>NC_090659.1:4516585-4828005 GCF_013368605.1 Nyctibius grandis | reverse complement strand
GGGGGGTGGAGGAAATAGGAGGAAAGAAATTCCTTATCATTAATTACTTTATGCAATACCTTTTTTTTGCCACCCATAAGAATAATGAAAGTAACATTTTAGCTGTCAAAAATATTGAAGTGCTCTCAAAATCTCAGATGCGAGGAGTTAGCACCTTCTTATTTGCTTCTCTGTGAAGAGACAGACTTGTGGAAAAAGCAAAACAAGGGAAGAAAAAGGACCCCAAGCTCTCACCACGAAGAAAATTTCCTGTATATTTACAGTAAGGGTTCAAACCTTTCTATGTCAGTGTTTGTGGCTGAGATGAAAGTAAACAATTATGCTTTACCCATATCTACAGTGCATGCAACTAATATTAAAATTTATCAAGTTAATTCCAGTATTCAATATATACCTTAAAATATATTAACAGAGGTATCTGTTAGCCATCAAACTACTTTTGCAAATATTAAGTAAAAAGTCCTCAGTCATGCCTGTTATCTATTCCGGTAGTTAATTTCTATTGTATTAACAATATTTTTTCCAGTTGTTCATTGGTCATAATAACTACTGTGCTGAAAAGGAAAATGAGAGTTTCCAAGCAAAGCTATGTAAAATTAGTAAGAACACCAAATTTAAGAATATAATGGTGCAGGGTTAGGAAAAAATAAATTGCAAATTCTGTTGTTGATGTATAATATGGGTATTAAATTGCATTTTTTGTAAAGCAGAAAATCCTCAGCATTGTAGGCTTTCTGGAAAAGCATTTATTTTTTTCAGTTTTAAATCTTTTAGTGTTCTATATTGTTGACAGTGCAGGTAACCACTCTGTATTTAAGCTTACATCACCGACCTACTAATAACATAAAATCATTTTCCAGAAGAGGCTCAACTTTAGAGTTCATTTGCTAGCGATAATTACAGACAATGTTGCACAAAGCTTTAGTGACCATAGCAATGCCCTGGGTCAGCTTGTCTGAAAAGCACACCTGAATTCTGCACTCCCTCTATCCAGGAAATCTCCATCGATTCCGGCAAGCATTTAATGACGAAGTGACTGGCTCATGTTCTGCATGCTGAAAAAAGGATGGGGTGACGACAGGAACGCACTAAAGACTCTGAGATTTCATATAGTTCTTGAACGTGCTGGTTTCAGAGCGGCAGAAGAAGAAAGTATTTGAACATTAACACGCTGGGATTTTTGCAGATCTTTTTTTGTAAAGGAAAAATAATGGCAATATTCTACAGTAACAGTGAGTCCACCAGCGTGAGTACTAGATTTTGACATCGGTCCACCAAAACGAACACTACAGAATCTATTATTTTTATACTGTCAAGCACATATGATGATAGAGATGGGATTTCAGAGGCTGATCTGTATTTGCATTAAACCAAGAACAAGTTGAATTATAGACACATAAAGTTAGCACAAACATGGGAAAAAAAAAAAAAGGCTATTGAAATCACTCATCACACTAATTTGTATTCTCTGTTTTATATCCCCAGATGCAAATCTCTGCTTCCTCTCCTCCCTCCATTTTTATTCCTACATTATAAAAAATATTCCAGCGTCTCTGAACACCCCTTAAACCTTCTCCCACCCTCACGTCCCTGCAGGTCACACAACACCAGCCTTGCCCACAGGTGGTATTTGCTGTGGACATCCATCAGCCAGCCAACAGCAGCCTAAACCAAACAGGTCCCTGCTGAGCTCGTGCTGCTGCCGTGCAGGCACTGCCTTGAGTTTCTCCCTCTATGCAGTCATCAGTTCTTATGAAACCTGGAGAAACTTGATTGCCTATTGAAACCTTAACCCCTCAGTTAAATTTGGTGGAAATTGGCCAACTGGTAAAGACAATGACTGCATAAGGTTGATCACATTAGGAAACACAGCTGATAACACACACATTGCTGTAAGCCAAAATGCTGATCTTATTTGTGAAGTTTAGCATGCGTTCATCGCCCTTGGTAAAGCATGTTGAAACAGAGGGGCCCTTTTCTGAAAAGCTCTGTCTAGGTCATCTAAATCAGTATAAGGAACCTGGAAAGGTGAGCTGTCATCACTGATTTAAACTAATTTCACCTACAGCACTGAATTTACCCTATTGGTTTTTCTTTGAGATTTTTTCATGAAAAGATTTTCCATGAAAAGATTTTCCAGAGACACCACACACAGAAATCCCATCTTGTTTATGACTGGATTTTGCTTTATTTTGTTTTCCTGGAGGAATGCCATAGCTATTTCTAGAGCATTTTGATTCCTTGTATTTATTCCTTGTGTCTTAATGTCGGCAAGTAGCTCTCAGCCACTTACCAGATACAGTTTACAGAACAATTCTGTTCATACCTTTGAGTTTTAGAGCACATATCTGAAACAGTCACTTAAGATGGGATATTATGTTCTCTCTGATTTTTCTCACTCCGACTAATTTTGTGAGTGTAGAATTATGCATTGCACTATCACTGCACTCATCTAATTGCCTGCCAATCTCATAAAACATGTTTCTTGTAAGGTCTTTAATGCTGCTTCTAAAATGGATGAAAATTTTCAAATTGTATTTAGTTTAAACCTCCCCCTCTCTCCCCACATCAAGTCTTATCGGGAAGCCTCTGAGATGTGCCAACAGATAAAAAGACTGCCTGGAAACTGTATTTGTTTACTTTCTATGTGCAGCTGAGCTGGAGTTAGAATGCAAAGGAAATTTGTACGAGCTCCATTTCATAACCCTGGGAGCCTAGGTGAGCTTTATTCGAAGCACGAAGTTGGAAAGTGCAGTTACCCAACTGTTGGATGCAGTGAAAGATTGCCAAATGATCAAATGCCCACAGGAAATAAATTTTCTCCCAAACAGGAAAAGGATCCTTAGCATTACTTTTACTTTTCCTATGTACTCTCTATGAAAATCCTTCTTCTACTTCTATGCATTAAAATTTTTTCTTGCCACAGAACCATTTATTGGATATTGTACTACTTAAAATATGTAACACAAAGCTGGGCTGCCCAGATAATGCATGGGCTTGTATAAAACAAAACAAAACACTGTTCTCCCTTAATACAAATGCTTTTCTGAGGTTAGCTTTGATTAACCCATAATTCATTCACATCTGGACTTACTGTGTATTCCTTACATGATAGAGGGGAAGAGGGAGGGTACGAGGGACAAATACTACTTCAAGGTGCTTTGCAGTAGCCTCATTTGTGCCTCTGGGAATTTCTTATATATGCACACATAAAATTAATCCCATTAAGCAAAGTGTTATCCCACCAAATTAGCATTAGATGTGTTAATAATTAGACTAATTATTTCAATCTATCCCTTGGAAACTGTTTGGAGAAGTTACCCTGTTTTTACAGACAAAAAAAGTTAAATTATTCAAACTGATAGCACTCAAGAAGATTATATTCAGGTTTATCGCTTCCAAATGGAGGAAGAAACACAAGTGAATGTAAATCGATGGCTCAGTTCTCTTCCCACTAAAGACCAGATTCTGTAATGGGGTGAATTCATTCTCCACAGTGTTGATTTCAACAGAAGTCAGCACAGGCCATTTAATTCCATGAGAACAGGTTTAGTCCCAAAGCAGACACACACATACCTTCAAGGACACACAAGAAACATGTACTGATAAGCAATAATTAAAAGATAGATGCAAATGTTTTTTCTAACACAATATTTGTTATACAAGAAATCTTTACTTACTGTAACAAATCTAAGTTTGGGGAGCTCTGATGCTAGAATATTTTTTTCTGAAAATCAAACTTTTCATTACCCTCTTCTTTAGATTTGCTGTATTCTACCCTGCTATCAGAGTAACTTTATAATTTGTTCTTCTGCAATACATTTTCATGTGCCTACACATCAGAAGTCAGCAAATAGTTGCCTCTGAACCCTTCACTTTAAACAGCTTTATTTTTACAGTAACACACCCCAAAGTTGTATTTCTGTTTTATCAACAAAAATTAGCAATGGGTTACTCAAAGTCCATTACAAGAGCTACATTAGAATGATTTACTACAAGGCAAAAAAAAAGCAGGAAGGACCAGATGGTTCAGTTCATTTCACAGGACCAAATACGTGTACGTACTCTCCAAACAATTTCGTTGAGGAGGAGCACGGTACATGCACAAGATACAAAGGTCTAAGAGAGAAGTCCACGTGCATGAAGCAGAAGAAGTCTGGCTTTGTAACCTGCTCTACCTGATATTATTTAGAATATAAAACTGATTCACAAAAAAATGATGGGGAAAAATTCACTCTGTATTTGTCCTTTCAGTCAATTTTCAGCTTGGACATGACACAACAAGTCATTACCTAACAGATTCCATGTAGTCACCTGAAATTTCTAGAATACGATGGCATCCACTGTCACATAGTGGGTTTTTATCTAAATTAAATACATACATACAGATCTAGATACAGCTATAGCTATAGAACAAACATTATTTTAAATTAAACAAATACGTTGCATTTCATATGCTGGAGAGAACACTGAAGAAAATTTCAACAGAGAAATAATAAGTGAAAGTGCATAGACCTAAAATAATTTTGTTTTACCAAACTAGTGCCGTAAGACCTCTAAAGCCAAATTTCCCTGCTACAAGCCTCGTTCTCCTCCAGTGCCCCACCGTTATGTACCTCGGTCTCACGAGTTTATGATCAGAATAGTTAAATTCCCTGAAAAAAAAGAAGTCCGACCACTTGGGACAAAGTGTCTGTTCAGGTATTTTATTACCATGCTAACGATCGGTGATCCAAACCCTATGGTTTTAAGACATAGTCTCCCAGCTTGGAAGCAATATTTCTTCTCTTTTCCCTATCACATTTCTGGCATTAACTATTAAAATATTGGTAGCATATAAGGCCAAAAAATACTTAACAAATCCTAGGCAAAATTATTATGTACTCTTTAGGAGCAGTAAATGAATGAAAAGGTTTATGGTGAGATTTATAACCTAGGTAAAGCTAAATAAAGTATCACACTGAGTAACCTTCTTCACTTAAAATTCTCAGCTGACTACAGCATAGAAATACTCTCTAGATAGGCTGTTCAGAGATTAGTATTTCTGCAGCTTTTAAGAGATTACATTAAATTCTGCAGCTGGTTATGCTATCTGCAGAATAACCCGATACCAGATATAAGGCACGATTAGAATTCATGCACAACCAATTTGTAATTCAAGGCATAACTGAATAATTAAGATTTTTAAAAAATCAAAGTTAGGTGTACTTTCAATTTATGAAGTGTCAGTAAATTATATTTTAAAAACAAAATAAACTCTGCTATTTGAATTTATCCTAGCAGATTAGTGTAATTCTAGTGAAGGGATTGCATTTGTCTGTTTGCATACAGACTTGCTTCTAATCAGCATTGTATTTATCTTCTGCAAACTCAGGGTAGATGAACGATCAAGCTCTACTAGCATACGAGCAGCTTAAATTTTACCATCCATGCAGTTACCTGTCAGGGCTGAAATTGATAATAAAAGGTCTCATCAAAGTTATTAACACATGTGGGTCAACTTGTGAACTCTTTTGACTTCCAGAAACCCTGATCGGCTCTACTAATTACCACAGAAATGTTTTGTGCTTTTTCTATTGTGGCTGATGACAGCAGCATTTTTGTGGAAAAAATGTATAGCCATTTTGTTCAATAATTACTCACTTTGCAACTGATGAAGCAAAATTAATATACTTATTTTCAGTCAGGAATGATATTTTATTTTTATTATTGAGCAGAACTGTAAAGGTGAAAGAAGTCAGTTCCACGTGCTGCTTGCAATATTGTAGAGAATTTGGCATTACTCTCCCAGGCATTTGTATCCGAGTTCCTCAAATTGCAAATGCATCAGTCTAAGTCAAAAGAGAAGAATTCTAGCAGTTCAGCAAAATCATGTCTGACTTTATTTAAAAATACATTTTATAACCTTATTAGGTTACATAGGAATGGAAATCTATAGAACAAGCGTTGAGGTGATTATAATGTGTTGAAATCAGAATGATTCTACCCAAACAACTGATGCACAAACTTCCCAAGTACTTGTGAAAGGCCAAGAAAGTGCATTTTATGCAGACAGTCTTAACGGTGGAAAAGGACAGAAAACCATTAAACTGTCTTCATTAAATTATTTTCTATAGTTACCTACAGATTGTTCAGTGTTTCTCCTATTCTTTAAAATTACTCTGTACTGTAAAAAGTTGGACAAAATAGGACTTGTAAGCACGAAAAAGCACTCGCAGTTCAGTGACATTCTCAGTGCTGATCGGGATAGTTGAGAGGAACAGAAAATGCAGAGCCATGACATCAGCCAAGGGCACCCTTTTATGCTTGCTGCCCCCCTGGGCATTGCACACTGGACACTTTCCAGGCTGGTTTTAATAATAGCTTTATAGCCATAGTTAAGTAGAGAATGACTACTTTATTATCATTTGCAGACAGGTAAATCACATTCCTTACACCTATCCAGCTTGCTCACCTTTAGGTTACAGCTTTCCATCCTGACCACTAATCGTCCTTTTATCGGATTTTGACAACAATACACTTCTCCATAGATACTATGCGATACTATTGGTACTATATGACTTCTCTTTGGCCTTCTTTGATATTCTAGATACGCTGTGCTTTGATCAGAAAGGCTCAGATCTGTGTTTCAGCGTGGACCATACAAGTCATACCTTGATGCCATGCTTTCAGAAAACCAGACGTGTTTTCTTGCTCCAACACTTTGCTGCTGCATCCCAGTGGAGCCTCAAAAACTCTCCCATCATTTACCACAGAGAGCAGCTCTCCCTAGCGTGCTGCATGACACCAGTGTCAGGTCAGCCAGGCCATTTCAGAGCTCCTCAGGAACTGTTTGCCCAGCAGGTCACCTGTGATTTTTCTGGTTTACTTTCACCTGACAACAGGCAGGACATAGGGGCAGCGAGGGAGGGAGCCTGTTCCCTGCGTCTGCTCACCTCCAGCACTGCACAACCTGCTGCATTGCGCTCCATTGCCACAACACAGGCTGGCTTCTTCTTTCAGAAATCTCCATCCTCTTTGTCTCTTGGGTCACGTTAGTATTGGTAAGGTCATCTTTATTTTTTTCTATTCCATTTCTTCAACCTTTCTTCCTTGTTCAAGACAACGGATTTCCAGCAGCCCTTACAGTATTTCCAAGACCCAGCTATGAAGCTGATTACAAAATGGCTTGAACATCCTTTTTACACATATTTGTTCCCATGCTCTGAGAGAATCACGGGGGGCCACACTTGCTTGTCTGACAGCAACCGCAATATCTATGCCCGTCGAGTCCCTTTCACTTATAAGCTGCAGCGATGAAACAGAGCTCATTGTCCCTCACTCACGCACATCCCGGCCCCTTTGAAGCTGCAAAGCGAGACATTACGCTTCCCTTAGACAGATACAAATCTACCCCCCTACACACCCGCCCCAGCAAACACACATCTGAGACTTTTGTTAGCAAAGACAGGCAATACCAGGTGCGGCTGAGAAAGTACTTGCTCAAAGTAGTTGAAAGCTGCTGTGACCAAGCTAGAAATCGTTACCTCAAAACAAAATAAGTGTAGGAGAGGGCTTGGTAATTTCAGGGCTCTTTAGCCTCTCTTTTTACAGGAGAGAATAAAAAACCAAAAAGAAGTGCTTGACTAAAACAGGGCAACACCAACATAGTATTTTCCTTAAATCTGAGTCACAGGCATCCTTTTCCCAAACTTGGGACTTTAAGGAGACTGGAGCAAGCAAGCGATCCTCTGAGGAACGCCGTGAACCATCAGATAGGTGACCCCACTGACACGAGAAGCAGCAGTAACGTCCCACCTCTGCTCAGTGTCAGACCCTGGAGAAAGACTACGTAGGTTTTCAACCAAACACACGTGGGCATAGCGCCAAGCCCACTACACAGCACGGTACAGCATACACAGGGACTGGTTTTCCTTTGAAGTATCTAGCTCCAAAGCAAGCCCTTTCGACGCCCTGAAGGCAATACGTATATGACGCAATCTTATACATCAATGTGCTTTCTTTTTTTTTTTAGGCAAGACAGTGGTGGCAAAGGGTTGTTTGTTTGTTTTCAAAATGTGGCTGTCTTCACAGGAGTTGTTGCGTTCATCCATGGAATGGGACATGCCTGGAGAGCTCAGCGGAGAGAACCAAATGCCTCTACATCTAATGTCCTGGACCTCTGCTGCCTGAGCTGAAGAATTAGCTCTCAGCACATCCTAGGAGCTTGGAGAAGAAGAAAACCACACTAAATGACCTTGTGTTGGGGCTCAACAGGGGCACAACAGGGCAGCACGAGTGCAAATGCTGCCTGACAGGCTAAGACAGAAAGGGAAGGCTACAAGGTTGTTTTTTCTTCTTTTTTTTATAAAAGGCAAAATACAGATCTCTTTTGAGAAGGCAGCTTTGACTCTGGAATTGAAAAATGAAATTGCCAGAGGGAAAAACAAATTCACATCCTTATAGAGTAACCACTGATACACAAATTCTCTCTCCCTCTCTTTTATAAGAGGCATGCAGAAAAGCAGCATGAATTTTTCTGAATATTTCTTGCCAACTCCCACTCCTTCATAATGAACAACTGGAAAGTTTCAATCTGAATAATTGACTATAGATTTAGGGAAAAATAAGTCAAGTTACTATGTCAAAGGGCAAAAAAGCCCTGTTTGTGCTCACTGGAATATACTGTATTGGCTCCCACGAGCAAGCAACAAAATACAGCTTCTGTCATTCAGAAGTCAGAATACACATCCAGAAGTTTAAATTCAGGTCTTACGAGGTTAGGCTTTATCTTTCTCATAAGAAATACAAATTCTAGGTAACCACAAAATACAGCATTGCTCGCAGAGCTGCAGTATTTCAGAACTTCTGGTATTAGCTACAATCAGAAATGCAAAGGCATCACAAAATATTTGTATTTGAAGGTTTTCTGCTTATTCAACAAGATTAAGCCACTACATTCCAAACACATGGTGGAGTTGGAATAACCAAAATAAAAATCTATACTGAACTTTTGATAAATACGTTTAATTCAAGAACATTGGCTTTGCCTTTTCCCCATTATTTTGTTTTTATGTTGCCCCAGAGCATTCTGCTCCTGAAGTGACTACTGATAAGCCAGTGACAGATATACTGAAAGAAATAAAGAGATATAAAAGGATTCTACTCTGATGCCACCTTCCAGAGCTGTGGGACCTGGCTAAATCAGCAATACTATTCAGTTTAAATGAGCACCTCAAACTTTTTGGTTCACCCATTGCCATTTTCTCTTCACTTAGGTGCAACGTGCTTGCTGTCTTCCCCTTTCATATAAACATACATGCAATAACATATACCAAGGGTGTATGTGCACATATATATATATATATATATACACACACGTATATGTATGAGGGGTGTGTGGTGTATCCATGTATGTGCGTATATGTAGATACACCTACACACACTCACCCCAGCCCTTTCTTCTCATTGCCTTGGTGGGTTACAGACCAGAGCAGGGAGGATGTTCAGTTGAACAAATCACTCATGTAACACCAGTGACTTTCAGTCAGGCAGATGCATGTGAGAGGAAAAAAAGGTTCAGTAATGACGGGAGCCACTGCCCTGCTTTGCCTGGTGGCAGGAGAGCCTCCTTCCTCACAAACAGGAGGGTGCCAGGGACCGCAGCACAGAAGAAGCTGCACCACCTTTGAAATGAGTCTCAGCACGGGGCTCCCACCTCCCCAGGGGTTTCCTTCTGCAGGGTCCCTTCTCCTCTGGGCTGCGCTGGAAGAGTGTGCCCGTCACTAGCATGAACCACCTTCAGCATCCACACAGCCTGGCTTTACTGCTGTGTCACTCCTGCCTCCTTTCACATCAGTGTCTGGTAGGAGAGGAGTGGAAGGAGTTTGGGGAAGGGCAATAAAAAGCTGGATAACAGCAGGAGAAAGAGTCAGAAAGCAGCTATGGAAAAGAAGAGTAAGCAGCTTTAAATGGATTCATAAAAACAGACAATAACATATTTTCCACTTGAGTGGAGAGGAACTACGGATTCATTTCTAATTTGACTCCTGTGTCTAAAGGAAGACACCTAAGCAATACAGACAAAACAGTGGAAAACTAAAGTATTTCATGTGTTCAGCATTTTCTGTCCTGTTCTTGCTAGTGATAATCACCCCTATCAGTGGGCAAGCCCTGCTTGCAGCTCAGGAAGCATCACTGAACGTGCCGGTATAACCAGGGGACAGCTGACACCCAAGGCGCATAGTAAGGATATAGCTTACAAAGAGAGACCGGACTCTTCTCCCTGGCCAAAATCTGTCATTTTCTGGGTGAGAGCATGGTGTTTTCTTGCATACAGTCTAGGCTTTGCTGTCGCTCCTGGAGTGCCAACAATCTATTATCTTGGACATGTGTTATCACAGGCAATCAAAAATGCTACAAACTACATTCATACTTCCCACCCCAAGAACATGACAAGGAAAGCAGCATCTTCTGTTTTCATTTTAATCAGAATCTTTGCCATCCACACTTTCAAGTTTTTCTGTCATTGAGAAGTTAAAAGAGTACATGAATTTTTCTGAAGAAAAAGCCCTAAAGATACAGGCAATTGCATGAACCCCAGCAGCCAAGGTTTGAAGAAGAATTATCACCTTTTTGAGACACATGAGAAATTCATGACAGGTCAGAAATGTATTCTTCAGAGGGTAAAAAAAAAAAAATCAGGTTAATAAATGAACTCAGCATATGGTATCTTAGACTACTAAAGAGTTTGTGTGGTGCTTTACAGAGAGTTGTGTTTAATATCTTAACTGCATGGAGAAAAGAGCTATAAAATCAGCTGTTTGCTTCCTTCTCTGGGAGTTTCTTTCTTATAAACTTATTAAAGTTGGGTTTAAAGCCTAGTCACCACGGTCACAGAAGTGAAGTTGTTAATCAATAAGCCAAAACCAAAGTCTCTGTGGGAGAGCATGTTGTGTTTCTCCTGCAAAATCCCACACTATACTAGCCTAAAACTGCCTTGGCAGATAGGAGAGCCTCAGACACGAAAAGTTAGTTACAGGGCATCAGAAAACAAGAAGATAAAAAGTACAAGAAGATAAAAAGTACGTAAACTACATAAAGTACAGCCTGTTAATGTCTGTAAGGAAAAGGACTAACTTGCTAATGGGAAAGTAGACAAAAAAGGATTTAAAATAATAAATTTTATTTTTAAAAAAAATTTACACGTTATTCCTCCACTTTCTTTTGATCTTAAAGTCTTCAGTTGTGAGCACATATTATGTTGCACTTGGTATTTCTACCACATTACCACGAGAACATTTTTCTTTGCAGAAAGAAGAACGTGTTAAATTTCATACTTGACATGTTCATTTATGCTAAAAGAGAAGTAACTGCCCAGGGCCCAGATTACGTCCTCCTCGAAGCAGCAAACCAACGCTCTAACTTAAACTAGTAAGTTAATTGCCCGCTTGAACATCCTTTTCAACCTTGAGATGAACCCGATAACTCACCCAAAAGAGCTGAAAAGCTGAATTATTTTGTCTCAGTGCACTTCGAAGAAAATGGTATGTGTGCTCTAAGTCACTCTAGTGATGGAAATTCATACCTTCTGGTGCCCGGGACTGTTAGCTGAGTTTGCATGCTAAAAGTTCAAGCTACGTTTATCAATGTGCTATAAATAAAAATTATGTTTTCATTGCTAATGCTGCAGTTGTGTTTATTTTAAAGAAACAAGATCTTACAGCACTAAAGAGAGTGGCAAAAATACAGTTTTAATACTTCATGCTGCTAACCTGTAACCGTGGAGTTATTTTTTTTTTAAAAAAAAAAAGAAAGAAAAATCTCTGTCTTTGCTTAAATGCTCACAGAGCACAACAGCTCAGAGTCCCTGTTTGGACGAGATGATAATTTACAAGCAATTTCTTTCTGAAAAATTAAAACCAAAATATTTTTGTTGTTATCATTTTTGGTTTGGTTTCCTGACATATCAGAAGTAGAAATAAAACCAGGTACATTTTCATGTAATAGTTCATTTTTAATTCTCATGAAGGTTTTTTTTTTTAAATATCAAACAATACATCTTTTCTAAATCAAAGAATCTTCTGGCTGTTATAAGAAATCTCTCTTGAAAAAAAAAGTCAAAACAGAGAAAAGATTTCCAGTTAACTCCAGAAAAGAGTTTAAGTCTCACTATTTTGGGATTTCTTGTTCTGGTATGATTCAGTAACATCTCTTTGCTGTGCTGGTATTAAAAGATTAGCATTTATCAGTTTAATTCACTACAATTATACATGAAACTTTGTAACAGCCTGAATTTTAAATTTAGTCTGTGCAGTTTCAGAGGGAGAAAATTCAACAACTGAATGGCAAGGAAATCACTTTTAAATAAAAGCTTCTCCGGTTTAGTCAACAAGGATCTTCTCTGGGATATATATATATATATATATATATATATATGTACCACCTTTACCTCTATTGCACAGCACCACAACACCAGCCTTTAATCAAAGAGATGAGGGACAGAGGCCCATCAGACTGCAGACCTGACCCGACTGGTCCACCGAAAAGTCAAAGCTGCGTTTTTTGTGGCTGAGGTCTGCCTGGCAAGCACCAGCTCAGCTGCACGCTGACGTTTACGATAAAAGGCAATGGTGGACCCCACGGGTGTCGGCCTCACATGCGGAAACACACGAGTTCGCAGAAGTCATCGTCTTTCTGACTCTACGTGGGTTTTTCTTCTGCTTGTTTTCAGTCGCCGCGATGCAGCTACGTATGTTCCACTGCCCAAGCTGCGCCCCAGAGTCACAGCCTGGTGATGCTCCGACACTCGAAGATGTTTACTGAACAGCTTTTGTCACCAACGCTTTCTTCCACCTAAGTCTTACGGCCAACCTCTTTGCCAGCACACCCCTTCCCACTGCAGAAAAGCTTTCCAGGTCATCAGCATGTCTGTGAGTTTCAGATCAAAAACCACAGGGTGCAATGAGGTCAAGAAGAGACAGTGCAGGTGACCCTTAATAAGCATTCAGCAACTCCTGAAGCTACACACTGAGTGAGGACTCACCCACCTGCTACAGAAGGGCAGAAAAAGCGCGTAGAGGCAGGCAGGCGTAAGGCTACTAACAGGGTACAAGTAAATTTAGATAGGATGTCATGGAAACAGCAGAGCCACTGAACTGCCAACCCTACATGCTTTAGGAAAAAAAAGTCAGGGTTATATAAATAATTAGATTGCACTCAAAAGTAAACAAAAACAAAAGCACAGAATACTTGACAAAAATATGACACATTGACAGCTCTGTAACAAACAGATCTGGGTAAATATTTTTTGCAGGACTGAGTTTAGTTATGCAGCTAGTGAGGCAGGGCAGGGATTAGTGTCAATCTCAGGCACCCTGACACAAAGCCAAGCTACCATCTTTCACGTATCACCTTCCTTCCAAGAGCCACGTTTTCCTGCAAACTTATTATGCCTTCAGCACTGAAAAGAAAAAAAAAATCACATATGCTGGTTTTGACTAAGGCTCTTGTCCTGCTCCCTCTGAATTTAGCAGCACACTCAAGGAACAGGGTCCAATGTTGTTGTATTAATGATACTTGAGTGTTTCAAATTTGATCCCATTAATGAGTTTCTTTTAATACACATTAAAACACATTAAAATTAAATGAATGCTTGATATGCTCAATCAAAATCACTAGGGGAAACACTGAGTAGGGCACAGAAATCCAGGCTAAACTGGCAGTAGGCTTGAAGTCGTGGAAACACTCGAATTCACTTTCCTGGTTTTGTTTTGAAAAGTAAATAGTCATCTTCTCTTGTTTACTAAAGCAGAAGGCAGCACATTCAAGGAGCAAGCATGAGATTTCTGACATACCTGAATTATGCCAGTCTCAATACCTGGTCACTGAGCAAAACGTAGCTAAAGATAAAAGGTGTTATTCAACTCAAATGAAGTTTGAAAAGGACATAACTTCACACAGCAGTTGGTGAACTCAAGCATCATTAGAGTTGGTAAAAACTCCCTCTGAACTTCAGATAGCAATTTACATCTGATTCTTCCTCATACCTCTGACAAGAGGGAAGGGAACCCATGAGCTAATTGGTTTGCTGCTGCTTTGATAATTCTAAAGGCATCATTTGCAGGGAAATAAGGTGGCTGTGTTCTGGGATTTTTAAAACAAAGATAAATGAGACTCATTGTATGAGTTATTATAACTCAAGAATGCCTTCCCATCATCCCATCCCAGAGGTATATGAACACAGTTCATGTTCCATTTTAAGACTGCTATGGGTGCACATACACAGTTTAATTCCCCTGCCCCCTGTCAGACTGAGAACGTGAGTTGCTCTAAGGGACACAAAAGGTCTTCCAATTTCCATCTTCAATGAATTAAATATTAATTTTACACTAACTTGTTTCGCTCTGACATTATTTTTTTTAGCTTCATATAAAACTAGAGTTTCTCTGTATCTTTATATGGCAAAGCCACCTCAATAAGCAGCTGCCCCTGCTCCCTTTGGCCATGAGCTGTCCATCGCCAGCCTTGGCCTTCGTCTGCTGCATGGCCTTGGTCCTCTGGGCTCTCACAGGCAGCTCTGCTGCCTACAGGCAAGGGCATGGCACAGGGTTGCAACAGAAGCAGAAAGCTTTTAAACCGACAAGGCTACCAGAGAAAAGGAAACACGCTTTAACTTCTCTCTTCTGCATTTATGAAAGCACTTGTTGCAGAAATGGTAGCAACCTTCTACTGGGGGCCAAGCTAGCCAATGCCCATTGGTTTTTCTCTGCACAACTGAATCTCCATTTCCTTGATCCTCCTAGTAGGTATTGCCCATACCTGTTCCACGTGAATTATTTCTTTTTGTATTCAGGTGATCAAAACAAACCACAAAATTTAGTCTTACTAGTGTTTTATGCAGTGACATAAATATTATTACAGTTTATGGCACATACAGCTTTTAATATATCCTGGAATCTCTTTTTATGAGGCTTCTCTCACCGCTAGTTTTGATGATACCGCACACAATCAACATACTAATCCTTCTCCTCCACTCTGTGCCCAGCTAGTGTAGGGCAGAAATTTGTTATACATTCCCATAACATTTCTACCTTCTCTGTACCAGTCTGTGAAAACTTGTCTGATATTACAGTCTGCTTTTGTGTTGAAGACAAGTTCCTATCTTGTGTCATCAGTAAATTTTATTCAAACACTCCCATTTTTCTGCCATTGTTATTAAATATATTAAATAGTAATATCCAGATCAGTTCTTAAAAATTCTCACTAATCACCTTTTCAGACCCAAATTTTCTCCTGCAGCGTGTCCTACTGACACTTTCTTGCAAGCCACTTCACTGTGCCCTTTACAACACCTATACTAAACTCCCTCCTCTCTGTTCCATGTAGCACTGTGGAAAACGCTCCAGATAAATCCACCATCCATTACTATGTGAAGGTAAGTAATAATCCTTTATCAAGTAATCAGTTTAGTTATCCTCATAATCGATATTTGGTAAAGCTGCTTTGCATTTTATCTTACTTTCCACGTTCCTCTCTTGTGTCTTTCCCGTAGAATTTATCCTGAGGCATTTCAGCCCACTGAGGTACAAGGCGAACAGAGCTGTAACTGATCACTGCTCTTCCTGTTCCTGAAGTATTAGCAGCGTGTTCACTATTCTTCTGTCATATGCAGAACTGACCCCATCGTGGTTCAGGCCCGATTTTAGCAGTCAGTGAAGGAATAGTAAGGATTATTTATGGACAACCAATGCATGAGTAACTGAAATATCTGAGGACAGAAACTGTTAAAAGAGAGGAAAACAAATCCTGGTGTGGACAGTTCAGATGGACAGCATGTATATTTATTCAAACCTATGTATTTACCTGCAAGGGAGGTACTGCTATCACAGCTTCATGCTGTGTGAGATTCAACCACCACAATCCTTATGAGATGATTCCAGAGTTCTCTCTGGGATTCTGTGCTCATCCTCATCTATGTAAGCAAAACTTTAGGAAGGCCATTTCTACCTTTGCCTCAGAGGTCACAATCAAAGTGTTTGAATTGCATCTTGTCTCTGAACCACAGCTTGGCTTCCCAGGATCATTTCTAACATGAAGAGGATGATATAAAGGTAAGTTACTAGGCCATCATATTTACAATTCTCCCCTCGATCTTATGCTTTGCTGCTTATCCTCTGATGCTTTCCCTTTTGTTCGCACCTTGGCTCTTTCTGCAAGTAGTTTGACTTCTTACAGAACATTTGCCTCATTCTCTCCTCCCCTTCTTTTAATCTTTCACCCCACTCCACATACATCTTACAGAAAAGCTCTCCAATTTTAAATCATCCAGTAATAAATTACAACCAAACTCAAAGCAGAGCATTGGTAACCACACAATCCCATGTAACAGCAGAAGGCCTGATTCTGTGTAACCATTGACGTCTCACTGCCCTTATTCATCCCAATGGAAGGCCTAGGTCTGAGCCCCTCACGGTATCAGGCCAAAAGATTCAACTGCTGCTACCTTATAAGAAATTTAATGGGTGTCTGATGACACCCATTGTGTCTCAGAACTATCCTGCCTCCCCTCACGCAGGGTGGCTTCTGCTTGCCTTTTCTTGACAACCATACCATAAATCCTTTGGAGTGACTCTGTTCTCCCTCACTTCTTCCCTAACAGTCCTTACAAGCTCTCTCCTGGTAAAAGAGAAGGGATGTAATGATTTCTCTTGGTGCTTAGCTCTCCTTAGTCCCTCTGCGGGTACCCTGGCCCTGTTTGCTTGCAGGACACCCCCACAGCAGCAGTATTCCACAGCCTCAGTTTGTCCTTTCCTTACAAACAAGGTACCTGACAGAAAAATTTTAGGAAGTTCCTAAAAACTGTTCCAGTCTACTTGCTGTATTTCTACATGCAGAGAGAAGCTTCGCTGATAGGAGTCCTGGCATTCAGAGCATCGAGGGAAAGATGCATGTTAGATGACTAATGTTGCTTTTCCATAGAAAAAGAAGCCCTTATTTTAATGGCTGTAATCATAAAGACTTGCCTCAGAGCACAGCTTCGAGACGCGTGCTATATTCTCTTGGAAAGCTTCAACAATATTAGAATACACTTATTTTTAGCATGCAGCATATTGAGATATTATATATATAAATAATATATATTAAAAATAACATAAAATATATTTATACTATATAAAGATACTATAATATATAATTATATATATTTATTACCTTAAATGCTTCTTTTATCTATACGGGATTGGCCAAACTAGGAGGAAATAAGAAAACACTCTGTAACAGGTTATATTGTTTTCAAGCTTGGGTCACTGACATTGCTTGGGATGTTTGAGTCATTGCAAGTTATTCAGTAGCAACAAATAGTTGGCAGTATTGACAGATTTTAGGTGGTTTAAGTTCTAAAAAAATATATTTTCACTGTACCTAGCACTTGAACATACTGTTAAAACTCAATCAAAGGCCTAATGCACCTGTAGTAAATTTTATCAGATCAAAAAGTCTAATGTAGAGTATTTATTCAAAATACTCAAATACAGCCATTTTATTTCCAGCAGTTGGAAAAAAATATCAAAAAAATCTAATTATTCCTTTCTCCCTTAGCTACTCAGGGAGTAGCTGTCTCCCAGGGGTATAGCTGGGCTTTTAAACTGCAAATAGCATGGTATGTAATGACAAATAAATTTAAAATAAGAATCTTTATTTCCACTTAGCTGTAGGGTAAGTGGGAGGCAAAGCGTATCGGTATCAGACTCAAAACAAGATTCCCACTTCCAAGACAGAAGGCACTGTGTTAGTATTACCCTAAACACTATAGAGACAAGATGAAGAAAAATAAGTTTACAATCCAGAGACAGTCAACACACTGAGACATGACAAAATTAAAAATAAAAATGCATTTGGAATTGTGCTGTTACAATGTGAAAAGGATTATACCAGCTGGGTCTACACCATCTTTTCTTATGTATTTGCATTTTTAAAGAAAAACTGGCACAAGAATTGGTAACGAGTTTTGTTGAATATATTCCAATTAAAACAGCAAAGTCTCTTAGCAAAAAAAACCCTAAAAAGCAGTTTCACACAGGAGAAGGAAACAAGAGGAACATAGAAAAACATGTGCAAGAAGTAGGAGTAGATGAGAACTGCTATATAATTTCTTTTAAACAAACTCTTAATTCTACAAAATGCATTATCCTACTGAACTGCATACCCAGTAATTTGTGTCCCCATTTGTTTTTCCTTTCAGCTGAGTCCCCAGCTCCCAGAATAAAGCTGTCACTTCAGCCAGCAGGTGCTTTCATTCCCACCTCCAACCTACAACAGTTATGACAAGAGATTAAGAAAAACAGCTACCCGGGGCAGCCCAGGCTGGTGCGTAATGAACGGTTTAACCCTGGATAAATCTAATGACAAGTGTGGGTGGCTTTGATTGAAATGACAAGGCAGTTTGTCACCCGTTGCTCTGTCACAGAGATCAACAGTGCTAAGATTTTCTGCTGAGTTGAGGGGAAAGCAGTCTGAAACTTGTGTATTTCGGAGGCTGTGCATGAAAGACATTGAAAACAAAAGGGGTCAGCCTCAGTGCTGAAATGCCTCTCTGGCCCCAAACACGTCAGCAGTGGAAGAGACGTAGTTTCTAAGATGCTCTTGCAAGAAAACACCACTGTCTCTGGAGATGGACGGAAAATTTGAAACACAAACCAAAACAAACCCACAAACATATTGAACCCTCTTGCTTTAAATTACCTAGAGACTTTTGACAGAGGTACTCAGCTATTCAGTTTACCTTCACATGAAACTCCCAATAGCAACCTGCTTTACTATAGGGGTTATGTTTTGCTCATTGATGAGCGTTCAGTGCCCACAAAATGATAACAGCGAGACTCAATTGCTATTGTAAATCATTAAATAGTCTCGAGGGCCCCAGGCCTCAATCATCGCAGTTTTGGATGATACGGTTTGTGGTGTTACAGGTGTACCTGCTTAAATACAGCCATTGTCCCCAAAAGACTGCACATACCTCAGTCCTACAAAGACTTGTGTTTCTGTTTAATCTTAGCTTCAGTTAGTGCATTAATTTCTGGACTGCATGAGGTGCTACACCATCAGAATCCAAGTAAACAAGTAACAAAGGCTGGTAAGGGGCACAGGCAGAGAAAGAGGCAGTGGCTGTTTGAAGTTCACGTGGCAGATCAGTGGCAGTCCTGGATCCAAAAACACCACAAATGGGAAAGGTGTGTGACAGCATCATACGACACACAGCAGTGTGAGAGGCACCGTGGTTTTCCTATATAAGAGGGAAATTAATATCACAACTTTGGACCCTGTGACATTGAACTTATTCGTTGTATGAATTTGAAGACTGGCCTTACCCTGTTTTCATTTTCTACACCCACACAGAGCCTTCCTGAAAGCCCCTCTGGTTCTCGCCACTAACTTAGCCTGGCAAGTCTAAAGGGGAAGAATTCAAAATATTTGCAGCCTCTGTGCCTGGAGAAAATTTACGGTGGCTCCTCTGCCTCCCACTCCTCCCACTCCTTTTCAACACCTTGGAAAACCCCTGCTGTTTTAAATTTACAAACTTTTTCTGTTACAGATGCCAACATTTTGTGTTAGTCAAATTTTCATCATCCTGCTGCTTTGCAAAGGCCAGCAGCAGCCTTGCTGAGGGTTTGCTACCCAGCACTAACACTAGGACATCTGGGTTGACGCAGACACACTATCCAGTCTCATAGCAATGCCCTGGGAACTCAAGACCTTATTTACTGCTCTTCATATGTATTTTTCTTGAAATAAAAAGAAAACATACTTCTCTATTAAAATGTTGCCAGGGATAAGAAATAAATCAAGAAGGTGGATTGATACACTTCCCTTCCACTGAAGTCTTTAATTTAATATAGCAGTTGCAGCATTACCATTTCAAGAGAAAAACAGACTCAAAGCAAAGAGATTTCCCTTCTGGCCATAACACAACAATCTGTCATTTTTCTACAGAAGAACACATTCATGGCATGTTTTTTGGTGGTTATTTTCACCTTGAACCCTTCTAATGTCAGCTGTTGATGCCCAGCTCTTTCAAGGAAAAGCCAACTTTGCCATCTCCATCCATTAGATTGCTGCTTAAGAGAAATCCTGCTGCCGGGCTCTTGTGGTTCCCAGCACATCTTTAGCATTCCCAGTAACAAGGGTAGTATCAGAGAAAGATAACACCTTTTTAACAACCAGTCTCAAATCTTGTATCTGATACCAGGTAAGACTTCTCTTTCCCAATACCCTTTGTATCTTAACCCTAAATGCTAACTGATGAATCTCATTCACTCCTTATCTCCATGTTTCTTTGCACTTGTCCTTTTGGACCCTTCTGTATAGTAACCTTTCAGCATCCCCAGCACCCTGTTATGAAGCACTGAATGGATTTTAACTATGTTCTCTGTCCTACTGCTATGTCTGGGCCTTTGCATGCTGGACATGGCACTTACTTTCTGTCAATCAGATTTTGCTTTGGCTGATTATTTTTAATTTTTTTTTTTAATTTGGTGGTCGTAAAGATATGTAGAGTATCTTACAACTCATCTACTACACGCTTCAGCACTGCATTTATCGTCCAGTTGTTTTCGTTCTTGCCGCAACAGCTTGTGTGGAAATACTTTTCTTATCTTAACATGGGTTTCTATTTATATCGCTGTTTTCGTTCACAAATAGCAACATGAAACAACTTCCCCTTGCATTGGCTGAAAACTCATAATCAAGGGTCCTGAAATATACTTTTGCATAAATAGTTTCTTGCCTGCTGTAGTCTATTAGTCCATCATGAATTCAGACATGGAAACATACTACAGCTAATAGCTAAAACAATTGGCAGTTCTATTGCTCGCTTTGCCAGAGACTTTCTGAAAGTCCATTAACCATTCTGTGCCTTGATTTACCCCATTAGAATAGAAATTACAGGAACATACTACCTCAGAAGAGTAGTGTGAGGACCTATTAATGCTTACGCAGCACTTCAAATTTCTAAGAAATCATCAGATTAATGACAGTAATGCGATTAGTAGCAAGTGCTGATTCATTAAAAGATTAAAAAAAGTCTACGCTGGGGGAGGAGAAGGTACTCATAAGATTATAATTGCTCAGCCCTGCTAGGAACACAGTTTATTCTGCAGTGTAGATGGTGTCAAGCCATATTCCCAAATCATGTTACAGCCCAACCAAAACCAAAGGCTGTCACATAATTCAGGGACAAGGTGAAGACACAATTCAGTCCTGTCTACACTGCAAGACCAAAATGTGTTAGCCACAATGTAATGACAACTATCAAAAAGCTGATTTAACAGCATAGCTTGACTGATTTTGCACAGTGACTTCTTTCTGTCTGCTTTTGCAAAAGAGTCCATCTACAGTGAGGCTCTTAGGAGATTTCCCATTCATATTGCAACACTGATACTTGTTGAGGTGCTAATAATGGTCAAAAGTCTGGTGTAGCCAACCCAGACTAATTTCGTACACTGAGTGCAACACTCACACAGTTAGTTTCTGATACAGGGTGCTGGGTACGAAGGCGACATCTCACACATTGAACAACACGGCACTGAGGCCTCTGTCCTTCTGTCACCCGATGCAATCCACCCACCAGCAGTGGTCCACTTGGAGAGGTAGGAATGTGATTGTGGCAATGACCTACACCTTGGGGTAAGCAGTGTGAACAGGCCTTTCCGATCAAAAAAGACATATCAAAGGTGTATTTCCTTATGGCAGAGCATCACCCTACTCCTCCCTTATTGCACGGCACACTATATTAAACTGGTCTTCCTACTGGTAGCCCAGTATGTCTCAGTCTTATACATACAGCCAAGTAGACGTACGGTGATGGTTTAATCGTTTCCTGTCTTGACTTCTTTCTCCTCTAAGAAACCAACCCATCAACACCTTTCCGGAGCTGACAGAATTGCCATGGTTGTGATCAACTGCCTAGATATCTCTGTCAGAAAATCAAACATTTTACTGAAGTAGTATCAAAATAAAACATTATGTTCTTTTTTTTCATTTTGAATTCAGCAGACAAGTTCTTTGTATTTAATGGTAACTGCAGAGGCAGTTATTGCTATGCTAGAGACTTCACACTTGTTATGATTCAGAAAACTGGGGTTTAATGTAAATTTTAGAGCCTGCATGTCACAGAGCTGCACTATGTTCATACTTATAAGCTGGCTAGCAAAAGTTGCCAACAACAAAAATTCAGAAATTAAACATATTTATGTCTATTATTGTTTGATGAATCCAAGCAAGAAGGCTAATGAAAAGCCCTTTCTTTAAATTTAGTTGCAACTACCATTGCTCTTCCCACACCACTGACAGTTCAGAGGGCCTGTATATGAAAGGAATACACAGGGAAAAAATCTTGTGTCTCGCAATCCCATTAAAAGGATCTGTATTATTCCTTTCTCCACTCTCGGTTTTAAATTCTCCTGAAGCAGCAGTAGTTTAACCAGTTATTTTTCCTTTATTATTTTCACCGCTAAAAATAAATTACTAAAATATAGCGTTAGATTCTAGAGTGGGACACATGAAGCTGACCATAATAAAAAAAACGCTATTTCCACACCAAACAGAAAAATAATTGGAGACGGAAAAATAACAGGAAGGGATAGGTGCTGCTTTAGAGGAAGAAATTAATTGCTTACATAACCACTTTCACATCTTCTTCTCATCTAAAATACACACTTTATTGAATGTACTTCACTAGATTATATGAACATCATCTGAATCAGAAAACCCAGTGAGCAGGTCAAATCATTATTTTATCCTCAGTAACAATCATATAGTTCTTCTATTCTAAGTTCTTCTGCTATGAGGTTAGAAGAAAGTTGTTTTGATTCTTTGTATTTTCATTTCCTAATCTGTCCTTCAGGGATAATAAAGCAAATCTGACCATATAGAGAGACGGAGAGAATTTTGTTCTCTCTCAAAGCTTTCTTATAGCAGGGAAATTACACATTTCTCTAAAATAATATCAAAGGTGTTACTCTTAGCAGGGTCTTGTTATTCGACAAATTCAATATTTTAAAGGCAGGAAGTTTGCCAGCCCTTAACTTCCAATAATGTAATTCTAAAAGGTGACACACACACAAAGTTTTTTTTTATATTAGAAAATTGTGCTGCATCTGATCTTATTTTTCAACAATTATGTTAACGTTATGCTTCACAGATCAGGGAAAACTGGATGTTATCAAAAAGTATTTCACATTTCATTAATTTTTGTGTTACCCAAGGAAAAACTCTTATGGTTTAGTTAAGACGTGTATATCATTCTAATACACATATACTTTAAAGTACTCAATTTAATTGTAGCAGTTCTTACTGAGACTATACCTCTTGTGTGAATTAGATAAGGTAATTGGTCAATTACCATGATCTCAGATTTGTATTATAAATAGCAAGTGAATAAATGAATGAAAAATAAGAACACAAATAGGGTTTACAAGACTTGCCTAAGAAAGGGTGAATAAGGCACTTGTAAACCAGCTGACAGAATAAATATTGAAATTGCAATTTCATACTGGGAAGTTGAAGCGGGAGAGACAAACGTTTAATACATATATGGATCATCAAAGGAGAGAAGTTTGTGTTGCTTATTCAAAAAGTGACTTCACGTAGAGACTGGGTTATAAGTTCAGCACGTCAGGTTGGAAGGATACCCAAGAACGACTGACTTGCACTGGGTACGTGCAAGATGTTATATATGTGTGTGTAGGAGAACATCCAGGGATATACACATAGTATGGTCAGAGAAAGGCAAATATAATGAAACTTAAAAAGGTATTTATGAATTCACATTTCTGTATTTCCTGATTTCTGTTTGGATTTTCAAAGCATTTAATAGCAGTCTTTACTATTACAGAAATGATAATAAATCTCAGATGTGTCACTGGTGGGAAAGTAAATAACTGGAAAGATATACCCACACCTCTTGGTTATAAAAGACAAAATCCAGGTAGTGCTCAGCAAGGGAAAGGAAATAGGACAGAAACAGAGGTCCCAGTAGCAATAGCACTCACTGCACTTGAAATAGCAATGTTAAGCTTAAAAAAGAAATATTCCATTATTCCTGGCACCTGCTGAGAAAACATTATTCCCCCCACCTTGGGCTGCATGTATGTCATAGAAGAACTTCACTTACTTACTCACAGAAAACTGCTGTTTATCTGATAAAAGAAGAAAGATTATCAATAGATTTTGTAATTTTAATACATATGCAGCTAGCGGTAAACAAACATTTGCTAAAGATCATCTTTGATCCCTATTAAATCTACATTTTAAAAAGGCTTCAATAATGGAAGCGAAACACATTTTCATGCTAATATACCAAACAGCACATATCAACTTAATGGGTTTGCACAAATCTGCTTGTAACACGTGCTTACAAACACATCCGTGCATTTCTGTCGAGCTCTCCACACATGCACTTGTGCAATGTCAATAGCATCTGTGTTTGTATCTAGCCATTAGCTTACAGAGCAGAAATACGTCTGTAATATGCTTGATTAAACATTTGGTCTTCTTGTGTACCTCTCAAATATGTAAATAAGAACAAAGGACTGAGGAAGGTCTCCTTGGCAAACTGTCTTTTGCTCCTCCAGCCAGACATCTGAAAGTCCATTCCATAAACTTAGCAAACTGCTACCCAGTAAGAATTCAGTTTCTACCCCCTTTGCCCCAAGAATAACCTATGCTAAAACTATTCAGAAGGGGTGAATCCTTCTTCTGATCCCCCTGAAGTAATGCAGCAACCAGTTTATAGCTATTTTTTATAACATGCACTCTCATTTTCATTTCATCTTCTCTCCTCCCAGTGTATTTTAGACAGCAATCATCACCTGCCTCAAATCCTCTGCTTGAATATGCAAGTGGGTGTTCTTTTACATGCCACATACAGATGTTGGAGAGGCAACGTTTTGATGAGTTATACATAAACTCCATTCAAAGTGTCACTTGACTTTAGGGCTCTGTTGCCAAATATTTCACACTTTCCCCCGTCCCTTCTCAGCTTGAGACCCCAACGCCGAAAGACTTTGGAAAAAAAATCCAAAGTAGCTTTCAGGCAAGCTCACACCCCTCTGGTTCTTACACATGACACAGCTAATAGGTAAGTGCCATGCACTGAGCATTTTCCAAGCCACATTACAGATGTTACCCTGTATAAGCCAAAACACCCTGAACAAAAGCTCTGCTGAAGCTCCCCTTAGGCAACTTTGCTTCTCAGAAGCCAAAGACCAGGGACCGAGGTGCTCTACTTGGCACCTGAGGCAAAAAAGGCTACACACACTGAGCAAATAAACTGCAGT
Organism: Nyctibius grandis; assembly: GCF_013368605.1. Lineage (NCBI taxonomy): Eukaryota > Metazoa > Chordata > Aves > Nyctibiiformes > Nyctibiidae > Nyctibius > Nyctibius grandis. The sequence continues at coordinate 4,802,692 of NC_090659.1, read as the reverse complement.
CGGTTCCCAAAGGAAGCCCTTGCCTTGATGCCTGGTTAATATTTAATGCATAGGGTAAGTCCTCAGTAGCCAGGAGCTACCTGTGAGAAAAGCAGCATGCAGTTATAGGAAGACAGACAGCTGAGAGCTGATCTTCAACATCTACTGAAACAGCAAGAACTGCTTCCTTTAAAAATAATGTATGTTTTAATTAGGCTAAATGAGATATTGAGACATGACAGTCATCAGGTCCTAGCATAGCTGTTATCGTGGGAGTAAAAGGTGGCTAGAATAATTGTTCAAATATATTTGTGATCCCAATACTGCAGTCTAAACAATAACACTCTGACACCAACCAGCTTAAACACGTTAAGAGCTGTACTGGCATGAACAGTGACAGCACGCATGCGTTGCATGGAGTGCAATAAACGTTCTTCATCTCTAGAGCACATTTTCTAAAGAGCTCAAGATGCTTTGTAAGTGTGAAATAACACACAGCCTGTCCAGGACATTATTTTTGCTCCCTCTCTCCACTTCAGGAAGACTAACAGCGTGTCTATAACTCAGCTTTTACTTTTTTGTTTCTCTCATCAGTTCAGTTGAATCTAGAATGATAAAGGCTTTTTAAAGAGAGGGAAGGAAAAAGGTTGGACATTTTCCCAATGCAAGCACAGGCTGTCCTGTAAGCAGTAAGGGTCACTGTGAATGCAGCAGCAAATTAGACACAGATGCTATTTTAATTTCCTATATATAAAACACATTACACTGGAGGATCTAAAGGATACCTGGTAGATCTCAGCTTCAAAACACCATTGCAAAATAGGCAAATAAACCTCTTTGTTGATTAATCAAATACTAAAATAGCATACAGTCTTCAGGACCATATGTGTTAACACTTTCTGAGTGTTATTTGCATGTCAACAACCTGATATGCAATTTAAAGTTAACAGAAACAGCTAACAGAGTGGCCATCTTAATTAAGCTTGGACAGTGGTTTATTGGAAGGTCTGCATTCCAGTGGCTTTCTAAAGGTTACACAGTAAACCAGCCACAACTAAAAGTACAAAACCTGTGACCCCATTTTTCCATTTTCTTGCTTTATCTAAAAAATAGCACTGTTTCACTAAGGAGAGGAAGACTTTGTAGAGCAGTAAGGATGGTGGGAATTGTCAGAATTATCTACAAATCCTTCAGACAAGATCCCAAAGTTCGCACTTCCAATTTAAAAAGTTTATGTTCCACTCATATTGATTTTTCTTAGTATCTTAATAGCAATCTTCCTAATCAGATAACATTAAAAAGCACCAGAAGATACTTTAAAAATATTGATGAGGAGTTCAACAGAGAAACACTGAAAATGAAACCTCAAAACAAAACACTGGTTTAGGAATAAAACATTATTTAACAGCAGACTTCAGTAAAACCACTTTGTAAAATCATTTATACATGCAAACTGACAAATAAAAGCTAGATAGTAGAGCTACTTAGAGGCACTCTTTTCCTTGTGTACAAGATACCTTCTAACTATGGATGAAGTTGAACACCACTATGTTTTTATTATAGCATGACCCTGAAGCTTTAAAAGTGGCAAAGACCCTGCTGAACCCGCAGGCACAGAATGAGAAACTTTCTCCTTTCCAAAGCGTTTGCATATGCTGCAGTCATTATGGAGGCGGCAGCGGCTCACAAAAACATTGCTAAATTGGCTTTCAACTGGCTGGTAACAGCGTATTTCCTTCAGCATAGCTCTTCGTGCGAGCTGCAAAAATCTGGCTGAGCAGTTTGGTAAATGCCCAAGCAGTTTGGCTGAAATAAAAATCCTGCAGACACCACTGGGGAGCTGCCTAAACAAGACAGCTAATTTAAAGCTATTGAGGTATGTTTAAATAAGCGGCATTTACTAAAACACTGACGTGATCTAATTAGAAGGGGAAAGTTTGACAGAAATTAAATACTATCCCCACATTACAGCTACAGCATGTCGACAGCACATTTAGAGGTGAAGCTACTTGTCAAATCTTTTTAAATATGTGAAGCCCTTCTTTCTGGCTCCACATAATCCTTCTCTTCAAGAAAGGTCAGCGCATGTGCTAGGCTTTCTCAGATTGCCCCTTCTGGTCATATTTCATGTCGCTGACTCCATCAGATCCCTGCATACCCTTAAGATTTAGTAGCCTGGCACCTTCTTCTAAATTTTCCAGTGCTGTATAATTACTTGTGGTTTCAGAAGGGGCAGAATCATCAATATATAAGCATATATTATCAGCACTCATAGTGATGTTGTTCTTATATACCCACGCATAAGAGAACAGCAGCACCTCTATGCCCCATTTTGGAGACAGTCTCACACACAGGAGCCTGGTTAGGGATTCTGGTCATGCTGAAATACAGTCGCTACTAAAGAGAGGAGAAGAATTTTTGCAGGAGTGGATGGGGAAACTCTTAGACACACACTCCACTCTGTAGTGCTGACTCTTACTATAAGGCTTTGCATAGCAGGCAAGAACATCATTAAATCTTCTGCAGAACAAAAATACATGTCCTCCATTAATTGACTGCAAAGGATTAAACTGACTATAAAATACAACTGAAGCTGAGATTTATTTTCTTTTTTATTGTATAGGTTTATCAATATAGCACTTGTTCATTAGAAACACTTTCCACTACAAATTCTGATGGCATATTAATTAGGGAATGTTTCTAGACTCCCATTAGAATTTCTCCTCAAAACTAGCAGGTGTCTCTCGAATGGCTTAGCACGTGGGAGTCCCGTTCGAGCTCCTGCTCTGAGTCAGAGAGAATAAGGACTTGAATCTTGGTTTCCCTCTTCCTAAACGCAGAACACTAATTGCTCACAGACTTTGTTTGGTGTCTCGCAAAAATACTTTGGAAGTGTTTGGTTTACCCCAGTGGAAAACAAGGGGCAGGGGGGAATATCTTGCAGTTTTGCAGAAAGTTGCTTCCCTTTAAGCTGTATTTTACACCTGATATTCATTCTACTAAAGCCATCTAAAAAACAGACATTTAGCCCAAGATGTAAAAAGAAAAGCAAGAGAGAAAGGGGGCAAACCTGTTAGCTACTTTGCAGCTGAGAAAGATAACATCAGATAAAAACACCTTGGAAAAGATGTTGCAATAAGATAGGGCTGAAGGTTCATATCTGTAAGTTCTTTAAGAGAGTTATAAGAAAAAAAAAAAAGAAAAAAATTATCTCAAGCCTGAAAATCTTCTGCTGCTTTTCCGTCAGAAGAGACATAGCTAACAGCAGCAACAAACGCATTATAGTGCTGCTGGGTTTTGAGTCAAGGAGTAAAATAACATCTGAGTTATTAGAAGAAAAGACATTAATTTAGCTGGATGAATAGACAGGAGAGGGAAAATTCCAGTTCTGTCTAGTTCACTTTAATACTAGATACATCCAAAATTTAAGAGACAATTCAAAACAATGTAAATTAAAGCTACTTCTTCTAGAGAGAAATAATTTTGTGAGAATCTCCTGTTTTTTTAACATCCAAGTCAATGAGAAAGACCCAGAGATGTCATCAAAATGCACCCTTAGGAAAAAAGTGAAGTAACGAACACAGTATGCATAACTTTTCACATTTCATTATATTTTAGGCAAGGCTCTTGCAAATAAAAACCCCAAACTCTTGAAGATCTGTAGTTATTTTCAAACTTTTGGGGGTGGACCATAATTTCAAAGTTACAAGCAGTCTTCATCAGAACTTTAGATCACATCTGAGACCACATTGCTAATCATCTGGGAGGTAGTTGCCTTAAAACAAATCACTCCAAGTTCTCTTGCTGTCTTTCTGTATAAAGCAAATGGACAATGTTGTGTGATTTTCAATAAAATTTTTCCCAATTTGCAAGGGAAAAAGAAATCTATATTCTCAGAAAACTGCATTGAGCTTGATGAAGAAAGTAGAGGCCATCTGCCAAACTTGGGGATGGAAAAGCAATTACTCCATGCGGTGGTTTGGGCTTTCAAGCAAGTGCATTTTATGGCTCGCTGGCACTCCACAGCCACCCATCCGTGCCTTGACCCACATGGACCACGTTACGGCACTGTGCTATGGGTACTAGCATTCACTGCACAATTCTGTGTTCAAGGCCAGGTTGGATGGGGCTTTGAGCAACTTGGTCTAGTGGAAGGTGTCCCTGCCCATGGCAGGGGGGTTGGAACTAGATGATCTTAAAGGTCCCTTCCAACCCAAACCATTTATGTTTCTGCTCATATACAGCATGGCATGTGCGTATAGGCAAAGCTCCCATCACCTCTCTACTCAAACAGAAGTGAGCCTGGGTCCTACAGAAATCATAATTAAAACTAATTTTACTGCAAGAGATTTAGAGTTTTTTTTCTTTGCATTTTAGATGCTTATTCTGAGAAGATAATTTCCAGAAAGCCTTTATGGTGTATATTAGATGCTTATTTTTTACAGTAACTGGAATGGTGTTTGACCTTCTGCTTCAAATCCAGATGGGTTAACCTTGCTTATCTTCTCTGGTCCACTGGATATAGTCATGCTTGTAATACACAAATGCTCAGTTTTACACTTAAAAGATCAATAGCTTCAAGAAGCTAAAAATTAGGCAACTTTTGATGGAGTATTACTCCCTTTCCTTCTTAGGAAAAGGGAAATCAGAGGATGGTTGTTGAAAATGGTGCGTTTCTCTCATTTACTTTCCCCAATTCTCTTCAAGCTTACCACCTGCAAAGATGTAATTCTTATACTTTATTTATCAGAGTAACTCCCCAGCAAAACTTTTGCAGAGAATTTGCACGTCCAGAGAGAGATTGAAAGAACCAGAAGCCCGTTATTAATGAAGAGCATGGTAAATGAGAAGAAAAAATTGCACGTAACAAACGAGCATGAGGTCTAATCTATCACTAGTATAAGCCTCCAAAGTCAATTATTTATCACATGGATTACTTTGGTTGTGTTGTATTTGTAACTCTTCGAATTCCAACAGACTATTCAGTGCTGAACCAATATTAATAGCAAGAATTTTTGCATTCCTTAGAAACACACACACACACACAAAAAAACATAATTAAAAAATCAAACAGAAAAATGCATACTTACATTACTTCATACAGCACCACTCCTATACACCTTTCCCAAAAATCTTTTATTACAAATTCCCTTAACAGATTCTAATTTATAATGAGTTCACCTGTGCACACTAACTGAGTCAGGTATCATACCTTTCGGTAATAAACCATAAAATAACATAAAATAGCAAATGAATCCTGAAAATTAGCAGCAAGTTGCTAGGAAGAAATCTGTAGAATTGAAAGAACATTCTTTAAAAAACTGTCAGAAGAAACTACTTTGCTACAAGACATTTTATGAACAGAGCAACTATAGTCGGAGTAATTCACAGAATTCTTTGCTTGCTTCTTAGAAACTGTCTTTAGTTTAGGTAGACTTTTTTTTTACAAGATACCAATTATATAATATTTCTCTCTCTCTGTATCCTGTCTTTCTTCCTTCAAATATGATTCTTAAAACAACTTGCTAGACTTTATTCTACTTTTGCAATCTTCAGAAATGCACCTGCATGCTTGCACAAAGCGCTGCTGAAATTACCTTACTTACATAAAAGCCCAAAGTGATGATACCACGTAAATTCGCATCATGGAGAGAGAAATGGAGAGAAAGAAAGAGAGGGAGATGACTCCACATAATTCCGGTAAGACTTCTTTCTTGAAATTGGTTTTACATGGCTGGATGGGCAACAGTGTAAATTGCAACAACACATAGTGGATAGACACAGAAATGACTTCTCCTACCAAAGATTTGGTGTTGGGTACTCTGACTGAAGCTTGCGGATATGCGACCAAAAAACTGATCTAATATTATAGTAATTATACGGCTATAATGTATAACACGATACGAGTCAAAATTTTTCTTTGCAAAGGTATTAATTGTGAGCTGTAAGGTCCCAGCACAGGAATCCAATTTATATATACTTTTTAAAGATGTCATTCAAACCATTCAGCTATTTCCGAACGACAAAACAAACATTTGATAAATAGGAACGTGCAGTATCTAACGTTAGGAAGTTGATCTCTTTCCCTGAAATTACGTCTGCTGAGAGTATTTAAAAAGTGGCATTGCCACACTATACCAAACTCTTGCTTCAAATTGATCTGATAATAAATTATCATATGTTAATTTTTAGTTTGAGCTTAATTTCTACATTAACTAATCCAAAACAAAAGTTTTGCAAACAAAGCATCTAATTAGTTTGGGCCCTGCTCCTATATACAGATGCCTGCGCAAAGAACCTCGATCCACTTGCAGGATCTGTGCAAGTACGAGGGTTTGCTCTCACCCACCTAATAATTACCAACTGCACGTTCTGCTGTTTTGCCCCTCTCAAGCCTCAGTTTGCTTTGTGATGAGATATATGCCATGGGGAACTGGAATGAATTTATAATACCTATTTATGCATTAAGTATTTGGGAAACATTTTTATAAATATTTGGCTCTGTTTATTTCAGGTTTGGCTGTCATGCCGATGACAGCAAAATCCTAAGTGAAATGAATGCAAAGCACCCATGTCCCTAGCTGGAACAAACCAATTATAAAATTTGGAACAACAACCAGAAAAAAGGCTTTTTAGTCACATAGCTCTTTCCTTTACTCAATGGCCAATGTACACTTACTTAAAAAGAAATAAAACACCACCCAGATTAGTATTCCCTCATTAATTCCCTGGATATCGCATCTTATCCCATTAGAAAAGTGTTTCAGTCCATTACTCTGACTTATTTTTTTAAAATAATAAAATTTGTTAATTCATTTTTACGATTCAAATTTTGGGGCTATTAGGAAAGCTTCTCTAAATTCTCTGGTTCTAAATATTTGATGCGCTTTTCTTTTTGACCATGAAACTATTTTCAGTGCTTGCCAACCACAAGCATTGCAGCATCCTGAGGCAGGCTGGCCTATCACCCCCCGCAAAATAGCGATTGCCTTAAAAAAAAAAAATTATAAGTGATTGATAGGTTATATAGTGGGTTTGCTCTTTTTCCATTTCTGGAGCCATGCAGGCTTGCATTTTCAAGGCTTCCTTTACAAGCCAGAAAACTTGACTAGGAAACTAGAAAAGTTTATTTATGGTGAAAGTTAAGATTTTCACCTAAGACAACAGCTTGAGTTTTAAGTAAATCATATATGGTGACTTTTTTTATAAAAAAACCCACAAGTGTTGACAACTAGCCACCCTCTAGACTTATTCAGCATGTCCTACTACAGTTTATGCTATCATTTCTCGGAAATTTTCCAACCTTTTTTCCTTTGTCAGCTTCCATCAAATTCTGACTTGGTATATATTTCACCTCTGTATTATCTGAACTTTCAAAGAGTTGTGTTATCACTATGGCTTCTCCCTCATTTAAAAATATAAGAAATTTTAAAATGTTCTGCTTCTCAGAGTCAGGATATAGATGAAGTTTTCACTACAATTACATCCCATGAAATAAACAGGCCAAATAGCACGAGCATTTCATCAGGTTTCGCAACCTGCTTGCCAGAAGCACAACGTTTAACATATTCTCACATACCAAAAGTATGTGGAGATGGAAAACTCCATACTTGCTGTTCTTCTCATAAGACTTGGCAGATATATAACAAAGTACTGAGAACAAAATACATAAAGGGCTTCCAAAGGTGGATAGTTTCTTCCTAGGAAACTTGTAGGGATTCAAAGATTTCCAGTATATATGTGGTTAAAAAAATTGGCATGGCTTCTATGCGTTAAACAGAACTTGCATACACACCAGTGCTTGTGACCTCTGAGGCTTAGGAGCTAGATGTTTTCACTTCTATTTTTAACAGCTAAATTGTCAAAGGACTGAAAGAACTACACTTTGGTAAGTTTAACTTTCACAAAGATGGAGGTATCCATTGTATGTGGCTAAATACATGCATTTCCACTCTCTATAGAGATCTATGCGTTTGAGTGAGTAGACTGAAGAACTGCAAACTAAGTTTTTCATTTGCCTCTACATTTTTTCTGTTATATATGAAGTTTAAATCAGTTGCATAGGACAAAGTGGAGTTAAATGTCTTCATTGCTTTCCTGACAAAATGCGAGTTGGACCGTCATACTTTAAAAGCTAAAAATACTACGTATTTTTTAAAGGAGCAGAACCGAATTTAATTACAAAAATAATATTAAAACCCAGTCTCAAAATATTACATTATACAGCAGGGCAAATCAGAAAAATCTGCAAAATTTCAGCTTCTCAAAGACTCTGGAATAGCATAAACTGTCTTCTTAATGCTAAAAAGAAACATCAGCAAAACTTTAATTTAGCTGTTGACCAAAGTCATATCAGCAGAACACTAAAAATCAACTACATCCATATGACTACACATGCACATGGACAAAGCAGACATCTTTAACAAGATAAATATTTTAAGTATTTTTAAGCAGTTGTATCTTCCATTCATGCCACCCTAAAAACATACTCTATTTTCTTGCTGGAAGAGCTAATGCATCTTACGATTCTGCATACAATATAGACATTCAAATATAAGATGAATTGGAGGAGGGGAGGGGGATTTGATGTTTATCTGCACTGGTGCAAGCAAGAATTTTTTCGTTCTTTTTTTAAAGGGAGTTTGGTTACAGTTTGGAGATAGTTAGGAAACAAATAATTTATTTTTATATACATCTTTTTTCCTTGCTTACAGGTTTACTTATGGTGCTAGCCACAATTCAAGTTTGTGTGAATAACAGAAAATGGCTGTCAAAAGCGTTCCTCACATGAACGCTCATTCATAAATCAGGTTCTCGCCCCCTTTAAGCTGCTAGTGCACCTCCTATTTTTCCTCCCACTTCAGCTTTTTATCCACATAGTCTTAAGAAGGACACACTTACACAGGAGAAATATAAATATATTTTCAGACAGCTTGTATATACTTCCCATCTAGCATATATGAAAAACCAAAAGGAATGCGATCATTAACTTGTTACCCCTCTCATTAGGAATTTTGCGTGGAAGAGTTCAGATAGAAAGCACTTACTCTATAACAAGCATTAGAGAACTGAATATAGCCCTCAAGAGCTCAACGAATGTCTATTTACAAAGAAAGGCTACATTTGCTTACATTTTTTTCCATTCGCTAATGTGCCAGTTGATAGTTTTTTTCCATGAATTATTAATGAATCATTGTGAACAAGCAGGAGAAAAAGGAAATAAAACATGCAAAATTAAGCCTTTAGATTTATTTTTTCTCCCTAGGTGTAACAAGAATTCAGCTAGGAGAACTTGTGAGACAGCGCATAAGGACATGGGGACGATAGTCAAAAGAGTCTGTATTTACTTGTTTGGGTTTCCCAAATAGTCTTGTGAACAGCTTTTAGTTTACAAATCTTGTAGTCTGTGGACCTGCTAAGTCATCTGATGAAAAGGAAGGAAAAAAACTGAACCCTAAGACCCATTACCTGTCCTTCTTACCTTCCTGTCCATGAACTAATAAAAAAAAGGCTCCTGGCATCATGGCGCCCAATGGGCAGAAGACACAGTTATGCAGAGCAGCAAAATATTGTGAAAATAAGCTGTGTAAGTAGTATCTGCCAAAGGCTGACATATTTTAGTTTCCGCAGAGTTAGCAAAAAACAGGACACTGTCAGATTCTGTTTAGCAGATGATTCTAAGAAAAGTAATTTCATAAAGAAGTGAAAAACAGGGAAGGGCTGTCCTTGAAGAACTCTTGCACATGTATTTATACACGTGTGTGCTGCTTATTTGTACAAATCAAAGTGTCATCTCATCAGCCTTAAAAAAAAAAAGGGGAGCAATTCTACAATATTGCCCACAGTACTGTTTTATTGCCATTGAAGCCTGCCATACTTCAGACTAAAAGCTCTGTAAATGTACAAAGATCTTCGCCATTTTGATTATGATATTTGGGTAGGGGTCTTTTAATATTATTCTTCTCTTTCAAGAAACAACATGATTATAAAAGTCATCTGCTCAGAAATTCAAATTATTTATTTTTATGCACTTTTTAACAGAGGGGCTGTAGGAGGACCTCAGCTAAACTTCCAGATGTACACTTTTGTACTTTTGAAGGGGGAAACAGAAAACTCAATGTGTATGTCATATGGCTTCCCTCTGTAATTGCTCAAAGGCCAAGTCTGAGCATTCTGAAATTTGTGGTCTGATGTCAATAATTCAAAATTTGCATCAGAATTTGTGGCCCATCTCTAGAATTACTTATTTTAAAACAATTTTTTCTCATGCCTGACATATTTACATCAGTACTCAAAAGATCAAAAGGAAAGGCTTTGCAAGTTCATCAGTCCCAATCTTGGTAGCATCTTTCAATTGACCATTTGAAGAACAAGCACAAAATGCATTACAGTGACGTTGAATGAACTCACTGTACGGTGGTATGCAGCTTACTGAATCTCTGTCCACTCTGAGCTTGTTTTATGAAAAAATAAGATTTCATTTCACTCTAAGAAGGCTTGAAAACACTGCAGGCAGCAGCAGATATTTGCTTTTGTTCATAGCTTGGAGCTGAAAAACCCATCTGTTTGGTCTCATCTTTGAACTAAATTCATGGTGATCTTACATTTTTGTTACTGTGTATTTTGCATCAATAATGTAGCAACAATCACAAGTTTTGTGCTACTTTTCTTTTATTCTACCTATACTCTTAGGCTAAATACTACTATTCTTTGAACTATTACAAGTATCCAATCAAAAAATACTTCCCCTCAAATCCACATGCAACCATCTCCAAATCAATGGCCACAGTAGCCTGTTCAAAATTTGATCCCATATATTCTTTGTGAGTGTGAATACCCCTAAGAGCTTGGCACCAGAGGCCCCTATAGGGCTGGCTTTACCCATCTACAAACTGTATCACGTATTTTTCAATAAAAGTTTTCTGCTAAAAGTGTACAAATAGGAGCCTGAACTACTGGTATCTTGTGACAGATTAAAAGGAGAAAACGCAAAAAAGATTTTTTGCAGATGCATTTTGACCTAACGTAATTTCCATACCTTTACAGCCCCAAATGCATCTACGGAAACAGAGCAATGTATAAAATGTAAGTATCACACTTAAGTACAGTATCATACTTAGGTATCAGAAAGGGACAGAGGCCCCAGAGGTTGAACAGAGGATGAACAGAGGATGAACAGAAGGCAAGTCTACCACAGAGCATACGACTCTGCTTAAAATCCTCCTGAAACATAACCTCCAAAAATTACCAGAATTGGTCCCACAGCGTTAGCAAGTGGCTGCGAAACCCTTCTCTAATCTCCAGAAAACTTTCAAAGAAAAAGTCTGTGGCAGTCACCGAAGCTCTTCAGTGGAAGGTTGGTGTGTTTGTTAAGTACAGTTAGGGTGTTCACTGTGGGGGGAGACTCTTCCAGTGGATTTTGCTTTAGTACATGCCCAAAGACGGCCTACTAGTATTGACTGACTTCTCCTAACTCAGGCCTCGGCTGAGGCCTTCTCTGGATGTAAAGTTTGGTGCTCTTTTGATCTACTAAGCTACTGAGAAGTCCATTCCTCTCTCTCAAAATTAACGTGACTTTTGAAGATTTGGGCATACCAAAGCTGCTTCACTTTCTGCCCAAGCAGGGCCAGCGTATACACCACCATAAGTAAATACATAAGGGTAAAAATGGCCTCATTTTATGCTGTGTCTAGCAGAGAAGCAAAAGGAAGGACCCTATCCTTTTGCTCATCACCCATGCCCCCCTATTTCCAGCCTGCCGGGTATGCTGTTTGCCGCAAACCACCACGCCACAGGCCGTTACGAGCAACACGGCTCTAATTTTACCTAACTAAATTAAAAGCCTCTCTTGTGCACATTACTGTAAGTGACTATATTTTCATTATTGCATCAAATTGCCTCTTTTAAATCCCAAGGAAAGCCGCCCAGGTGAGGGCTGAGAGCTTTATTTAATTATAAGTTGCTGTTCAGCTGCGGCATCGCCTGGGCAGGAGAAGAGGCAGCTGCACCGACAGCAAGGGCTGCCCTCGCTGCCTCCTCCCAGCCCTCCGCGGGGTCTCTTCATAGCAGGGCAGCTCCACAAGAGTCCTGCTGCCCTGTTTGCAGGCAGCCATGACTCCGGTCACAATTAGGAGGACAGACGTGGTCGAGGTCCTCATGCAGATACCCTCCTGCTACCAAAATGGTGGTGAATCCACCACAGAAACAAAGTGCTCTTTCCTCAGAAGAGCTTTAAAAGAGCTCCTCATAAAATGAAAGCCTGCCTTACCTGTGGCTGGGAGCTGTGCCTGCAGGATGGCAAAAGTCGCGATCCTCCTCCACTTCATCTTGCTGGGGAGCGGGCAACCACGGGCGCTGGGCGAGGAGGAGAAGAGCGAGGTGCCTCCCTGGGCTTTGTTGGCCTGTCACCCCCGCAGGAAGCTCTCCTCCTGCGAGGGCTTTCTGAGCGCACCTGCCGGCAGCAGCACCGAAGCACGCGCCTTCCTCTGCCTCTCAGCCAGGCAGCCTCTGAGCTCTGGGGTTGGCGTTCTTGGTATTGGTGTGTGGGGTTTCCTTTTGTATTTTTTTTTTTGTTCTTTTTTTTCTCTTTGCGAGATGGTTTTTGGTAGGGGTTTTTTTTCCAGTTTGCCTTATGGTTCCTAGGACATCCCAGCCAGCTGCTGCTGATCTCTATAAGGGGCCTAGAATATATATATCCCAAATTCAGCCTGACTTCAAAAGGGATACAATATAACTACGTCCAGTGTGCAGTATGGCACAAATAGAAGTTTAAAATTGTAAGTTACAGTCACTCTTGAACGAGTAGCTGGCTAAACTGGTAAAGATATAAAGTTCATGTCTAAATCCAATTGAAATATGGCCTCACCATGAGCAAACTAAAGTGGCTGCACTCCCAGGGCTATGGGGCGGACAGAATCAGGGAGAGCTGGACTCTGCCCGTCCTTGCAGACAGCATCCACAGCACGTAACACCCCAGTGCAACTGGCCCTGCCTGGCTCATTTCAGCTGTAGCGATGAACTGGAGTTGTCTTTCGATGTGAACACATCACATCTTCGTATTTCGGAAGAGCGTCAGTGCGTGCAGAACTCTGGAGCCATTTTGTCCTCTGAGCCACTGCAGCCCATAGGGAGGAGAGCCTGTGTCATCTCTGTGGGAAAGCACAGCGTGCTTCTCCTTGCTCGGCTTGAAACAGAAAGCTTTGCAGCCTCCAGCTATGCACGCCACTCCTACCCACAGAGCGGGCCACAACATTCGACCTTCTTGCTGCTTGAAGCTGTCCTCTAGTGACAGATCCCGAGGCAGAGAGGCACAGCCCAGGAGCGGGATGCGTGGTTTGAAGGCGGCTGCTGTCTGGGAGCTAACTGGGATTTTTAGTTCCCTGTTGTAGGCTCGCCCATTAACACGGTCCTCAGAGCAAGGCATAACCTAGCTGGTCTGCCCAGTGGCCACGCTGGCAAAGCCTGGTTTCCCGCAGGTCCACGTTTTCTGTCCAGCAGGATGACTGCAGTGCCTCCCACGTTGCCCTAAGCCCCTGCCACCCCCCTGGCTCTCCCGCCCCTGCCTCCATGGGGCCAGGTGGCTGGGCACACAGCCCCAGGTAGCACATGTACGTGCTGACTGACTAACCCAGCAGCCCCGGGTGAAAGTGAAAATGCCCTGGGTTTTCTGCTGCTCTGAGGGGACTAATAATATCGCTGCAGCTAGCTACACAAAACCACGAGCAGGAACAGGTTACGTCTGAGTCTCCTTTGTTTAGCTGGATTGATGTTGACCCCCGGTGATGGTGAGCGACAGAAGAGCCAGGAGAATCACAACTCTTGTTTCCTCGTGAAGCTCAGCTAGTGATCAAACCAGGCGGTATTAAAGCAGCGCTCCATACGGAGCAGCAGATAACCACGCAGGCAAGAGTGAGCACACTTCAGCAGTAACCCAGCAAGCGTCACTCTGGAGAACGCTTCGCACTATGAGCTGGAAAAACACAAGCTGATTTGTGTTAACAATATTAAATAATTTCATTATGCTTTTACCTGAGGACCTCGCCGTCCTTTTCAAATTAGCCTTACTAAAGCCAGGGCAGTTAAGATTTTACAGATGAAGAAATTAAGTCTTAAGGGAGACAGAGAAAATAAGACACTAAAACTCAAAGAGAATGATGATCAGGGATACCTGGGAGTAGTTTGGGTTTGTTTTTTTTGGTGCATTGGTTTTCTTTATTAAAAAGAAAAACAAAAGACAAACCGACCACCACAGAATTTTTAAATGCACAAGAGAAAAGCAAGGGGAGAGCCAAGGTGTGGTTAGGGATACTTCCTCCTTAGCAATTCTCATTGCATTATTATTATTATTATTAAGAAGCAGCAGCAGCTAATAAAAGGATTCATTTAGAGCAACAGAGCGGAGAAGAAACCCAGCATAATGAAATGAAATTAAGAAAGGTGAAATCTGGAGCTTTAGAAAAAATCTTCCCGAGGAGGAGATACTAGACAGAATTTCTCCAGCAAAGTGTTAGGGCATTTATATGAAAATCATACCACTTGACACAGTGATGTCAACTCTCACTTTGTAAGAAATCTCACATTATTGTGCTCTTTTCAAATGCGAACAAATAAAAAATTTCTCTTTTATTAACAGAAATAAAGAGTACACTTTAGACAACTATGAATTAGAAAAGCTTGAAAACATTACTTAGATACACCTTAAACCCAAAAACTCAGCCTCTTCCCCTTCAAAATAAAACTGACTCAACACAACATTGCTGAATATTTACAATAGTAACACTATTAATACACTTCAGGATCAGAGCTTAGTCTGGGAGGAAGCACAAGTATCAATGAATAATTTTTTTTTTCATTTCTAATTCTTAGAAAAGAAATAGGAATATGCATCCCCAGCAGGTACAGGAACAGGATTGATAATAGTATTTCCCAACAGTATGAAGACAACTGGCAGGATGAGAGCTATTGTGCATATAAGAAGTGAGGATTTATAGTCTTTTGAAAGCAAAGTAAATTGAAGTTCTTGGAAGAAGGAGACCAAGAAATTCATCACCTTGCTGACTGGAGTAACAAAGGCTAACACACTGATAAAACAGTATTATCCTTTTATTTAATAATTATTATATATTGTGCCAGTCAATGCCAAAATTATTAGACACTAGTATTACTCCAGCACTCAAATCCTAGCACTGCATGCCATTCTGTGATACCTAGACAGTACTACTGAGCCTCTGCTCCCACCTACCCTTGGGGAGGGTTTCCTTTGTGGCTCCTCTACCCCAAAAGCTGCAAGGGAAGGCTGGAGATGGGCTCTGACTCACCACCAGGCAGCAGGCAAAGCACAACGCATGAGAGCCACCACGCATTGGAGCTGAAAGACATGTCATTAGTCCCAGAAATGGCTGTGCTCGGGTACATGGTCTATATTCCAACGCAAGCCGAATAAAGTCCTTTCTGTCCACATCCCCATGTAACAGAAGATTGGCTGAAATAAGGAATTAGCGAGAGGAAAAAAGACCCCTGCTCCCACTGCAGGCAGCCTAAATCTCACTGACGCCTTATCCAAAAGCTAAAAGAATATCATACTAGTTATTGATATTTTTGGGTAACAGTATTTTCAGAGGGGCAAATGGCACTGCTCATCACTAGTCTGCTGACCCCTGTCTCCTCCTGTTATTGATCATAGCTTCTCCCTCAGGCAGAAAGCCAGCAAATTATCACTTTGAATAAAGAGTTGAGGCCAAAGGTAAGGAAAAGGAATGAAGAGCTGTGTAAAAAAAGAGAGATTGCACACTGGGAGAACAGCAGTTGGGCCAGTGTGTTTTGATGTCTAGGTAGGGAAGGGTCAGAGAAATAGAGCATATGGACTTCATTTAAAAGTGTGGGTAGAGTCAGAAAAAGGCTTTGCATGAGAGTGCCCCTAGAAATTCTCTCCTCCCCATCCCTCAGCTTTTGAAACAAGGCAAGCTTATCATTATAATCTAAATACAATGAAATACAAAAGAGCAATCGTGCTTGTATGATGAGTTATTCTCACAACAAGCACGGCATAGGAGATGCAAATCACATACAGTCGAGGAGTGCAGAAAAAGATAAAGGGGAAGCGGTCTCTAGGAAAAAGCTTTTCTGTGTTCATACAGCTTGCAATTACACAATTGAGGGATGATTTTCTTACAGCGTCGCCTTCTTTTCATCCTATTTGGTCTTTGCATCTCTAGGAACGACACAGCACAGTAAAAACTTCAGCACCTCCTGCCCACGTTGTGCATTAGGCAATCTTATACGTGCATTTTTACCAACAGTTTAAACCATGTTGGTGTTTCAGTTTACTCACCTCAGTTAGATCATAAGAACTTTGTTAACACTGGACCAGAAATGAATGCCAACACTAGTTCGGCTGAACCAGCAGCTATTTTTCTCAGTACAGACAAGGCCACAGTGGAGACACAAAACCCTCCCTCCTGGGTTAAGAAAAGCTCTCAGCTAAACTTGACTCTTTATCTAAACATACGGGTGGAGGAAAGTGCATTTCAAGAATTACCTGCACGGGGAAGACTGTAAGGTTTGATCTATGGTTCCTGAAACAGAATGGGTCAGGGAATTGAAGTGGTCCCCAAGTACAACTCGGTTGTGTTTAACACTGGTTAAGGTGCAGCTCATTATCTGTAATGACAACATCTTCCATAAAATAGACAAGGTGCACGTTCAGTTGGTTCTGTGGATCAATATGCCATTCTTTCTCTGGACACAAGAAATGCTGGAACAGCTCTAACGCAAAGGGCTGATTCACCCCCAGAAGAATCCCCTTTTCATGCTTACTGGTTATGCTTTGACTGTACTATAAAAAAAAAAGAAAGCAGCAGGGTTTGCAGTTCTAACAGGAAACAAATGAAAACTAAAAAACAAACTCACACCGCAGGCAAGCTGAGGATTAAAAAAATAACTACACACTGCCCTCTGGCTCTTGTATTGCTGCCACAGAGAGCTTGCCTGTAATCATCACCTCAGACTGCTGGGACTGAGAACAGGTCAGTCATCAGAAGTTCTCCTAAGCCTATTCGGTACAGTTAGTACTTGCAGACAAAATTAATACCTACATCATCTGATGGAGGAGTTGGACAACTTTAGAGCTGGGAGAATCCAGACAGACTGCGGACTCTTGCCCCTGATCCAGCAGGGAGTGACAGTCGTAGTGCCAGAACTAACTCAACAAGTATCAAACCCATTTTTGGAGATGATCACACAAAGATAACAGGTGTTAAATAACCAACAATTTTCTCTGGTGAGCAAGCTGTCACCCCCAGCAAGGCATGCCATTCGCGCAGCAGGCTTAATACAGTGCAAAGAAAAACGTCTGCTGTTTACAGCGTGTAAGCCCACAACTTTTATTGACAAAACGTTGCAGACTGACAGTCCTACATTGCTTCACTGCATTTCAATGCACTGTAATGCCTTACAGTGAAGCTTCGCTTTGCTATAATTGGGTTCAACTGTGCTAATCCCCTGGGAATGAGGCAATTAATACTTATTTAGTGATAATTGCTGCATTCCAAGAGGATTAGTCCCTGCCCTGCACTTTTGCCACTACTGCAAACGGAGAGCTGGAAAGAAGGCAGTGTCTAACTACAGGTCTTGCTTTGCAGCTCCCAACAGGGAGACAAGAGAAGTTGGTCTCGCTACAACTGCTCCCCTCTGTGCGTGAAAATACTGCTTTTCCAAGGAAAAACCACTTGACTGTCACTACTCCTTGCAGCTGTATTGTGCAAATAGAAACCCTGCCACATCCAACCAGAAAAAAAACAAAAGAAAACAGACACCTGTGCAGTACCATGAAGACAAACACAGCCATGAGCATATGTTTCCTATGGGAGATGACAAACAGGCCCTCATGCAGTGTAAGAACAAATTCCTATTCATTATTTTGGGGTTTTTTGTGACTATCTGTCCCCTGTTCCTGCTATGGTCTTAAAATTTTCAGTGCAACATGGATTTTGGAAACCTATAAAGGAGTAGAAACTTAAAATGCACCCTCTCTGAATACTCCATTTTCAGACTACTGAATGTGTAATGTCCAATTCTTTCCTCCCCACTGAAGCCTTTATGATCTGCTCTGGATTTTTTTTTTTAAATGCACTGGAGAAACCACTGCTTATGTCATATCTTAAGAAGGAAGCACAATGCTGCTTTTCCTTTAGGCTAGTCAAGCTACTCTCTCACATCATTAACATTTTCACCTGTTAATTGCAGGTGAGTTCCCCTAATTACATTACAGCATATGTAGAAAAATTCTTGGACTTTATCACTAAATACACATTCTGGAAATGCTATTCTTGATTCTAGAGCACCTTCAGTATTTTCTTGCATGGCTGTACAGACTATAATTGATCAGTAAGGTTATGCCTTTCATGAATACAAAAGTATTGTGAAGCCAGATTTTAAAACCTGTGAAAAGTGTCTTCATTTCCTTTATTTTCTTCCCCTCTTCACCCCTAACACATACCTCTTCTGCATTTTTCGAATGCTCATCTGGGGGAAAAATTAATTAAGCAAACTGAAATTCATTTAAGCATTTCAAACAAATCAAAAATCCAATTCATGTTTGATTAGGCAACTGGTTTTGGCTAAATGACAATAGGAAAGAACTACGCATGCTGCTTATATACTGCAGGCTTTGCGTAATTATTTCTCTATTTCTTATCCCTAAACAATTTCTTCTTTTCAATCTAGAAACAGTTACTTTTTAATACTGCGTGATATTTAATAGGTTCCATTGGCATCAAACATTAGAAAAATACAAAGTATTTTCACATAAATATACATGCTTACGTATGCAATTACATACATACTACCTAGTATTGCTTGAAATCTGTCTTTCTCCATGTTTGCACACACATATACATACCTTCTGCATGGCTTTGTCAAGTTACTCTGTGTTTGTAGCAACCAGAAGTCATCTGGTTTTTAAAAAAGCATTCCTCTCACCTAAACGTACAAGTATTTCACATGAATCCTGCAAACTGGTCTCTATTTTCGTTTTTATAGCTAAGGTGGGGGGGGGGGAAATAAGGTGCAAAATGAGTAAGGTTACAACCTGAGTCAGTGGCAGCAGCAAAAATAACATGAAGTAGTTCTAGACCTGTATTGGTACATTGACAACATTACTGAGGTTGAGGGAGAGACTCCCCTCCCTCAACAATGCCTGCAGCAGTTGGATCTGCCACCGTAAGTGTGCCATCTCTTTTTGTTCAAACTGTAGAAGTTATACGCAAAAGTAAGCCCAACAGCTGCAGGAACTGGAAGCAAAGTGTAATGGGGAATTGTTAAGGCTTTTCTACCTAGGATGTAGTCAAGTGGGAGTCGGCCTCTTCTCCCGGGCAACTAGTGATAGGACAAGAGGACACAGCCTCAAGCTTCGCCAGGGGAGGTTCAGGTTGGACATTAGGAAGAATTTCTTTTCAGAAAGGGTCATTAGACATTGGAACGGGCTGCCCAGGAGGTGGTGGAGTCACCATCTCTGGAGGTGTTTAAAAAAAGACTGGACACAGCACTTAGTGCCATGGTCTAGTTGACAGGGTGGTGTCAGGGCAATGGTTGGACTCGATGATCCCAGTGGTCTCTTCCAACCTGGTTGATTCTGTGATTCTGTGATATGAAGAGCCAGAGAAAAAACTAATTCAGAAGAATCACTACAGCTATCAGGTTCTTTGAGTAAAAAGAAAACATCCACTAAATAATACAAAATTTCATCGCTTCAGATACCAACTGCATACCTGGTCTCAGTCAACCAGAAGACTCCACGCAGCTCTGCAACCAGCACAACTACTGAAAATCACATTTTTAAAAAGTGTGACTTTTGTACCTTTAATATACATGAACTGGTTTTTGTTTCCTCTCTGGAGTTCCCAATTGTCATGACATATATAGGAGCTTTGTGGCTTCAAGGTCAGACCACCTGTTTCAAATATAAATCCAACTGCCTAAAAAAATCTGACACAAGCAAGTGTCCAGACAACACATTACCTAAGCCTTGTTTCCGTAGGAAACTGGGCTATGAAGAACATTAACCGCTACAGCCTGAATGAATGAGTCTTACACTCCAATCTTATTACACTAAAATATTCAACACAGAAACTCTGAGGAAGCCTCTAGACACAAAAGTTTGTAAGTCAAAAAGCCTGGGGAGCAACTCCAAGAGTTTTGCCCGAGAAGCTCATGGACTGAGCTTCCCAGCAGGGAAAATACAATTGTTAGGGAGCACCAAAGGCCAGCTGCTCCTCCAGAGGAGGGGACCTGGCAGGGTTGGCAGGGCAGTGGCCTCACCACCAAGATACACAATCCCACAGTACCTAGACAAGAACAGGTTGGGTGACAGCAATCAGGGTCAACCACAGTTGAGGCAGGTTTGAGGTCAAGTCAGCGGGACTAGGCAAGCAGCAAGAGCCTGAGCTCCAGCACAGCCCTCAGGCAAACAGGAGAAGCTTTGGAGCAGGCTTTTCCCAGCTCTGCCCCACCACCCAAACACCTGCCCATAGTCAGGGCTGGCCTCCAGCACAGGCAGCCCAAACTGCTGGAGAAGGGCTGGGAGGCACTCAAACAATCCAAGTCCAACAAGATTCATTAGCTGTTGGAAATTACAGAGCAGAATCAGGTGGTTCAGTTCATCTAACAATAAGCCTAAGCCAAAGCATCGTCATGCTAATGAACACCCTCACTTTGGACTCTTAGAGTTACCAAGTACTGAGAGAAATAAACACTATCAAGGCTGGAGGTGGCTGCTCCCAGTCGATGTTGCGAGGCGTTCTATACCTGTCTCCATTTCCTTTACTAGAGTTTCTTAATTTAAAAACCTTTAAATCATTTTCATGGATATTACTTCTGAGCACTCCACAGCACAAAATGATTACAAAACACAAAAAATGATGAATGCTTCTCTTCTAGCAGCTGGCAGGCTGCTGTGTTTATGGAGGAAAGCATTCATAATGTAAAGCACTGTAGAAAAAGAATTTGTTCGTATCATGCCCCCTGTCGTATGCTTTTCCAGCGTCTTTGAGTTATGAGGAATTCAATAACCAGTTTTAAGTATTAAACATTTCACAATCCATCCGAATATAAGTCTATGGCACCCTCTCGTGTTCAACAATAATATAACAGTTTATTTCATTTTGAACCTTGTAGATTCAGTGTGTTGTTATTCAGGAAAAACCTGTTGAAAACAAATTCATCCATTAAGTTATGATTAACACTTTTTGTATCAATCTAATACTCTGATTGAGCTACCTCCATTTTATTGTGAAGATCACAGATACAACATTAAATAGCTAAGAAATTAATTTCAGATAGAACTGAATAAAGGATTAAACTAATACGTGATATACGTAAGCTCTATTCTGTAATGATGTAGCATGTCACAAGAATCTACTGGACATAAGCCTTACATTAAACCACAAGAAAGAAACTGAAAATCAAGAAGTAGAAACACAAACATGTCAACACCAACAGTAGTAGACAAAGGAACAACACGACCATATAGTTAGAGAGACAGGCTGAGATTATCCTAATTAGATTCCCAACTAACAAACATGCTGTGACTTAGTGAGGTGCCTAAGGTTATCCTGTGTCTCAGATTCTTATCCATGAATGGTGATCCTTAACTTCCTGGGTATGGCAAGTGACTTCCTTACTGGTTAGAATCTGCTCTGATACGTCAAGCATGCCACGGTAGAGATACACAGAGTCAGAACTCAAAATGGTGATTCATTGTTCTACTTGGCCTCCATCTCTGTACATGTAGCTTAACCATTCTGTTCACCACTTCCCAAAAGAAACATGTGGCTGAGGTCCTCTCAAATTTCAAATGTAATGAGATTTGGATCATATAAAATTGTTCCAATAAAATGCAGCAGCATTACAAAACTGTTTAAGGTGAGTTGTTACCAAAAAAGCCCTCCCTCTCCCAATCAGAAAAGACTTGGGAACCAGTACTAATGGGAACATCAAATCCAACACGACATGCAGAAACAAAACAAGCTTTATTCTAAACCAAACTCTCAAATGAAAAGTGGTTCTTTTAAAGGTAGTGGACAGTTTTTGGCTGGGATAGAGTTAATTTTTTTCATAGTAGCTTGTTTGGGGCTATGTTTTGAATTTGTGATTAAAATAGTGTTGATAACACACCAATGTTTTAGTTACTGTTTAATCAAGACCTTTTCTGTTTCTCACTCTGCCCCACCAGCAAGGAAGCTGGGGGTGCACAAGGAGTTGAGAGGGGACACAGCCAGGACAGCTGACCCCAACTGACCAAAGGGTTATTCCCTACCATATGACATCATGCTCAGAAATAAAAGCTGGTGGAAGAAGAAGGAGTGATGGCGTTTGTCTTCCCAAGTAACCGTTACATGTGATGGAGCCCTGCTTTCCTGGAGATGGCTGAACACCTGCCTGCTGACAATACAAGTCATTTAGAAGTGTGTAAGCCCTAGCTGGAAGAAATAATCAAAAAGGCTTCCTTGTATTCATTTTCACAAACTCCACTGTTATTATTTTATGTTCTCTTTCAACACTATTAGATACAGGAAAGAAAGTGAAACATGAAGATGCTTATTGCATCCAAGGAGGGGAAGCCAGGTGTAATAGGGGTGTTTTACCATTTATTCTAGCAAGCATGAGAAACTCCAGAGCGACAATAAAATAAGAACTCTGAAGAGAGGGTGCTTGTGTGAAAGCGAGAAGTATTCTTGGACGTGCAATAAAGAGCACTCAACACCACTTGTCAAAAAATATTTTAATTTTAACAAAAGCCCAGCATGATCAGTCTCACACATCAGAAGTTATGGAGTGACATGTAATGCATTCAGGTACCCCATGGAAAGGATCAAGTCCACACTAGAGGATCAATTGAGTTTCCACAATTGTTATGCCTTATATAAAAATATTTTCCAATTTCATATTTAATGTCAGCGTTATCTGTTCAACATAAGCTGTTTCTATATTGTTAAGTTTTTTCGATCACAAATTAATTTTCAAGTAGTAGAACAGAATGTGTTTGATACAGCAACAAGTACCTTCTTCCCCTTGTGGAGAAGGAAAACTTAGTAAGTTACATCAAAAATACTTTCACAAGTCATTCCACTATTTGAGAAAATTAGTAATCTAATAACATTAAAGATGTAGAGATGATTTGATATGACAAATTCCACTGTTCTATACATGGATCTGCCTCTAAGGAGTCTAAATTCTCACATTCTTTACGATGCCAATTAGGTAATATTTGCTCATTGTAAAATCAACTTAATCATTCATAATCCCTTTTGGATATTTGTGCACTTAGCACATGGGAGATGAGAGAGGATGTAAAAAGGTGTTAATTTATTTTCTGTGATTGTGTGTGGCATTTTAACAGACAATTAATTATGCACACCTTTCATTAATTTCCATTCTCTCCAAGTCATGAATCATCTGTGTCATACTGTATTAACTTCTTTCTCACTTCTGGGTTACTGACCCAAAATTTCTGTGTAAGGCTTCCAAACCCAAAGATCTGCTCAGTTCTACTGTTGAGGGTAACAAAAGCCGTTACACTGCCATTTGATCAGACTAACCAAGCTGAAGATTTCAGAATCCTAATCAGAAAACATTGACCCTTTACAACATTCTCATTGAATTTACAAGCCACTACTCTTATACTAAAGTCAAACACTTTAGGTATTACCACTCTGCTTCTTTTAAAGAGTCAGGGCATATAACCACCGCCAGCTGGAGAGTTACCAAGAACTTATCATGAGGTCTATGTACAGTTTGC
Source organism: Nyctibius grandis (assembly GCF_013368605.1). Classification (NCBI taxonomy): domain Eukaryota; kingdom Metazoa; phylum Chordata; class Aves; order Nyctibiiformes; family Nyctibiidae; genus Nyctibius; species Nyctibius grandis. The sequence continues at coordinate 4,778,919 of NC_090659.1, read as the reverse complement.
ATAAACACATCGTATTCTACAACACATTCAATATAGGCAGCAAAATAGAAAAATGACTTAAACACGTGAGTGCATTCGTGTACAAAGAAAATTCTTAACACAATTTGGGAACTCACCCTATCATTTGCTGTTGTAATACAAGCAACGCTTTCCATTCCACAGTCAGCTGAGCCATCCTGTAGTACTTTGCCATAAAGATCTAAACTAAACTGGTATTAAAAATAAAATAAAATTGGAGAGTGCTCACAAACAGATATTATTTAACTAAGGCACTGAAAGGTTTACAACTGGACCTTTAGCTTCCAGTAAACACAGCCTTTCTGAATGCAGACTGTCAGACAGACATCTGTCCAGAATCACATCCAATTAATAAAATTTAGTTACTGCTTATGCACAAAGGTTTTTGAGTATGACATGATTCAAGCTGTGCTAGTTAGTGAGAATTTACATTTGCTTTGGAAGGGTTATATAAGCTCATTAACACCGCAAGGTGTTTGATTTTTTGCATTACTTATTCATCTCTACAATACATAGAAAAATATAAATCTTTCCTGAAACAGCCAAAGTAATTCATTTGTATATCAGCATCACCAAGGATCTTCTTCTACCTACAAGGAATAAGAATACGAGTGAAATTGAATATGTGTTGACTGCACTAAAATGTATTTGAAAGTTCTGAAGACTTAGCTTTATGTGGACAATAGAACATAATTTCTCTATACTTCAATATCATAATGATAGATTCAAAAGCAATTTTGTTTTGAAAATATTAAGTAATATTGCTGCAATCTCATTAATACAGCTTCATAAATGCTGAATAGTCTCACTACTTTTAACTATTAGACCAAAACATCATCTGTCTTGCAATGAATTTAAACAGAGGACAGTGACTGTGCCCACTCTATAGGACTCCTTCCTCCCAAGAAACTGTATTTAAGCTGAGGTACAAGTGCAGGTAACCACAGATAGTTCTATAGATACTATACCTGATATTGTTAAGTAGGTGGATCCCCTATTCAAACATATCTTACACTTTCAGACACTGCATCCAGTAGACTACTTAGTAAAAAGACATAAATGTGTGTAAAAACCAGAGACAGGTAATATACACTGTTAATAATGAGAAGTTTTACAGGTTCCAAATATAACAATAGTTAAACACGCAAAACTTAAGTACTTACTAAGGCTTGACACTGTAATATTCTTCTGGCGTCACAATTTTCAATCCACCAAAGTAGTCCAGGACCCAAATATTGGTGATGTTGAATTTGGCAAAGAACCAATTATGATCCTTAGGCCAACTTTCCATTTCAGGATGGCGACTGAATAATGCTTTTTTTGCTAATCCCTCTTCTGAACCATTCACCTAAACAACAACCAGCAAAATATTACAGTAAGATACAGTCATGTGAAGACAAAATTTTAGCTACAAAACCACCGCTGACTGCAGCGTGCTCTTTTTGGTTCAGCCATGTCTTGTCCCAAAGGACTCATTACTGTGGCAGAGTCCACTCATCTTCAGCGTGGTGTATATGAGACAGACAGACTCCAAGGCAGTTGATTTTAATATTAAATCAAAAGGGTGCTTTTAAAGTAAGCATGAGCAAGGAAGTACTTATTCAACATAAGAATAAATCTTTCAACAAATTGCAAAACAAGAAGTATGGATTCTTGTTCAATTATTACAATGCAATGTTTTAGGTGTAATTTTACCTCCTCTGCACCTGCTCATTCAAACAGACACAAACAGATCCAAATGTATTCAGCTGCATGCAAACACACACATACATGCAAGTAGGATGATACAACAGAATCTACAAGAAAAGGGAAGCTGAAATGTGTGACAGCACTTACTACACAATGTGCAAGTATTTGAAGGGTTAAATTAATGAGTTAGATTTCTGGGTATAGTACAAGAGGAACTAATTAAAATAAACAATTCCATTATCGATGAGAAACTCATGACAGCAATTAAAGGATTGCTGGAGTATAATGTGCAAATATCTGAGGCGTTAAAACACCAAATAAGAATTTAGACCATCATTCAAGAGAGACTAATGATGATTAGTCCTCATCCCCAATCATTATCCTCAATAATGAGATTAAGATCTTCAATGATTAACACGTGCAGTTCTAAATTCCTTCCATGGGACACCAAAGTACTGGTGCACGGAAGAATACTGCCCTTGCAGCAACGCCATCAGGTAATACAAGGCACTTTTTCTGTCTCTAACACCTGTACCTTTATAGCTGAGGTTAATATTTACTTCAGCAAAGTTTTGGAAGCGCATATGTCACACTGCATGGACCAAAGAATTTAACTGGGCAAAAGAGATGGAAAAACCTCACACTTCATTCACAACAGAATTGTCTTTTAGACTTCTTAGATCCAAAACAGGTCTAGAGGAATGAGGGAGATTTCCTTTATTACAATATCGTCCTCCCAAGTTCCTTGCTAAAGACATGCCAACACAGCTCCTGCAAATATCAAGCAGTAACTTCATTTTCCTCACACAAACTATGAGCTAGCCTTCTGCTATCACAGCACATAACATCTCTTCGTATACTTTTGCACAGAAATTCTAACCTTTCTCTTCTCCATCCACTAAACAATACTATTTGATGTACATGACCTTGTCCAGTGTCAACTTTCAGCTGCTTACCTTTACAATACTCCCACAAAAGATGATGTGGGCACAGAGGGGATTCTGAGGATCATATTTGTGCTTCTTGCAGTAAGGAGTCTGTGCCAGAGACACAGTTAAGGAGGCATTTGAATTGATCTGAAATGCAAGTAGTAAGATAAGAGGTTTACATACTTCTGTGAGAAGAATGTCATGCCCACCACATTTTCAGCTTTTGGTACTTTATTCAGCCCAGTATTATTGGTAAAAAGAACAAAGCTGTCATCTTTTCCTAACTATATCTGAAAGCCTACTTAGATGAGCTCTGAATCTGAAAGGAAGCCCAGTTTAGAAGTGTGCTGAAGCTTGTTAGCGTAAAATGCAAACCTCACAAAACAGCACTCCTTAAAACTTTCAACTCAATATATAGTCTAGCTATTTCACATTCAAATGATGTTATATTCCAATTTACATACATACAGGACAGTACAGAAGATAAGGACATACAGTGAACTTCATTAAGTTAATTCTGGTGGAAGGACAAAGGGTTACTGAAAAGGAAACCAATGGAGTTTCACAACTGTTGATAAAATTAGTTCAAACCAAACAAACAACCCCCCCCTCCATCACAAAAAGCCTCCTGTCTGCCTCCGAACTGGTCAGCTCTTTTAAAGCTTAAAGCGAATTTTAAAAGTTAGGCTTAAGAAATCCTGAGTATTTCAGTAAGACACCTAACATGAAGAATTAAAGAATCTGTATCTGACTGTTTTTCTAAAACTAATTTGGTGAACACAGCTTGAAAAGTCTTGGTGCAAAACAGGATTGCCTACTGCAGAATGTCACCTACTGAAGTTCATCATCTCCCAGTAACTAAAGCTCATGTGCTTTGAGAAATTTCATTAAAAGAGCTCATCTTCTTTTTAGGAACCCCAAGAAGTCACTTAACCACTACGCAGAGTACCACTGAACTGATGAAACCGGAGCAACCACCTGACAGAGAGGAAGTTGCTTAACTACAAAAATGCTGACTCATGATTATTTAGCACTATCTCCTATCACATGTCTCCCTTACACGTGACTATCAAATGCTTCTGCCTCGTAACAGCAGAATAAGGATCTGTTTGGAGAGCCTTCTGAAGGAAAACGTTCATTAGCAGTTTATAGCATTAATTTTACATAATTATGAAAACACAAGGCTGTAGCTGGGGTGGAGATACTCTACAGGATAAATCAGGCTTTCCATAGCACTTAGATACGTAATTAAACTATTTTAATGTACCCTGACAGGGAACAATCAGAAAAGCTGTATGGTAAAACAAAGTCTGAAAAATTTCCATTATTTCAGTTTTGTGTTTATTTGTTTTACTAACACTGTAATAGTTACTACAACAAAAAAGTTTTCTAATAAAGGAGGCATACAATTGCTATTTCCCTAACTTTTTAGCCAACTCTCTCTTGACCGCGGCCAAGCAAAAGAACTGAGACAAGGCCCATTACACACACTCAGAGCCTCAGCGTGCCAGTCTGCTGCCTTCCTTTCTGCACTTGCCTTTATGGTAAACTCCAGATTTAATTACAATTCCTTCAGCAGCCTGTTTAGGAGCCCTCTTTGCTCAAGTCCCACACTACCTTTTGATATTTTTTGTGATGTTCTCCCTGTTTAAATATTCTGTGGCCCCTCATTTCTCCGGTCAGCGCTTCTGGAAGCTTCACCACTTCCCCTTCCAGAGTGCTGCTTAGCAATTTTTCAGACCATGAAGTGCAGGAACTTCTTAGGAAGACTACCGAGCGTCAACACAGGCAGCACCGCTTTACGTTTAGATGTCCAAGGGCTAATGACTGTCCCCAAGGCTCCCAAGTGAGGTGACAGCCATGGAACAGGCAGTTAGCACCATCACGTTGCCTTCACTAAATGCTGGCGTCAACCCTGACTCCTACAAAAGGAATTCCAACCACCGCTTGCTACGGACGGGAAAAAGCCCAGGCGACCAAGAGAAATACCACACCGCATTAGTGACCCGTGTGCTTCTAAGTTTTAAGCCTCCTTTACTGGGGTCACCAGTTAATTCGCGGCTTGCACACACCAGTGTCAGAGCCGACGTCGCAGGGACCACCCCCCCTTCCCCTGCGCGCCGGCTGAGGGGGCAAAACCCGCCTCGCCGCTGCCCGGCTGCTCCCGCTCACCTCCAGGTCCTGCACGGAGATCTCCATGTCGGTCAGGTAAAGGTAGGGGACGCCGCTGCCGCTGAAGGGCCCGGGCGGCCCGTCGCTGAGGGAGAAGATGTTGGCGAAGGGGTGGCCGCGCAGCCCCTCCTGCGTGGAGAGCGTGGCCAGCGCCCCCCAGTCGCAGTTGTGCAGCACGAAGCGCGCCATGCGCGCCGCCTCCTCCGGCCGCGGGATGGCCCCGCCGGCCGCCAGCAGCAGCACCGCCGCCGCCGCGCACAGGAGCCACAGCCCGGCCATCCCGCACCCGGCGCCCACCGCCACCAACTGCCGCTCGCCCCAAACGCGCTGCCTCACGCCCCCTGTCCCGCGCGGGGGGGGGGCGGGGCCCCCGCTGCTCTCCGCCAATCGGAACAACTCTGCCCGCCCTTCTCACCAATGAGAGGACAACCTTGCGAGTGGGAAATCAGCCTGTCTGCTGCCATCCAATGGGCTCGCGATGTTCGCTCTCTTCGGCCAACGAGAACTGCCGGGAGGCGGGGACAATCCCCACCGCTTTCGTCTGTTGTAAACATCTCTGACAGCTCCGGCCTCGCCGCCGGGAGGGGAGGGGAAGGGGGCGGAGTCACTGATGACGCAGCAGCCAATGAAAGGCCTCTTCAGAACTCTCTACCAATCACGTTTCGCGGGCGGCCGGCGAAGCGGGTGGGCGAGCCTCCCCGCCCGTCACGTAGGCCCAGCAGCGGGCGGGGCGCTCCCGCGCTCGCGGCCCGGCGGCGCCGTTGGGCTGCGGGCGGCGCTGGCGGGAGCGGGGGGCGATGACGGGACGTGGCTGCTGACAGGAGGTGGTCGGACCTGGCGGCATCCGCGGGCAGCTGCAGCAGAGACACTCCCGCAGAACGGCTCTGCCCGCGTTCGGGCACCCGCTCGCTTGGAGCCGAGACGTTTGTGCAAGGCCTGAGTGACCCGGCGTGGGTCGTGGTGTCGGCACGGTGCCCGTCCCCTGGCATTGCCCTGGTTTGTCTGGCCAGGGAGGTCAGTCAGATGCACGGGGTTGCACCATCGGCCCCGCTATCGCTGGCTACTGTCCCGTTGCTAAATCAGCCTCAAAGGCTGGTTCTGTGTCACGACAAGTGTTTGTGTCCCACCTTCCTTGAGGAAAACCTTGTCATTTAATTACACCAAGGGGGGTCTATATGAAACTGGGTTGGCATGTAAAGCTCATAGGATCATTTTGTGTCCAGTTCTGGGCCCCGCACTTCAAGAAAGATGTTGAGGTGTTGGAGCGAGTCCAGAGGAGGGCGACCAAGCTGGTGAAGGTTCTGGAGGGTCTGACCTACGAGGAACGGCTGAGGGAGCTGGGGTTGTTTAGCCTGGAGAAGAGGAGGCTCAGAGGTGACCTTATTGCAGTCTACAACTACCTGAAGGGAGGTTGTAGTGAAGTGGGAGTCGGCCTCTTCTCCTGGGAAACTAGCAATAGGACAAGAGGACACAGCCTCAAGCTTCGCCAGGGGAGGTTCAGGTTGGACATTAGGAAGAATTTCTTTTCAGAAAGGGTCATTAGCCATTGGAATGGGCTGCCCAGGGAGGTGGTGGAGTCACCATCTCTGGATGGTATTTATTTCTGTATGTAATGCATTGAAGGCCAGGAGGTTGTTCAACTAGCAAAACCAGGTCTTGTAGAAGAGATGGCTTTGACATATGTCCTGCAGTCTAAGCGATAAGACTTCAGCTATGCCTGGTAGCAAATGATCCTATGAGCTTTACATGCCAACCCAGTTTCATATAGACCCAGAATCACACAGAATCACAGAATCAACCAGGTTGGAAGAGACCTCTGGGATCATCGAGTCCATCCGTTGCCCTGACACCACCCTGTCAACTAGACCATGGCACTAAGTGCCATGTCCAGTCTTTTCTTAAACACATCCAGAGATGGTGACTCCACCACCTCCCTGGGCAGCCCCTTCCAATGTCTAATAACCCTTTCTGAAAAGAAATTCTTCCTAATGTCCAACCTGAACCTCCCCTGGCGAAGCTTGAGGCTGTGTCCTCTTGTCCTATCGCTAGTTGCCTGGGAGAAGAGGCCGACTCCCACTTCACTACAACCTCCCTTCAGGTAGTTGTAGACTGCAAGAGACCACGTGAAAGGTTGTCTTTATGTAGGTTTATGCAACATATTTAGATGAGGGGCAGGAGTGGAACGTGTTGAAGGGAAAAAGACAGCAGCCATTCTGCGGGAGTGAAAAGAGAATTGAAGAAAGGGACGAAAATGGTCTAGAGGAAATGGCTTAGGACAGAGAAGGGGATGAGGAAGGCAAACTGCAACAAACTCTGTTCGTTAGAGATTTTGCTAGCTAAAACAGCCAGAGACATTATAGCTTCCTCTTTTCTCTCCCCTCCAACATGTGCATGCATACAGAGAAACGGCTTGTTTCTATTTTCAAGCAGTCCTGCCCTCTGAGAGCCTGGGGGGGTCAGTATTTACTTGGTGCGGTCAAAGGGATGAGAGGTGGAGGGAGGTGGGGGGGATGAGTGTGTGAATGATTTTACTGAGGAGCAGGAGAGTGTGACAGGGACCAAACAGGAGGCGGTTGGTGGGGTCAGCACAGGAAAGAAGGGATGTCGTGGAGAGTATGTGGCAGTGACGATATGTGCCACAGGGTGAAAAAAAGGGATGGAAAGGAGATGAAGGGGGTGTGGAAAGCAGAGCTGGCAATTCTTTTTTCTTTTCTTTTATTTCAGAAAAAGATAATGCAGAAAGGGGGGAAGTTTTTCTGTTCTGGAGTTCAGAGTGTATTTGCTGAGCGTGGCCGTCCCTCCTTCGCCAGGAAAGGTGCACGTTACTGGAGCCGCACAGCCCCTGCGCCAGGAGAGTCAAAGTGAACCTCGTGGAGAGTGTGGAAGATCATCCCACTCCCCTGCCACCACTGGGACCGTACAGCAGGATCTCAGGGGGGCGAGAGAAAACGACCCACACAAAGTCTGCCAAGTTTTCCTTGCCTCTGCCTGCCCCTCCATCCTTGTGGTGTGTCCGCAGCCGTCCCAGTCCGCAGCCACCAAGGGGTGCTGCTGCCCAACCCCAGCCTGCTGCAGGATTTGGGTTGATGAGTCTGGTGGGAATTCAGCGCTCAACAGGATTTATGGAAGCAAATAGCACTGGCTCTCTGCTATGGAGAACAGGATTTATTAGGCTGAGTACTCTCTGCAGCGGGCAGCGCATACTGGTGTATAGACTGTCTTGCACATTGCACTGAACAAAGGGGGCTTGTTTTGGTCCCCTCTTTCTTGAATGGGTAGCATGGGGTGAACCTGTAGGGTGAGGGATAAGGTCTTTAACTCTTTCAGCTTGCTCTGAAGCAAATCTCCAGGCCCTGCCACTTCCTCAGCTAGATCTCAGAGAAAGGAGAAGGATTCTCTCTGTTGTGCTGCAATATGTCTGGGGGCTCCCAGCATCCTTGCATAACAAGGTCAAGAAAGTATTGCTAGCCACTAGTTCTCCTTTTCAACTCGTGTGCTTCTTTACATTACAAAAATGGCAAATAGACAGTAATATCTCACCATAGATTGAGCCAGTTTACTCCCTCCAGGGACTGACCAGTTCATGCAACAACCTTAATTTCAGTATGATTTACATGCAATGGGCCACAGGCTGAATCGAGGGGCTATGTCCCCAGAGAAAGTGTATTTTAGCCAGAAAGTGGGCAAGGTCTCCATCCTGGCTAGTGTATCATCATGCTCTGTCTGCCCTCTTCATAGCAGGTTTTGCCCTGAGCCAGCTCTCTCTTTAGATAGCCTGGTTGTTGGGTAGGCTGGGCAAGGTTTCTCTTCAGACGCACAGTCTGGCTACGCGCTGGGCCAGGCTTCCTGTCTAGGTCATGCAGTCTGTCCGTGAACAGAAACCTTTCCTTGTCCAGATAACACTTGCAGGCTGTGCAGTCTTGCTGTGTGTAGTGCTTGATTTCTGAGCCACGCCAGCTCTCCGCATCCAAATGACAGCCAGAGTGATTAAAGTCACTTGCCGCTGCGTTTGACAGAAGTGACTGACCGGTGAGTCAGCCCTGGCAAAAGCTGAAGTACTCAGTGCGTTGAAGTGCCAATGCTCGGTGCCACATGAGACCCACCATGCAAATTGTTTCTAAAAACGTTGGTTAGATATCCTCCTGAGGAGGTACCAGCCCTGCTATTGGGAAATGGCACCCAACACAGACCTTTGCTGAGCACAAAAAGGTGTTGCATGCTTGTGCATAATGCATTTATTTGTTCTCATCCTCAAAGTTCCCAAATTAACCTGCTTGGGAATTTAGCTTCTGTCCCTTTCATCAGTGTATTTTTTAAAAGATAGGCAAAATGAATATAGCGCAGGCCTGGCATTCAGCTAAAAGTCCTTTTACCTTTTTAACAGCCACCACACAGGCAGTGGCCATGCAAGCTTCCTGTGTGCAAAACCTGTTAGGGACCAGAAATGTTCAGTTTTCAGTCCGAAAACCTTGCTGCTCAGTCGGAGCTTGGCCTACATGCTGAAGAAGCTGTTGCGAGGGCCAGCTGTGACACCGCTTTCTAGGACGTTGAGAGATGGGCAGTAAGACAGGCCTGAGAACAACGTAATCAAAAACATGGTTGTATCCAGCACAGATACCCAGAATTGTGTCAGCACCCATGTTCTGACCGTAACATTTTGTTTGTTTATTTTAAGCCTTGTTGTGTATTCAAACTAGTAACTGGTAGAGGAATTGTTCAGTCTAGAAGCAAGCTGTCAATAGCTGATGCTGGTAATAATTGTCCCATCACTATAGTAATATAATAGGATGCAGCCATGCCTCTTAATGCTCCAGCTCAGTTTGTTCTCTGAAGTCAGGCGGATCAGCAGCGAAAGAAGAGCTCTCCAAAGAAATTATAGTGCTGCAAGAGATGACACTAGCTACCTGTACACCACCCACCAGCCCCAGGTTGCCTGGTATGAATGAGGGTGGTCTACCTCAATGTGATCTCGTTACTAAGAGTAGAGCCGCTCAGGCAAAGCACTGCAGGTGAAATGCTCCCTGTACTATATAGCATATAGGACGAGAGGACACGGCCTCAAGCTTCGCCAGGGGAGGTTCAGGTTGGACATTAGGAAGAATTTCTTTTCAGAAAGGGTCATTAGACATTGGAAGGGGCTGCCCAGGAAGATGGTGGAGTCACCATCTCTGGAGGTGTTTAAGAAAAGACTGGACATGGCACTTAGTGCCATGGTCTAGTTGACAGGGTGGTGTCAGGGCAACGGTTGGACTCGATGATCCCAGAGGTCTCTTCCAACCTGGTTGATTCTGTGATTCTGTGATTCTGTGATTTTTCTAACTTTACTCCGCTTAGGGACAGGCTTTTGCCCAGAGCCTGGGAGTTAAGAAGCCTCGTTAATCTGAACCATGATGTAAGCAGTCAGGTGCAGGCTGACAGTCAGGAACACATGAAACGATTCAACCTTTCGGTTAGTCTCTATCACCTACATTTTTATGTGGCCACCGCACAACACACACAGTCTCTCACTCCCTGTCCCACACAGCTTAGCGAGAATGACTTACTACTGTGTCCTTCCATTTAATCCAAGCATCTTTGGTCATGGGACTTTCCCATTCACATCAGTTCCCAGGGGTGCACGGTGCCTGGCACGCGAGTCCATATGTATGCACGCGGGCGCTGGCACGTGAGCGTGTGTGTGCATGTGTGCTCTCAGACGTGCTTTGCTGCAGCTGCAGAGTTAGAGCAAAAAACGTCGATGGTACAAAGCGTTCCAGCTGACTTCATTTCCTGCTGATAACTCCCTGAAGAGGAGGCTGAGGCTTAGCATCCGCAGTGTTAGCTTAATGATGAGGGGCGAGGGCAGGGTTGGTGTGAGCAGTTACTTCAGACCACGGTTAAGAGAATGGTGGGTTCCAAAAGCGAATTTCCCCTAGAAAACGCTGCTCACGTTCGCTTCCTGTCAGCTTGCCATTGTTGGAGGAGCTGATGTGTAAACCCAACTCAAAACAGGATGTTGGCTTTTAGAGTTGATTGATCTTTGAAACGCAAGTGCTTTTTTCCTGTGGTTACCCTATCCCCCTTTTCTTCAGTTGAGAATTGAGCTGCTTGAGTGGGAACAGGAAAGGTTGGGACCCCATTTTCAGGGGGTCAAAAACCCAACCTGGTAAGAGCTGCTGGTTAATAATATGAATTCTGGAAAATGATGTGGATAGCAGCAGCCAAACCCAGACAGACAGGCGGACAGAACAAGCTCAGATACCGGCACTGAACGGGCGAGCTCTACTAAATTCTAAACAAATGCGTTAACAAACTACAGAGATTCAATCTGTCTTGCAGGGACCCACAGCTCCCTCCACCCCTTGCTCATCCACCACCCTGACAAACATACCTTCCCAGATTCGGCACCCACACAGACACACCCGAATGAGATAGCTCTGTGGACACAAATATCTGAGTCAAAGTTTCAGATGCCCCTGAAAGCTTTCTTGCCTGAGTGGTCTCTGAAAAAAGGATTGCCATGTCCCTGCATCTCCTTTCTGTCGACCTAGCACACTATAGAGGCCTCGTTGGCCATACTCCATAGCCAAAGTGCAAGAGGCCAGCAAACATTACACATGATGTTTCTGAGCATGGCAGAACTAGTTATGCCACCCCTTTCGCAGCATGCCAGGATGAAGGATTTCCCTGCACCTCTCCCCCATATGCTGCCTGGTGCAGGAGCACCATTCATTTGGCCTGAAGCGAACTTTCCTGTTTTGGCCTCACACGTCTTGGAAACAATCAGCTGGGAAGCTGCAAAATCCAGGGGTCCAAAAGCGCAACATTTTCTCACTCAGATGAAATTTCCCCCAGAGTCTGTTTTAATGGCCCTTATGATGACTGTATTTTTATCTTCCTGAGCAGAACAAATGTAGAAACTTTCCTTTGCATATGCGAAGCAGTTGGTCCCATAGACACTGCTGTATCCCAGAAGGTCTGTTGCTTACAGAGATAGGCACAGAGACGCAGAGAGTCATACTCTAAAATATCTCACATTCATATTTGCATGTACACATCATGTAAAACACCCAGCTCCTCAGTATAACCTCCTTTAATAACGTTTGTCACAAGGTTCTTGCAGATGAAGCATGTCGGTTGTTTGTTTCTGATTTTCTCGTCTTTTTCAGTCCAGAAACAAGACAGTCTAGAGCAAATCCACACCTCGCATCTTCCTGTCTGGAGAAAAACGTACACCTTTTTTCTGTGCATTCTCCCCTCGCTCCTTCAGGAAGAAAGATATAGCATTAATAAAAAGAGTACTGTGTACCACGCTCAGAGCAGTGGCATTCAGGAATCCTGCTGGCAGAAAAGATTGGCTTTGTGGCAAGATTCTTTGAAGCAAAAATAAATAGAGTGAAGAATTGTGGTGAGGCAGCTGCAACTACCTTTGCTTTATTAGTACGGGTAAAGTGATACTATCTCTGCCTAGCAGTTTCCTTTTCTGTAGACCTAAGCAAACAGTTTTCACCACAGAGTACAACCCCGAAAGCAGAAAGAAAATACTTCAATAGACCCTGAGCAGCACAGCAACCATTGGAGGCACGTGATTTTGACGGCCTGGTACATGGCAGACATCTTGAAAACAACACGTGTGACCAATGCCCACAGTGAAATCCCCGAGCATGAAACCGTCCTTCTGTCCCGAGAGCAGGCAAAAGCATGGGCAGCCGAAGCGTCCTGCCCTCCCTGCCTCACCCTGCTTCTCATCCCTCCAGTTCCTATCCCCTCTCCCAATGTACCGTTGTCAGGACTTTGAGAAATCAACAGGATTTCCAATCAAGAAAGAATTTCATGTTTATATTTCTTTTAGATTTTAAACTATTTTTCTTATAGTTACAGCATCCTCGGGTTGCTTACAGTAGAGGGGTCTCAACTAATCCAGTGTTTCAGCAACAGAGGATTAATTAGTCCTCTTGCCCAGTCTCTGGATTGCAGCAACTCAGCCCATCGTTCTTTCAGCTAAGGACTGAGTAGCCATTGTATGTCGAACTTGGGAGATAATGAGATCATGATTTAAATCTGCTAATTCCACAGGAGTCCTACAGCACGCAGTACAGCAACAGCTAACTATGCTGGAAGAACAACTATGTTGAGACGATTTATTGGTAACAATAATCTGGGATATCATGATGGTCACATTGAAATCCATTCTGGAGTGTTTTCCTCCATAGCCAGCAGGGACTTGTGAAACACTGCAAAGGAAAAGCATGCATCCCTTTCAGAAAAGATGCTTTCACCCTCTTCTGCCCCCGAGGTATCATCCCAAAATGACGACATGACATTGTGTCACTTTGCAGCTGCATGCAAGGCAAGGAAGCCAGCAGAAGACAAAGGGAGTGCTTCCAAATTCCTCTGCACCACCCTGCTCTTAAGAGGTGGGGACTGAAATTCTTGAGAAGGAGCATATGCAAACAGTTGCTAAAAGAGATGTCTAGTTTACAACACTGTGATCCGAATGGGAAGGGAAACTGCAGCAAAACATTCCTGAGGCTTATTTTTTCCCATCTGAATTTTTCTACCACCACGGAAGCTTCTCATTCCCAGTGCACAAGTCTGTCCTTCCCTATGAAGGGAGAGAAGAACATCCTGCACCTTCTGACCTGGTAATGTGAGACATGAATTCAGGGTGGCAAGAGCTAGTCCTGCTTCACAGCTAGCCAGTGACACCTTGCACGGGGTTCCTCTCCTTGTGCCCACATTTGTGCAGTGCCCTTTGCAGTGGAGCCCCCATCTCTCGTTGGGGAATCACCCAGCGACACGGCAGTACTGCTGATATTATTGTCATCCCCGGGAGTCCCAGCCATGCACCAGGACACCAAAGCCTTAAATTCTGTTCAAAGACAATAATCACCCACTCTCTGCTCCTCTTCTGCCTCTCTAACCACCCTAAAGACAGTCCACTGCTGATTGAAATTACCTAGAAGTGTGAAGGAAGAGAGAAGGGAAGCTGCAGTTAGAGGAAAAAAGATCCTCCTCACAAACAAACAGCGAAGAAGAGACCCTGCAGACTTGGGGAGAGAAGCGTGGATGGGGGAGAGATCCAGGCAGAGACATCGGGGGAGCAACTGCAAGAAACTGAGAGAAACAGAGGCAAAACGAGGTGGGGGGTGTGTGGAAATATAAAGATAAGGTGACAGAAAACACGGAGGGGAGAAAGAAAGGAAGGGGCAAAACGCACACGTGGTGTCCCCAAGTTTGGGCACAGCAGCAGAGTTTGCTGCTTGTTGTCTCATGAGCCCAGCGCTCCGGGAAGGACGGTATCTGTTTAGATTTGTGTCTAAATTTAAACCCTGATTGCCTTGCTTCCCCCTCCTCTCCCCTCCCTCCCTTCCTCTCACCCACCCGCCCTTCTTCCTTGTTCGTAGTGCAGGGCCACTCGCTGGGCTCTGTCAGTGTTCAGGCTGAGCAGGAGCTTGGATATTACACACCCTCCACAGCAGCGCGATTTTGCTCTGGCTTGGCTGAAGTTTTCCCACAGATAAGAGGGAAAGGGGTGGGGAAGCAAGACTGCCCCGAGGACACCTCTCTCTTGCAGGACATGGAGGTAAAGAAAACTTTTATTTCCACTACCTTGTGACTGGCTCCTCGAACTGCCTTAGCTCCACCTTGCAAAGCAATTTCTCACTAAAGGCAGCTCAAAATATCTTTTTGCTGAGGTTCAGATAAATACCTCTCCCTCCCGCCCCAGCCCCTGCCATACCCCTCAAAATATTTTGTGGGTTTTAGTCCAGATTTGGAAAGTAGGGGGATGATATGGGGAGAAAATACATCCGTGAAAGGGGAAGGAGGAAGGACTGCCATTTACTTTTTTAGTCTCTGAGGTGGGAAAGTGGGTTACAATTTAAAAGGTATCATTTTGAAAGGAGGTTTTAAAAATACAGTAAAAATGGAGACATAAGGAGAAGTGAACAAACTGCACAGGATTAGCGGGCTCCTTGGGGTTGACTCGTACCCAACCCACGCCGCAGCAGCTGTGATTTGGACCCTGAGCGGTGTTCCCCCCTGTTCCACGTGGACTGCGTGCTCTTACTTTCATTATCGGTGGAGCATTTTGGTTCAGGAAAGAGGACTTGAGAACCGTTGCTTCGGTGAGGTAAATGGGTAGCACAACCCCAGAGGGTTTCCTGTGCATTTTTCTCTGTGCTGCGTGTCCCGTGCTTCAAGAGTCGGAGCTCTTGTCTCTGGGTGGGCACACGGCAGGTGGACAGGAGTGTAGAAGCAGGAGTCAGGCTGTCCTGGGGTTTCAGTCCAAGCCTTCTCCTGTGTAGCACCCTCTTGGGCAAGGCAGTTCACCTCCCCGTGCCTCTTTTCTCATTCATACGAAACGGGAGCGGTGGGGCTTGCTTCGCTCGTGTCAGACTGGATTTGCTAGCTTTTCAACCAGTTTTTTAAGTGGCAAAGGACAAAACCCCATATTTTTAGGAGGGGCATGGGAGGTAGAAAAGTGATTACAACATTGGCAAAACCTCAAATGACGAAAGAGGGCTTTTGGTATTTCTCTCAGCTAAACACAGTTCTTACTAAACACTTTATATTATCTTCCCAGAGGAGCCTTTTTCTGCGTCCATGCAGCCTCAACAGCAGGAGACACGCAACAAAGCCAGGGAACAGTGTGCTTAAGGCACCACTACAATTTTTCTTTGAAGATTCCCAGCGCATAGCTCAGTTGGGCTGTTCTGATAACACCCAGGTGCTAACATCGCGGTCCTGGTTATCTGTGCTGGCCTGCCCCACAGGCAAGGGTTAAAGATCAGGCACATCCATTACAAGAAATGCCCTTCACAAACCATCTAAACAGATTTTCACGTGGAGAAGGACCAAGCAGCGATCAAACCAACTCAGCACAGACTACGTGTGGCATGACAAAAAAATAGCTTTACGAGGGTTTTTAGGTTTGGCAGAGCCTGGATCAGTAACTGTTAACACTTGTTTTATTCTTTTTCTCTCTATATTATCCTGTGATGTCTCAGAGGGGAAGGGGAGTTGAGTTCTTAATTTGTTACAACTGCTGTGCACAGTAAGCCACATGTGGAGCAAAGACTACCTTAGGGCTGAAGCAGGTATTTTGTCATGTTGGGGACACTCTCTGCCACCCTCTCTCCTCTCCACCCACAGACGACTGCACCCCTCGAGTATTTTCTGTTGTCTGCCACAGCAGTGTGTCAGAACAGAAAGGGATGGACCTGTCAGTTCCTTCTGAGAGACACGTGTGACACATACAGCAGGTCTGATGGTCAGGAAGCTTCTCTGAAGTATTTAACCTAAGACTTTCTGGCTCTTGATTCTGTTCCTTTACCTCTACTTCCCACTCTTTCCCCATGTTACTTTGTTTTCTGATCATCTGTAGATTGCTGCATCTATTCTTATTTTTAAAACGTCTCAATTCCCAAGACATTTTTCAAGTAGTGCACTTGGTCTTCCCTTCCTGCCCCAACCCTCCAAAAAGGTGGTTAATGTCCCAAAGGTAAGAAGATATTAGACCAAAATAGAGCCAAGAGCAAGGACTTGGGTTCCCACCTGCCAATTCTCTGCTCTGTTTCTTCCTGAGAGCTTTTCACAGGCGGCATGAGCAGGACCCAGAGACTCGCTACACTCTTTTGCTTTAAAAAAACAGATTTAATATTCCTGTGCAACGGGAACGAGAAGTTCTGTCTTTTCCCCATTGCTTCATCAGTGGTGGGCAGAGCTGCTCTGTGCTTTCCTGCTGGCACAACTGGCAAGCTCTTTGCTCCAGTGGGACACATGAGGATTACCAGCATTAGGGAAAAAAGGGCAGAGGGCTGACCTCGCCAACTGATTTCCATCACGTCTCTGGCAAGAAGACCCTTTTTTTTGAAAAACCCACAGAAGCAAGATAGTCTGGATCGCTGCCTTAGAGTAGCTAGTGTGGTTTTGCTGCTCCTTAGGGGCTAGTACCTGCAGTCTTAGCCATTCTGCTTCAGGAACATGCCACATTGAAAGCAGTACTTGTAACCATTTAAGATCCCAAAGAGGGAGAAAAAGGCAGCAAAACCCTGTTCTCGCAGTTCATGTAATTTTGTGAGTCTGCTGATCTTCAGGGGCTTTTTTTGTGAAGACCCATCTTCTTGATGCAAGATAGATTTGAGAATCAGTTTTCTTTCCAGTGTTAGAGCTAATGAAAGGAATTTGAAATCATGAAGCTTATATCACAGACTGTTCACATGAGGAGTTCATATAAAAATGTGTAAAGCTAGCACTGATGAAAGCTAAGCCACTGGTAAAAAAGCAACCACTAAAGATTCTTTTCACTCACAGTACAAAAAGGATTGGAAATTATTGTGTGGGTTTGTTAGTTTACATCTTCAGACTTGGTCCAAGCTGTCTAATTCCCATAGCTGTACCAAACCTTGCTGCAGATGTTGTGACTTAAGGCATCCACTGGAAGTGCCTGTGCCTTTCTGCAGCCCATATTCCACAGCAGTCATGGATTCCTCTTCACAGCCTCTCTGTAGGAGCTTGGGAGCATGGAGACATTTGAACTTTACTCACACAGCGAAGGGAAGCAATCCAAGACTGAATTTCACTTTGGTGGCTCCCTATGGTGTGATGGGTTCCCTAAGCTGTGAAGGTGCAGCATCCAGGTTTATTTTGGGAAGGTTTCCCTCTTCTTTGTGCCTACCAACAGATTTCATTTATTTCTGTGACATCTCCATTCCCATGTCTCTTTTCTGCAACTAGCTCCTGCTAGATCTTCATTTTGCCCGTTGCTACACCAGCTCAGGAGAAGGAGAGCTTTTCCAGGGCTGAGAGCAGTTCTCTGCTCACTTCACCATTTCCCTTCTGGGCAACCTACTGGACATGGCTCCAGCCCCAGGCCCTGTGCTCTCCCTACACCACAATGCCCTCCCTCAGCTGGGGCATCTGGGGACTGATGGGGCCACTCCTTTTTTCAGTAAAGCCCCCTCCTGTGTCAGGTGAGGATACTCTGGGTCCTGCCCCACTCCTCTAGTGAGCAGCAGAGCAGCGTGGAGAAAATTCCTGAGTCCTCTGTTCCCCGTCTCAGAGGGAGGCTGCAGAAACCTCCTGAGGTTCAAACACATGCCTTCCCTCAACAGGCGAGGTCAGAAGCCATTTCTTCCTTTGTGCTGTGGTCAGCCAGACATCACAACTGAGCACATTTCCAGGTCTGGTATCCCAATTGCTGCATCCTTCCAGGAGCCATGGGGAATGATGCCCTCACCTGAACTACAGGGCAGCTTGCTTTCAGCATAGACACTTATCCTGTCCCTAGGAAAACTGCACTAAGGATATGTCACCCAAGAGGACTGAAGTGGAGGGTATGGAAGAAAGGGTACTTAGTACTGTGCAGATGAGAGGGCTGAAATCTGTGACCATGATGGACCTCAGAGCAGCAGGACAGTAGGCCACACAGAGGTGAGCCAGGCTGAGCGAGGTTTCTGCCCACCCTTGCAGCTGTGGAGCCAAGATTAAGTACAGGCATTACGCCATGGTCAGCTCTGCCAGGAAACAATTTCCCTTTCTCAGGAAGCTCTGCTGCTTGGCTTTCATTCCAAAAGTTAAAATATTCCTTTTCCACTCTTCTTTTTTCTTTTTGCTTAACAGAACATTTTAACCTCAAATACACTTGTTTTCACTGTTTCCTCCCAAAGTCATGAAAATGACACATTCACGCAGAGTGCCTGTGTAGATAAAGGGAAAAGTACTTAAATATACCAGGAAAGGTATCATATGACCCCATTTTACTCTTCAGGTCTGGGCAGATTTAGGACCTGCCTGACAGTAAATGCCATGTCTTCAGCAGAGCTGGTAAAGATTAGGTTTGCCAGACTTCCACATCCCAGCAACTGGATGAAGTCCCCCTCTTGAAAGACAGAAAGAAACAAAACCAAACCCCATGGGCTGTGCTGTGACCCTTACTTGTATCTAGCAGAGACCCCAGAGTAATTGGTTTGCAGAAGTAAAGCTTTTCCTGTGTCACTGGAGAAGGGATGATTCTTTTGAACTTCTCCTCTCCCTCACTCCCCATTTTAACCTTTGGGCATCTGAGTATTCCAGGTCATGGTGACAGCATTTTTGGAAAAGCTTTCTTTCCTGTATTCCACAGTCTAATTGGCAGGACATGATCCTGTTGAGCAACATATTATGCATACCTTCTCTCATACATTCCCGGGATCTGCTTATCTGAAGAACAGGGGAAAATGTCAGCATTGCTTTATCAATAGGTGCTGCTAGGAAAGTCTGCCGGTTTTCGTCATGGAAATGACCAAGCCCGTACAAACTAGGGGTGGTTTTCCTGTTTACAAGTGGTTGGTTAACAGTTTTAGAGAGGTGGATGCTCCTTTTCCTAAAACACCAGCTCTGCAGCCTGAGTTTGGGATCTGAGATGGCAGAGAACCTGTTTGGAGGACCTGTCTATTTTACTGCTGAAGCCTTCTTGCTACCCGTAGGTGCTGTAATACTGCAGAGACAGCTCATCTTGGTGACTTACAGACAATTATATGCCTTTAGCAGTTTGCAACATGGCATGCATAAGGACAAATTTGGTCTAGAGACAAGAGATCTGTTGTGTAAGGAGAAGTTATTATTACACACTCACTGTGCAGTTGCTTCACACCTAGTTATTGTGAGAGGCACGGGGAACTTTTATTCTTATGGAGCCTCACGTAGGCACACATTTAAGTCTCACTTCACCCAAGCCACAGCATATCCAGCTATGAGTCTTGTGCCAGAAATGCTTTTACATTAACATCGAGTCTGAGGCATATCTTTATGATATCTTATCACCAGTATATGGGTCCCAGTAATGCACTGACAAGAACGAGGCTGATCTGCCACATTAGTGCCAAATGAAGTTTTCACCTGTTAGAAAGAAAAAAAGACATCAGTCCAAATTCTTGTCGGATATGAGCACATCACTCGCTGAAAACAAAGACCCAGACCTCACCCACCAGACTGGCAGCTGGTATAGATGTATGCCTTTTTTCTTTTGTTCTTCAGCATCAAATTTTAAAAGAGCTCAAAACCCACACAACAGGCAGCCAGTCAGTAAGCTTGTTTTTGCATAGAAATGTCCTGATGCAAATAAACCTGTTTACCTTTTGCAATGAGATGCACACAGTGCTTTGGTCAGCGTGGATGACTAGTGGCCAGTCTGCAAAGGACTGATGTATTGAGGTACCACTGCCAGCTTCAATAAAGCCATGGCTTCTCAAAACGCACGCTCTCAGCATGATTGGACTGCAGCTCAAATTGTGCTTTGGTACAAATTGGTAGCTGTGGCACACAGTGGTGCTTTTCTGAGCATCTTGAAGTACTTCACCAAATATACCTTTCCCTCATGCTCTATCACTGAACCAAGCTACATGCTGCTTCTTAAGGCAAGAAATACTTTGCTCACATAGCTCACAGCTTTTCAAGAACAGAGAATTAACGCGTTCAGTTTGGAAATACTGGCTATCTAAGGGATGCAGACCAACGACTTGTTCAGAGAAAGACACAAGAATGCAAAGGCAAGGGAAAGCTGACTCAGAAGAATGGAGTTAAACAAGCCAGTGTGGCTTTGCAGTGAGACAGAGGACAGTAGTCTAAAACTTTTAACACAGAGGAAAAAGAATTAGTTAGTGCATCGTAAAAGCAGTACACCTAGGAATAATGGGATCCAATTAAAGGGAAGATGTATATCTCACCAAATAGCAGGAGGGACATCTAGCAGTGAGGTCTGGCAGGGTTTGGAATAGTGTAGTGGAAACCAAATGGAGTGGAAACCTCTTTCCTGTGACAGATTCAAAAATAGACTGGACAGAGCATTCGAAAGATAATGGCAGGAGCGAATTTCTATTGCATTCAAGCAGCAGTATTGATCAGGCCACCAGAGCTGCAGGACCATACTGTTTCTGCAGTCCTTCCATGTGTGGAGCTGCTAGTAGAAGCTAGTGGCTATTCAGCATCAGGCTCCCAAACCGTTTATGATTCCTTCCTGCTACACCACATTGTTCAAGCCCTGCAAACTTCTGCCTCTCGGGAACTGAGGTCAAAATAAACTGGCATCCTATCTGCAACAGTCTGGGAACTGCTCTTTTATTGCCTGTGTAAAACACAAACCTAATTTTCTTTGTATTCTTCCTTACTGTTTTAAGAATGGATTTCTTTATCCTTTAAAACTGTGTACTGCGACAGCAGTCATAGTTGTTCAAGTCAGTCATCTTGAAATACCTTTCTGCTAAGTGCCATGTTCCCCTGATGTAAGTTCAGATGAAAGAGGTCCTCTTTATTCCTCCCCTCCCTTTTCATATACACACACATGAGCTTGTGTGCCAGGTCTCCTAGGAATTTCACCTCTTGGGCCCTGCAGCTAGCATGTATTTAGCTTGTGAAATGTGCACAGTATAATTTGGTTTCCTGCTTTTAGTCTTTACAAAGTGCACAGAGTTGTCAACACTATCCCTCCATGAAGACCTAGTGTTTTCATTCCCAGTTTCAAGGTATTCATTCCCAGTTTGAGGCAGAGGGGCTGTCCATGCAAACAAATACAGGCATGCACACCGGTCCTCTAGACAGCAGGTGCCTGGAAAGAGGACAGAGTGGAAGAAGAGGGATGGATTGCTGAGGGGAGCATGAGGGGACAGGAGACATGAAGGTAACAAGTCGGGTCACCCTGTTTCAGAAAGGAAACAGTCTTAGCACCTTCTCTTTCATCTCGTAGCTCAATGCAAAGTTGTTTTTTCCACTCATATCAGGACTTCTAATCTCATGTAGTATCAAGTCCTGCTCTGTACAGCTCAAGAAGCCTTTGCCCCCAGCCACCCAGGGATTTATTCTCAGCCCCTCTCCTCCCGCTCCCTTGTATGCACAGAGCACGGAACTCACCTCCTTGACTCTGCCCTCCCACCCCAGTCCCCTGCCCTTGGCACTGGCATCTCACTCTACTCCAGTTCTCACCTCAAGCGCCAGATGTGAGTGACCCACCAGTGACACTCTCCATGCCAGGCCCAGCAGGGCTTTGCTCAGAAGTGTGGATGCTCAGGGTCCAGTCTTACAGGGTCCATCTCCCGCAGCAGTTTCACACTGATCCAGCAAACTGAAGCCTGCATCATCTGCAGCAGCAATATGAGCCTTCATAGCGGGCACCAGTTTAGTCTGTAGGTTCTCAAAGGTCAAAGCTGGAAGCCTTTTCTTTTTGTAGCCTGTGGGAAGAAAAGCTTTCAAGTAATGAAGTTTTCATATTTTATTTCTTCTGTCTCTGCTCTGCAACTCAAAAATTGCTGGATCATTCTCTTGTAAGGTGAATATATTTTTTCTTCTCAACACCTTTCATTTTAAGGTCCATGAATTCAGTGACACGCTGCCCAGAGCTTCTGAGTGCTGATTTACTCACTGAGCCCGTGCTTCCTGGACACCTGGTTCCGGAGGCCCGGCTTTAACCTGGAGAAACTGTGTCTGAGGTTGAAGGAATTTAGACCCCTTCTTGCCACAGAAAGAACATGTAAGAATTTAAATCATCCATCAGGAAAAAGAAATAGAGCATTGATGTAGGTAGGGTGTTTCAAAGCTCTTGCAAACATTGGGTTTCTCCTTTACAGAGTTGTTGGGGGAATTTTATAAGCAGGTTAACTCAGAAAAGGGATAATTATCTTTCTTAGATCATAGAAAAAAATCAATGTCAAAGGCTAAGCTGCAGCTGAGGAATTGCTTGTGTGCATTTTCCTTAGGGTATATAGTAGAGTCATACACCTATGGAAATTGCTACATTCCTAATGCATCATGAGAACTGATCCGGACTGGGCTGAAAATTGAGAGGCATTTTCAAACATAACTGCAAATTACAGCTGCCTGGATCTGTTTGCCCAGCGTAGGGCCTGGTTTTCAGGGGTCTCGCAAACTGGAGGCTCCAAAGGGAGGGCAGCTGCTCAGAAAGCAGCTTCGCAGACCTGGATCCTAAGTGCTGCTGGGGCTGCTGAGCCCTCCAGGGTCCAGCTAAAAAGATACCTCTGTGGAGATAGCTTAGCATTCACACCTCAAGCTGGCTGCTAGCTGAGTGCTTAATATCACTTTCCTCCTATCTGCATATCTTTTTAGACTGAATTCCTGGCTCAGATAAATATGAACCTCCTTCTCTGACCTGCGTATCCAGTGTAGACCTAATTTAATAGCAATGTGTTACAAAGATAGCACAGTCCTAACTGATGAGTCCTGGAAGCTGCAGCAGTTGGGAGCTCTGTGTAGGCTCATTTATCCTTCTGATTTTCTGTTCCCAGCATGATAAATTAAGAGGAGCTGAATCCCTGTGCTGTTACAACTAGACTGTCTCTAGTGTTGAGTTTAAATGGGGAGGTATCACAGTCTACTTAAAGCATTTGACTGAAGTATTTTGAATTGTTCCTTCTTTGACAGTTCGGTGACTTCAGTTTCTAATTTGACCTTCTGAATAGCTTCAGATTAAACAACTAATGCAGACTGCACATGCACCTGCTTAAAGTTCGTCCTCTTTAACCATCTGTCAGTTCAAGAGTTGTCCCTTCCTTGTCCCACCTGAAGCATCTTGCATTTGAGCCTCCTCCTGTTGAAGTTCTTATTTCAGACCTCTACTAAAAGCAGGGTTTTTTTCCTCACCCCGTGTGAGGCAAGCAAGGGAGAAGCTAAACAGAATAGCAGTTGAAAGGTGGTTCATCAGGCTGAGACCTTTCCTACTGCAGGGGCTACATTCGCTCAGCTCGTTTCCTTCAGAGCAGCTGCCCAGGCGTTCCCGTGTCCGTAGGTGAGAGCAGAGTGCAGACTTGCATCGTGTCTACAGCTACAGGGCTATGCAAGTCACTTAAAGCAAGACTGATTTGGGGGGTTTAAAATAATGATTTTCTGCAAGGCACATCTTAACGAACAGAAAGCCACTCACCTCAGAGGCCTGTATCAGTTAACCACGGTTCATGCATTTTATTCCCCACTCTTGCACGCATGCCCAGCCTTCCTGGCCATCTCTCTCCCCTGTGCCTTAGTTGAGGAGACTGGGCTGGCGTGAGATGGGATGCATTTGCCTCACAGACTGCATTACTTCCCCTCTCCCTACAGGCAGCCTGGGAGGTTTTGCCAGTTAGCTCACCCCTCATCCTTCCAGAGCAGCAAGAGCTCCCCAGAACAAGGCCTGGAAGTACACACAGAGAGGCACCAATTAATTTGGGGAAAGTTGACAGGCTGTGTACAGTTCCCAGACCATTAGGAAAAACAGACGTCTGAGAGGGAAACATTGGGAAGCTGAGAAGGGTCCTGGGGAAAACCCCAGCCAGGAACGGAGCTCTGGACAAGCAGCTGGTGCAAACAGCGCACTAGGAAAGCAGCTACATCTTATGGTGGCCATCACTGCTCTTCTTCAGAAACACCATCTCACTCCTCCACCCATGGAAGCATTTGCTAGTAGTGTGAGTATCTCGAGGACAAATCCCAGATACTCGTTGTACAAGCTGCTGAAGACACATGGGAAGCAATACGCCCCAGTGCAACCAGACTGCCGTCTTGGTAACAGCTGTTGTCAGCTTTAGATACAGACATCAGCATCACCCCAGCAAGGGCAGAGATCAGCCCTTGGCTCCGAAGTCCACATCTGGAGTGTCTGTGGATTCCTAAAGCAACATAACCTCATCAACTTACCTATTCAATGGATAATTTCTGAGAGATAACCCCTTTCTTTCCCCCACATGCCTTTCACCTATATTATCTGTATTTTAGATATCTGCAGTAGCTCATGTCTGGTTGTATCAACCAAGTTTTCAGACAGCGTTTGTTGCTAGAGGGCTCCCATCAGATAGAGAGGAGGAGTTAATGACAGGACTATATATCCTGCCTGACACACCATTCCTTAACTAAGTTGAAAGTTATGTAGGTTTTCATCTAATTTAAGTTTGGAGAAATGAAAAGTGGTGCTGCTTGAAAGAGAGTGGGGATCTTCAATTATTTAGGAAAGTAGTGCATTGGCACTCTGGTGACACTGAAATCCTGCTGCCAAGTTAATGCCCACTAGCCTCCTTCCTTGTGACCCTCTGAGAGAGAGGAGCTGAGGGCTGTATTTGACGGGGCATTTCAGAGTAAGGGACCTTGTTTTCAGCATCCCAATCCAAATTTCATAATCTTGAGTAATAGGAGTGCTCAGTCTATCTGCTGCAGGACTCTGGCTCACTGGCAGCACTCATGCTTTAGAGACACAAAGTATTTCCCCCAAAACACTTAGAGTTTTTGTAAACTTGATGGAAAAAGACTGCAGATGTGTCACTGATGTTCACTTGGAGCGAGGGAAGAGCTCTGCAACATCAACATTGCTCTTTTAAGGCAAAATACTCATTATAATGAGGAAAAAAAAGTAATTTTTTGAAACTGTTTGTTCCAGATAAATACGCCAGTACTTTTAAAACAGACATATTAACTCAAAGGAAATAGCAGGACACTAAGTTCCCAGGACTTCATAAAGGGAGGGGACACATTAATCTAGTCCTCTAGTACAGTCAAACTTAGTAATTGCAGAGATCTTTGTTAAACTAGTCGCGTCTCTGTATCTCAGTGCTTAAGGTTACTGCTGGCTCAGCTCCAGTTTGCAGCGTACAGAGTCCTGCTGGGTAGTAATTAGCTGGTTTGGAATACATCACCACCTACAGTAACCACATAGTAAACTATCAGCTTTTGAATCTTGCTGTATTTCCTTTTTTTTTTTAATTGAAGCTGTAGTATGTTAAATATCTCCTTTAAAAAGGCATGTCTTGCCCTCATCACAGCAAAGTCCTGAATGGAGACACTAGCGCACCTCAAAGACTCAGAAGGGAGAACCCCGTGTGGTATGTCTGGGCTTAAAACCCAGCACGGATGAGTTTTTGAAGTTGGTGCTGTTTCAGGTGACAGAAAAACCCCTCTTTCAAGGAGCTGCTCCAGAGAAAGGCTGCCATACCATTTGTGTGGGCACAGCCCCTGTGCCTTTCGTTATTTCTCCACTCGTGTGGCTGGGTATGACTGCATTCAGCCAGATATCAACTTTATCCACAAGCCTTTTCCTGCTGCCTGAAATTATTTCCATGCTGGTTGCTTGGCCTGTCTGCAAGCAGCTGTGCTGGGCTTGTAATGAGGCAATTACTTACGCCTGGCCCTTTTACAGGAAAGGCTGAGGCTGTTTCTCCTTGAATTGATTGGACTCCTTAATGAGACTTATCTCTTTTCCCTGCTCTCTCAGCCAGGCCAGTCGCCCTGTCAGTAGACAACTGGCATGGTTGGCAATGTAGATTTTTGCCTCTCCTCTTGGCCCTCGTACCCTTTCCTCTTCACTGTCTGCAAGCAAATGTTGTCATTTATCTTAAAAACCTAGTGATCTTGCTGATCATGATCTCTTCTTACTGTAGGTGGCACGGCTTCTTCCCCTGTAGCCTCAGGTCTCACTGGTACTTAACAGCCTTTTATTTCACCTTCCTACCTCTCATCCCAGCCTCCTATCTTCTCACTGCAATAGGAGTCAGGGCAACGGTTGGACTTGATGATCCCAGAGGTCTCTTCCAACCTGGTTGATTCTGTGATTCTGAGTTGCCTTGCCCTTCGAGTACCTTTGCCTTCAAGTACCTCTTGGGCCTTTCCTCTTGAATATTCTGTCTTCTGGCACTAAATCTCATTTCAGTTGCTCTATTGTTACTGGTTTCAACATCTTTGAGCTTCTCCTTCCTCTTACATTGTTGACTTAGTGGTCTAGGGAAACCGTCATCTGACTCTTGCTTGCTCAGCCTACCAGGTTACTGTGCAAAGACAATTGTCAGGGTAGAGCCCTGCAGCTGCAGGCAGGAAGGGTAAGCTGAACAAACAGGGGATGCATGTGATCAAGATGTGAAATCTGTTGTCTCACTGGCAAAGCATCTTTAATACACCCTTATAAACATGCTGGATATTATCAAATTTTTAAAAATCTTTAGAAACCAGACTAAAATTCCATTTAAAAGATAGTTCACTGGGAGGGAATCACTCCTTTGTAGGTGCTGGACTTCGTTAGGACTTTCTTAGGAAGAGTTTTGTGGCAACAGGTCATCTCAGTTAATATGTGCCCAAAGTACCCTCTACCACACCAAATCCAGATGGCTGCTTCTCACGGATACAGAGGTGAAATGCAGATACCTGGTCTGGGTGCATGTTCATGCAGAGCTGTGACTGGGCTAACGATCCCTGTGGTGTGAGCACAGCACCAAATGAATGCATCCAGATTGATGCCACCATGAGAAGTCGTGCAATGCTGCGACTGTGGGGCCCAGATCCCTTACTACAGGTTTCCTTAGGCTGCTCTGCATCGCAGTGTAGCCATCCTGAGACACGTGTGTTGTGGAGAACCAGGGTGCCCCAGAGGACCAAGTGTCAAGGTGGAACTTGTGGGTCCCCAGACTAAAATTCTGTCCTAGATTTTGAGTAGCTGAGGGCAAGTTATTGTGTCCTAGATCAACTACAGGACTAATGCAGAACTGAAACGCTCTAATCCACTATTTCCACATCAGCCTGGAAAAACCCCTTGCAACCATTGCCTGACTCTGCTGGTTCCTTCACTTCACTAGGCATCTGCCTGCTCAACATTAAAATTCAACCAGTGTCTGGGGTGCTGCTTCTGTACAAGCCTGGGATCACCCCGCTTGACCTGTCCGTGGGTGGTCTGCTGCCTAGACCAAACTGGCATTAGAAATTAGGCATTTTCCTGTTACACTCCCCCAACCCCACATCCTCATCTCTACTCTCCACTCCCCTCCCCAGGAGAATACTCTGAGCATGGTGAACACAAGCAAACAGGACTGGGCATCTCACAAAAAGCACTTCTCACGGGAAAGGAAGCGGTGACACCCATGTGTTGCTGGGGGTTTCTGCAATCACCTCAGATAAGGACTCCCAAAACACTATACATATACACACAAAATTGGAGCAAGTCCAGAGGAGGGTCACGAAGATGATCAGAGGGCTGGAGCACCTCTCCTATGAAGAGAGGCTGAGAGAGTTGGGGCTCTTCAGCCTGGAGAAGAGAAGGCTCCAGGGAGACCTTCTAGCAGCCTTCCAGTACCTGAAGGGCCTACAGGAAAGCGGGAGAGAGGTTTTTTACAAGAGCAAGTAGTGATAAGACAAGGGGGAATGGTTTTAAACTGAAAGAGGGTAGATTTAGGTTAGATATTAGGAAGAAACTCTTTACTGTGAAGGTGATGAGACACTGGCACAGGTTGCCCAGAGAAGCTGTGGATGCCCCCTCCCTGGCAGTGTTTAAGGCCAGGTTGGATGGGGCTTTGAGCAACCTGGTCTAGTGGAAGGTGTCCCTGCCTGTGGCAGGGGAGTGGAACTAGGTGATCTTTAAGGTCCCTTCCAACCCAAACCATTTATAGATTCTATGATTCTATAAAATAATTGATTTACTTTTTAAATGGTCTGACACCTCCTTCCCTGAGCAGCAAGTCGTGACTGAACAGCCAGTTGCTTTGTCCTGCACAGGGCACAGCAGAGCCAAGAGCTGCTCCCATCTCCATAGGGAATGGGCTGAGGTTACATACGTGCTGCCCCTGCACAGGCACGCTGCCCGGCAGAGACCAGGTGCTGCAGTTCGCTGCCTCTTTTGGTAACGATGCCGCTTGATCAAACCATTCTTGGCAGCCTTTGACAGATGTGATAAGACACTTGCTCAGGAAGCGGATAGCCTGGGGCTCCGTTCTGTTCGCAGGGGGTGTGGGCTTCAAACTCTTTGGTCTGTCTAGAAAGAGATGATTTTTAATACGGTGCTTAGGGCAAGGCTAGGGTGAGCACTTGCCAGCCTGCCTGTTAAAGCTGTGCCAATGCATAGCAAAGAATTCAAGGTTCCCCAGGGCAGAGGGGAGCTCACGCACCTGCCTGGTGGTCCGAGTGCTCTCCTGACAGATAAAACCCTGGGTTCCCTCGGGATGGTTTCTGTGGGGTGTGCAGCAGTGGCTACACATGCATTAAAATGCACAAGCCCGTACATAGCACTGTCAGCAGAGGCGCCTAACCGTGAAGGTTTGAGGCACTGCTGCTGTAATGAATCAGTCCGTGCGGTGTTGGAAACATGTAGGCACCAGGAAATTGCCTTGTATTGTCATTGCTAAAAGGGAGACTGAAGGTCTCACTTGGGCCTTTCACAGTGATATTTGCTGGTTTTGCTGATCTCACTAGACGGTGCGTAGCAAGCACAGGCCAGGCACTCCTGAGCACTACATACCATGGCATTAAGAACAGAACAACTTGCCATAAATCCAGCCTCAAAAATTTTCAACACCAGCCAGAGACTAGTGCAAGGTGGCTGGCATACCCTTCCTATATAAGGGCCTTTCCAGGCTGGACTGTTGATGTTAGGACATGTTACTAATGAACTCCACAGAGGCAAACAGGAGGCTGCTTTCTCCACTTTGGGCCCAGGAGGCTATGAGGACAGCAGCAGCAATCCCATACCATCAAATTAAACTGAGACTTCACACAGCTACTTTGCTGAGAAGAGGAGCCTTTTGGAAGATGTGGAGAAAGCTGGCATTGGTACCAACTGTCCATCATGAAAAATGATGCTACATAACATGAGCATTGCACCCACTTTGCTAACAGAAATGCGTCAACAGCAAAGGGAGGGACTTCTCAGAGGGGAGGTTAAAATAACACTTTATTTTCATTGTAGTCACTCTCTGAAACAGAAAGCAGATAGTGTATTTACCACCTCTAATTTCCTGATGTCTACAGATGTTTCCTATAATTCTGTTGGGAAGGACACAGCTCCTTGCCTGCACGTCTGGCACCAGCTGGCTCTACTGACAGAGGCTGGGGGCAAAGGAGATGCACCTGCGCTTGCGGTGCTCTTGAACCGCACCATCTAACTCCAGCCACCACCCAGTGGTCCCTGTTGCCCAGTACAATTAGGGTGGTTTGTTTGTTCACAATAACCATTTGCTCTGATGGTTCAGGAGCTCTAGGCAGTCCCGAGGTTGCATGAAGGGAAGTACCACAGAAGGACCCTGAACAAGCTTCGAATCCAAGCAGGCAGCAAAGCTTTCTTGAGAAAAGCCTCACTCCAACCACTGTGCTATCCAGGCCCTTTTACACGTAGGCATGGGTAGTTCTAACCACTGAAAGAAGGACAACTAGCAGGACTTTCCCCTCTACTTTTAGCAGGCAAGGGGAGGAGTACATGAACCATTTCTTTACAGTATAGTGGACAAGTTCAACACAGTGCCCCTTCCTTCAAAAAGTGTCTTTCCCTTTACTAGTTTCTGGCTACATGGTATCTCCCACCTCCACCGAATTCCTGAATCTTGCTTTTGTGAGCTTTTAAATTTGGCACATCTGAGTCTCTGTAGCTTTGAAATTACTGCACTGTATTTGGGAGCTGCTTGCTGTCTTTGGATGAAAGCTGCTCATCGTTGCTGAGCTGGAATGTCCTCACGTTACCCTTTGGGCAGCGCTTGACCCCAAGTGCCAAGATGGCAGCAGTTCACGAGGGAACTCTCAGAAGGAGCAAATCAAGACCAGACCACCACAAGACTTGAGAAAAATGTTTCCCTAGAGCAAACTCTTCCCAAACACAGGGAAATGTTACATATTTTTACATACTTGATGTAAAGCAGGATTTTCCTGCCCTTTCTCCTAAAAACAAACATGCACCCCTCCTTTGAAGTCCACATTCCTCATACTATTCTGCCCTGTGTTATAGTCAGAGCTCCTTCTTCTTCATCACCCTCATTATAGCTATGCAATAACCTTGCAGTTGAGTTCAGATACACACTCATCCTGTGTTCATTCGTGCATGGTGGGCTAAGTGTTGACCTGGGTACCACTTCTGAGGAGGGATGTTGTACTTCCCAGAGTTGTTCTTGTGGCTAATTTATTCGCTGACTTTGAGAGACAGGCCAGCAGAGATTTACACTCAGGCAAGAAGCTTGCTCTCCACTGAAAATGTTACAAAAGGAAACAGTTTTAAGAGGAGACCTGACATCTGTGTTTCTGCGACATGCATTTCAGTAGTTGTAATCAAATCTTTGTTAGGGCTGCTGTGAGAGCTTCTGTTTTCATTAAGACTAGAACTGAAGAAAGCTGCTAGAGATCACCAGCCTCTAACAATACTGACTGCCTTGAAGGTAGCATGTGTAATCAGGAGTCCTTACCTCCTCATGCCTGTCTCCAAAACTTCCATGCCTAATATTTTTCGATTTTTTTTGGACATTTCTGAATCAGTGAGCCCTCCCTTGTCTGAAGGAAACCAGAATCTACAGCTACATAGAGATATGTGCAGAAGAGATGTGGGCCTGAGTCAAAGGAGTCTTAAGCCTGTCTTTGGGGCCCAGGAGCTCAGACTGGTCCCCAGCCTAATCTGAAGTCTCACTGTGTTCACAGAGTGTTCAGAAATCTGGAGCCCAAACTCCAGCATTCACAATATATTCCCACAGGCTGCAGGGTGCCTTCCCTGGAGCTGCAAGATTGAAGATCGAATCTGTTGCATGTGACATCAGCCAGACATGGAGGCCACTCTGCACTGGCTGAGGCTTGACCTTAACGTAGAAAAAACTTGATCTTGGAAGTGCAATGGTTCTGCACAGTTGTGCACGCTCTCATGTGAGACAGACAGAGGCTTACCACTAATTCCTTTTGTGGCATGTCAAACTAGAAACCTGTTTGTACGACCTTTAAAATGCCAGTCCCTGCAAACAACAGCCAAGGATTTTGCAGCACGTGCTGGGATCATCATTATACACCTCAACATACTCTTAACACTCTTTCACAGCCAGATTGTATGTCCTGATATCAGCCCCGGAATTCTCTTTGAATCTTTCAAATAGAAATCTTACTTTCATTGCTCAGCTTTCTGTTGTGTTTCGTTCCTGCATCCTGGCAGTGGAGGACCCACGGCAGTTTGAGGCCAGTTATTCCTCTTTGCCCAGCCATCTGATGGCAGCTTGGAGGAAAAGGATGACGACTCTGTGCACACTCACAAAATTCTCATCTGAGATGTGAAATGAGAGTGTTTGTTTAGCTTCTGGTAAAGGTTGATCAAAGAAAACACAACAGAAAGAAGTGGAAAGATATTTCTTTTCCAGCATTTAGGATACACCTGAAAGATCTGCAAAGTATTCTGGTCTTGTTCTCTCCTGAAAAGTAACTGTGATAAAGCTCTGATATGCAAAGTTCACAGAGCTAGCCTAGCCCCACCAGAGGAAGGTGCAGAAGAGGCTCACATGGTAGCTTTTGCTCTTGTGGAGCACAGCACAGTAGTGATCACTCCTGATCAATAGCGAATGGTAGGAAATGAAGGTAGGAGCCTTGGCCCTGCATCCCAGGGATGGACAGGACTGACTATAAGGTATCACAGAGACACAGCTGCAGCCACTTCTAACTGGAGCTTCTGCCAATAATTAAGATTTACCACAATCAGACAAGGAGCAGCTTCATTGCCAGATAAGAGGCCAAGTGAATAGATAAACCACATAAATCCCTCCTGAAACAGAGAGCTGGAAGGTCTCCAGTGAGAATGACTTGTGAAGAAGGGTAAAGAGCGAAATGGGAAGAAAGATGCTTCACTGGGACAGAGAGGGGTCACTGTAGCAAGAAGAGGTTTGTTTATTCAGGGCTTACATCTCAGGATGTGTTGCTTCTTGAGCCAGGGGCCCAGCACGCTGCTGAGCTCCAGTTGGAACAAGCATCGTGAGATTTCCTTCTAGGGATGTAAAAAATGGGCCAAGGCGAGTGTGAGCCCACCCACTCCCTGCGCAAGCTGTGCTCAGCCTGCCTTGATGCTTTCATAGATCACGAGGAGAAGGAGCAGGCTCAGATTATGGGTAGCAGTCTCTCCTGATTTTTGCTGCCCAGTTCCTCATGCTGTTATTCAGGTATTTTTCCACCCTCTTGCCTTTCAGACTGCTCCTTTGGGGGAGTTTGTGTTTTAAATCTACCCTGCTAACTTAGCTCTCCCTTCCCAGTCTGAACAATGTTCCCCTTTCAATATGATCCTGATGCCACTGATGTACTCACATGGACACAGATAAACGAATCAGTTCAGGTTATGTTGGCAGGAGGGTGCAAACTGGGATTCATCTAAATGAGAGACACAGAAAGATGGCTTTGAATGAAACTACAAACTACATATTAGAGGGGTTTTTCCATCAGTAACTTAGGTCAAATCATAATTAAAAACTATCCTCGAGCCTTTTTTTAGTTCATTTAAAGAGGAGTTCCTTATGAGCTGCCCATCTAATCTTAACTGAACTTACAAAATGTGAGAGCCAAAATAACTGGTACCTGTAGGAAGAGGTTGAAACTGAAAATTCAGTTACGTATTTCCTGCTATTGAACAAGACAAAAAGAGTGGCAGATTTGCCCAGGTGAACCTAAACTTGTCCATTCTGCACTATTCTCTGCTTTAAGGCTAAGACTCACACCCAGAGACCCATTCTGTCTTTCTTTATGTTATCTTCCTTGAACAATAAATGAACTTAGGGGTTGAAAAGGACAGTGTTCTCTCAGGACACTTACCTTTAGAACAAGTAATGCAACGATACTCCCAACTGAAGGAAAGATTTTATTACTTCATTTCATGCAGGCACATTACTGTTATGTTTTGCATCATTATTGAATATTATTGTGGCCTTTAAAAAGGTAGGACTGGTCTGACACACAGGTGTGTTTGGTTGGTAATGAGATGCATTCGTGATGCATTTTCCAGAACATAAGTTCATGTCCTTTCCACATATACGGGGACTGTACCTTAGATCATGCACCATGTGAATATTCAGTGGCTTTTTGCCTCCAGCTGGCCTCAATGGTCAAATAAAAGATGGGGCAGGGAGAAGAGATTAGCTCTTGCCTGTGGAAATGGTCACCCCAAATTGGTGGGACGGTATGGGAGGTGCTAGTACTGTCATCACTTCCCCCTTGCTTGGTCTGCGAGTAGGACATCTCCAGTTCATCAGACCCCATCTCTGCAGGGGATCTTTTCAGGAGAGAGGCTGCAGCACCTCACCGTTGGGGCAGGAGACGTTCACTCGCCTCCCACCCCCGAGGAGCCCTGCAAGGAAGCACCTTCCTGCTACAGCTTAATGCACGGTTCCCAAAATGCTGCCTTCTGAGTCAGAAACAGGTACTTGAGAAGTCTGAGAACAGCTCTTTTCAGCCAAGCTGATTGCGAATGACTTCAGTTATGCTGAAAACAGGCACCTCTATCAGATTAAGGTTGTATTGCTCCCCAGGCAAGCTGAGAGAGTTACCCCAGTACACAAGGTATAAGCTTTCCCATGTAGACAAGGCCTACGACCGGCTGGCTCCTCAAATCCTGCAGCTACCTTACTGAAAAACGAGAAGGGTGGGTGTCGTGTCTGGGAAGGCTTTGCGCAGAAAGCGTGGCCTTTGCCTTCGGAGGGCTGAGCCAGGCAGGCAAGAGGGAGTCTGTGAGAGGCTCCGTTCCCTCCTGAAACGCAGTACCTTGGTGAGGGCTGATGCTTTAATTTAAAAGGAAACCACAGCACTGCTTCCCAGTGTTTCTTGATGGCCTCTGGGCAGAGTGTGATGATGTTTTATTTTGACTTATGTAGTTTCCTCCCCCCAGATGCCTCCCCCATCCCTTCCTTAGCTGAGCAGGTCCTACAGGTGTAGAGCTTTGCCTCTGCCATGCAGTGACGAAACCCCACTCGCCAGCCACCCCTGTGGCTGCTGCTGTTTGAAGCAGGATTTCTGGAGATCTGCGCCACAGTATTTGTGGGGCTTTTGGGGATGCCTAATGGAAACGTCTTCCAAATCACTCGGCTGCTGCTAACGTGCTCCCTGTGATGGCTCGCTGGTTCTCCCAGGGTTCATAGCCCACAGTCGGCTGCATCTTAGGCAGGAGCCAACAGATCACAGAGTGAAATACCAATGCCACAGACCAGAAAAGCCTTTACCCCTTTTCCAGCAGGCATGCAAAAATATGATTTTTTCTGTCATATCAGCCCTCTGAACAGGAGGACACATAAGGATGCAATTTCCTCAGGCTCTGGCCAGAGTGGTTAAAGTGAAGTCCTCCCCTCCATGCTGCAGACTTCCCCTGCCACCCCTCCATCCCCTCCTGCTACGGCAGTGCAAGTGCTTGTCAGGCTGTGCTGTGAACTCCATTGCTGAAATGATCTGGGTTAAAAATAACCTTGTAAAGAGTTAAGGGAAGTATATTTAGCCCAGATCATTTCAGTGATCCACAGCCCCACAAACTCACACTGGCGCAAGGGAGGGGGGAAGGGGGAAAGGAAAGGTCAAGGGAGAATGAGCAGTTGGAAATATAAACTGTCTTTCTGCCAAAACCTGGACCTTATGAAACTGCAGCCCAAAAGCACTGACCCTCTCTTGTTTTTATCATCTAGCATACTGACAACTGCCTTCTTGTGGCTCAGTGTTGAAAGCTGGGTGCTGAGGATCGCTGTTTCGGGATCCAGTTTCTGTGAGCAAGACACTAGCCCTGAGCCTTGGATGCCTTATTTTGTCTGCCTCTGACACACTGCATTTGTCATTATTTTTGCTATATTTGCTTTTGCTGAGCTAGACTGTATGTGCAGCAATGAAAAACCCCATCAGAGTAATAGGGAAGCTTTGCAGAGCTTGTGCGAGCACAGGTTATGGGAAGGCGGCCACCACGATGGACTGGTGTGAGAACCGGCAGCAGGGAATCTTTCCTGCAAAGCTCTTTAGAAGCAAAGGAGGGATGTGGAGCCAGGGACTGGCCTCAAAACCACGTCTAGAGCAGCCGCGTGAGAACAGGGGTGGAAAGTGTACAGGACCAGTACCAACAGTCGTGTAACCGTCACTGATTTCACAGCCACTGAATACTCCAGCCTTGCAAGGTGCTGTGAAGGGTTTGCAACTCGGATAAGAGGTGTTCTGTCTGCTGAAGTATCCTAACTGCAAAAGCAAAGAAGTGAGAGGATTCATAGCAGGGGGATGGAGAGTAGGGCAGTACAAATCTCTGCTGCTTATCAGCTAGTATTTAAGTGCTGCTTAAGCCAAAACACTCCACTGTATGGCAGCAATAGACCTTTGTTGTTTTCATCAGCCAAACCAGGTGCACAAATCCAAACCTGAGCTTTTTCTTCAGTATCTTCTTCTGACCCCCAGTGGTACCCTTTCAGATTAGCATTTCCCGTAGTGCATTATGGACAGTGACAAAACTGGTGGGATACCAGTCCCTGTGAGACGGAGTCATGATAGCTTTCAATTGCAAGTGGGTGGATCATGACCAAAACCTGCTAGCTGAGGGCTGTCAGAACCAGTTTTGCACCAGTCCCAGAAGGACATTCAAATTAAT
The DNA here is from genome assembly GCF_013368605.1 of Nyctibius grandis. Lineage (NCBI taxonomy): Eukaryota > Metazoa > Chordata > Aves > Nyctibiiformes > Nyctibiidae > Nyctibius > Nyctibius grandis. Next base: position 4,742,823 of record NC_090659.1, on the reverse strand, counting down.
CCCCAAAGCCACCTCTGGCTTTCCAGTTTTCCCCAGGCATCTTTGCAATTTTGATTTCATAAGAAACTCATTATCTGCAGTGACACTCCCCACCTGTAGCTCAAATCCGTGATCTTCAAGAAAAACTCTTCGTGAGTACCCAAACGGGATGCACAGAGGAACTCTTCAGTCTCTTCACCTCTTTTCTGTGGGCCTCTAACACGCACCTTCTTTCACCTGGTGCCCACAGTGGGTCCACTGGCTCTAGCAGGAGAATTGGCAAATGTCATTGAGCAAGGTAATGACATTGCTGTCCTGAGGGGTCCCCTCTGTGAGACATTATTATTCCCGTATCAGGTAGCCCTACAAGCCTTAACACCTTCCGGCACATTAAATCACCAGTGAAGTTGGACTGTGCTGGCCAGAGCTGACTGTGCCACAGCATCCAGGCATCTCAGGTCAAAGAGCTGCCTTGAAATGATACAGCAGGAATGGCGTGGGACATTTCTGTGGAGACCTAGAGGTGTTTCCACCAGGCAGCCTGTGAGAGAAGCAGGGATCTCTGCTAAAAACAGTGTCCTCCCTTCAGGCAGTCTGCAGAACTGGGGATCGGTGGGCAGTTTTGCTCTCACAACAGAGGCAAGGACTCTGAAGCAAAAAGGAGAGGCTTTGATGGGAAGCTTGAATTGACATGACGTACCTAACCCACGAATAAAGGCAGAACCTCCTTCTCTAGTGCTCACAAAGGGGCCAGGTTCAGTTTTAAAAACAGATGAAGAAACATGGAGTTGAAAAACATCTTCAAATTTACTCAATATTATAAATTTCTTTGGAAGAGGAAACTGAAACCCCTTACAGAGAACTTGCTAGTTGCATTTCCTCTTTTGCAGACAGTGCCATGCTTACATTGATGGTATAATTCAATTCCTGTTTTGCTGCTCTGTCTGACGTTTTTCATGATACAGAATGCTTAGACACCTGTTTTTATGGGACAATAAAAGACCTCAGAGTAGCAGTCACCAAATTACTGATGGAGTAAGTCTTTTACCTTAGCTCTCTAGTTTAACCCATGCAGGCTGAGTGGGCTTCTCTTCTGAAAAGGAAAAGAATCAGCAGTTGGCTGTAAAGAACCCAAAATCTGAGTAATTTCACCTTTTTTGTCAAAAAAAGAGCAGAGCTGCCCCTCCTGATAATTCGGAAAAATGGTGGGCTATGTCACCAAGATGGGAAAAGTGACCAGGAATGGGAGAGGTTGCATGAATATCGTGGGGCAGAAGAAAGCCAGCTCTGAGCTCTGGGGTGAGAGGAGCAGATGCGTGTCTTAGTGGTGGGAGAGGCTGAGGGCTGGTACATGCTCTGGGGTGAGAGTGAGAAAGTGAGGCTCCCCACCTTCCTCCCAGTGGGAGGGAGACGGCCAGTCCAGCCCCTGGAAGTCAGGGGGAAGGCATTCTCCTTGCAGTGAAGGGAACTTTTTGCACCTGAGTGCTCTGGTACAGCACACTCCCATGACTAGAAGACATAGAGACTGGCACACCAGCTGGGAAAAAAGAAGAAAAGAAGCTGTAGAAAAAGCTGGATACAGGATGGCAATGTAATTGCCAGAAAGGATCTGAGAAAGGACTTTTCCTGTTGCAAAACACGTAGTGTAATCAGAGAGTCTGCAGCTGGCAGTTTCGGGAGGACACAGCCCGTGGGCTACTTGTGCTAATCTTAGAATGGCATGTTCACTGCTTCCTGCGCCCCGGCCGGCGAGCTTCGTGCCGGCGAGGGCCGTGCTGCAATCAATGCCTGCTACCAGCAAAACAAGAAACGTGTGGAATCATTCCAGCCTCACAGCTTTGATCACATCCAGAGAAAGGGAGCTGTGTTTTCAGACTGTAACTCAAAAAAAAAAAAGAGGAAAGAGAAAACACAACAACCCCAAAGCAAGAGGTCAAAGAGGCTAAGAGGAAGTGCAATGTCTTTGCTGGGTAAAGGCGAAGGGCTGTGAAAGAAGCTCTTGGAGAAAAAGGGACTATGAGGGAGGCAACCCTTCCACCACGGACACCGAGCACCTGCAGCTCCTCAGCCTCAACTGAGTCCCCAGTTCAGGTGTTCGTTCTGCCATGCCCAGTTATCCTGAGAGCCTCTCACAGAATCACAGAATCAACCAGGTTGGAAGAGACCTTGGGGATCATCGAGTCCAACCGTTGCCCTGACACCACCCTGGCAACTAGACCATGGCACTAAGTGCCATGTCCAGTCTTTTCTTAAACACCTCCAGAGATGGTGACTCCACCACCTCCCTGGGCAGCCCCTTCCAATGGCTAATAACCCTTTCTGAGAAGAAATTCTTCCTAATGTCCAACCTGAACCTTCCCTGGCCAAGCTTGAGGCTGTGTCCTCTTGTCCTATCGCGAGTTGCCTGGGAGAAGAGGCCAACTCCCACTTCACTACAACCTCCCTTCAGGGAGTTGTAGACTGCACTAAGGTCACCTCTGAGCCTCCTCTTCTCCAGGCTAAACAACCCCAGCTCCCAATCCATCCTGCCTTCCTCAGGTTCATTCTTTGCTCCCTGCTCTTTCCAGCCTGCCCTCCCTTCACAGCAGGGAGCCAGCCTGCAGCTGGGAACTGCTCTCTCTCCCCACTTAGCCCAGCCTCCATTTTTCCTGTGCAGCAGGTTGCCCTGCTGATCTGCTTACCTCACTGTTTTTTCCGTTCCCCTTATCTGCCAGTTCCCCTGCCTGTAATTACTCTAATGAAGGCTGAAAAGATGGGGGGAAGGTACCAGAGGTTCACTGAGAAGAGACATCTTGATATGGCTTTTGTGGCTAGATGCAGGAAAGCTGGTCTGAAGTGTACAGGAAGTTTAACAGGGGAGATGTAGTCAGGATCCTGGAAACAAGGAAGGGCAGATATCTACTGAGGCTTGTGGGCCTGGGAGAAGGATGATAGCATTTATTGGGAGCTACAGCTCTCTGAGAAAGGGAAAGGCCCTTTTCCACAGTGCAAATGGGCCTTTGCCATGCTGCTCTATACCAGGTATTTCAGACTAGAGATTGCTCCAAACTGTGGTATGAGTTGCGCTGATCCTTAGTGTAATCTCAATTTGCTTTTAATCTAGAAACTAGGAGTCTAAAGAAATTCCTTCTTTAATACAATTTCATTTCCACAGCTGTTTCTCCAGCCCCTGTAGCATGGTGACTCAAAGGAAATGGTCCATACATGGGCCGGATTGGTGTTTTGAGGGCCTTTCACCTCCAGCGATGCTGAAGGAGTTGTTGTGTTACTGAGAGAGCAGGTCCCTCCCAGGCAGAGCAGTGTAAAGGGAGAAGGAAGGGCACTGCTGGAGCCTTTGGAGAAACAGAAATTTATTCCTCTTGCAACGGCCTTTGGGAAAACTTTCTGACAGAGAAACAGAAGGGTATTGAGGGAGAAGGGTGACAAGTGTGGTGCCGGTCATGTGCTCATGGCGGTGGTACAGGGAGCAGAGGTATGAGGTTCCTTGCTGATGGTTCATGGCCTGGTTTGTTGTTTTGAGGTCTCCACCTCTAACAAAACAAGGATTGTTGGTTAGTTGTTCTCAGTTCCTCTGGTTTGGTTTTCCCCAGCATCAGATATTAGAGAAGAAGAACAAAGGTTTCCTTTCATCAACTTTCAAGGCTTTCTACTCATACTGCTTGATACACATATAGCAAGGAAAGCAAGGTAAATGTGTGATGACACCAGGGCTGTGTGCCGTGGGAAGAGCCGCACCATCCAGTCTCCAACAAGCCTCCTGCTTCTCAGCCTGTTGTCAGCCCAGGGGAGGGGAAGCTTCTCTCAGCTCTGGTATTTCCTCCCTCCCCTCCACCCCAGTATTTCACTGCCAAAAAAGCAGAACAGCATAGGGACATCCCCAAGCAGATGCTGACTTTCTGTGAGGGCAGGGAATGGCTTCTTGCAGCAGAACCACTGGAAAAGGAAGGGCACCAGTGACCATGGCAGTAAAAAAGGGATGGAAGCACTGGGAAGGTGTATGGGAATGTCCTTTACTGCCTTGCTCCATCTGCTCACTGCGAGGAAAAGATGGGGAACAGACACTTGGCTTGAAATACTTCGCTTCCAGTGAAAAACACTGAGTGTAGGCTCTTCAGCTAGAGCTGAAAGGCTCTGCATGAATTACTGTTTTTCTGGGATATTTGAAAATGCTGCTAGGTCCTGTCTTCCCAAATCTCTTGCTCTCAGACTGGATGATTGATGCCAGATGTGAGAAACTCTGCTTTAAGTCCTTGCTTACTCTTGAACTTTATAACACATACGCAGGCTTCTCTCTAGCCTGCTTGCTTTTCCCAGCCTTTGCTCATAACTCGTTGTTTCCAATTTGTCAGAACAGGCCAGCAGAAACCAACTCAGAGGTGGAGAAGTCGGCATCACCCTCAGTGGCTCAGCTAGCAGGAAAATTCAAAGAGCAAGCAGCCAATATCACTGGAAAAGAGGTAAGGAGCTCCACAGCCACCAGCAGGTAACTGAGTGGGAAATGAGGCACTCGCCTCTGCCTGTAGAAGTCAGAGCATCAGTGATCTGAGCATGAATCCGCCTTGATTTTGAATCTTTGCAAAGGGTTTGTCTCCTAGTGCAATGAAAGCTATGACAGTATCTTCCATGCATTGCTGACTTGTGGACAAGTATTTTGGTAGAGCCCTCCATGAGGACAACCAGACACTGTAACTGAGGCTGCAGAGCCAGGTAGTGTACACCTGTATCCCTAACAGCAGCAGACAGCAATGCATGGACTATCTGGGCTGGCTTTTGTGGGCAAAGGGCAACAATGAATAATGAAATAGCTAATATTGAGCCATGGAAAAAGAAAGCAAACCACAGATTACACAGCGTAGAAACCAGTGGCAGGTCACCAGCACCTTGTTCACAAAAGGAGAAGGTTTCCTTCAGGTACTGTCTTCTGTACAGGTCTAAGAAAGCAAGCTGTCTCTTTTCTTGCCCTCGTTACCTCTTCCCAATGACGTTTCAGACTCTGTGCCTATCTACCTCTGTCATGCTGAAACTTTATTTTATTGAAAGCCCACTATGCTGAGCATTGCCTCACAAGCTGTCTTTCACCAGGTAAGCAAAACACGAGAATACCTCTCCTAGGAAGAAAGGAAAGTCAGAGTGTTTATGGATGGAGGCTAACATTTTAGGAGTGCCCTCTGTATCATGATGCACTTTTTTAGAAGCATAAATGTTTACTGGTGGTCCTCTTCAGTCAGTGGGTGCCTTTTAAAACCGAACTGCTTCCTTCTGCTGCTCAGCTGATTTCAGCATGTCCCAGGCAGGGCCTAAGGGGATCCTCCCTGTCACCCCAGGCAACTAGTGATAGGACAAGAGGACACAGCCTCAAGCTTTGCCAGGGGAGGTTCAGGTTGGACATTAGGAAGAATTTCTTCTCAGAAAGGGTCATTAGACATTGGAATGGGCTGCCCAGGGAGGTGGTGGAGTCACCATCTCTGGAGGTGTTTAAGAAAAGCCTGGACATGGCACTTAGTGCCATGGTCTAGTTGCCAGGGTGGTGTCAGGGCAACGGTTGGACTCGATGATCCCAGAGGTCTCTTCCAACCTGGTTGGTTGGTTGATTGATTCTGTGATAACCCCTCCTGTCTTTGGCTGGATGCAATGGTGACCTTTGTCCTGCAGGGCTGGCATGCCGCTGTCTATCAGAGGTTAGCACTCTCACGGCTGGGCCTGAGGGTGGGAATAGCCAGTCTCTTCCCAAGCACTTTTTTTCCCCTCTAGTCACAAGTGCACCACTCCATCCATCCCATTACTGTCATTTCCTCTTTTAAAAGTAGGGGATTTAATTGCACTAAGTCCCTCGCCCTTAAGAAGACAGCAAGTTCCCAGACCTCTCTTGTGTTATCTGCAGACCTCTGCTGCTCCCAAGCCAAGGCAGTGTAGAGGGGCCTCATGGGGGGAAACTCATTTTCTTCAGAGACAGAGGACAAAGTTTCCTGTCTTTTCTCTCCAACCCATCTGTCACTTCCCCATCAGCTTTCTCAGGTTGACTTCAGATTAATGACTGAGTGGATAGTCTTTAACCCTTGCTTGATCCATGCCAGCAAAGGGGAACCTATCAACCAGGGAACCTCTGATACACTCGCTGTGGCAGAGCACAGCATTACATGGCTGCAAAATGGTGGGGTTTCAATAAGACATGATATTATTACTTCCTAGCATGATGTAAGGGGAAGGGCAGGGCTGCCCTTGGCTGCTTAGAGACACAGCATTGCCATGGCTGGGTGCAGCACCACCAGAAGTTAAGTGACATCAAGTCTACAGGTCCTCCAAGACAGCCAACTCTACAGAAGGCAAAGACACCATAATCCAACTTTTCACACGCTGCCTGTTAGAAGGTAACAAAATTATCTAAATATTATTTTGTGGATATTATCCAAGATCCACAATATTATCCAAGCATTTTGTCTGTTAACACGCAAAAAGCGTGTTAACAGCTTGGCAGGAGACTACAAACCTGGCATAAAAATAGAGACAACTTGTCATCAAGACCAGAGCAATAGTTATGAAGGAGCAACTCCATATGTGCTGTGCTATGTGTCTCTTCCTTCCCAGTGAGCACTCTGTGCTTCTGAGAGCGCGCAGACGCTTAGAAGGAATCGGTATTCCTGCTGTTAAGTTGCCTTGTTCCTTCTGTCCTGGAGAATCTGTTTCTTAGTGAAATTAAATGTTGCAGCTGAGGCCTTGTCTCGGCGAGCTGCTATTCTTCATTAGAGTGAAAAGAATGGGGCTGTAGGGCATGCTGAAAAAGTTAGAATTCCCCTTTTTGCTCCTAAAATATATCAGATGCAAAATAGGAAAATCATGAACCAGGTAGGCAGCTGAAACTCATTACAAGGAAATCCTGGTAATAAGACAGGAAAGAGAACAATAACAAGCTATTCCAGTGGTGGTGGTGTTTCCAGCAGGATGCTTTGAAGATGGAGAATGGATTGAGAGCAGCCCTGAGGAGAAGGACTTGGGGGTGATGGTTGACGAGAAGCTCAACATGAGCCGGCAATGTGCGCTTGCAGCCCAGAAGGCCAACAGTATCCTGGGCTGCATCAAAAGCAGCGTGGCCAGCAGGGCGAGGGAGGTGATTCTGCCCCTATACTCTGCTCTTGTGAGACCCCACCTGGAGTACTGTGTCCAGCTCTGGGGCCCCCAACATAAGAAGGAGATGGACTTGTTGGAGCGAGTCCAGAGGAGGGCCACAAAAATGATGATCAGAGGGCTGGAGCACCTCTCCTGTGAAGAGAGGCTGAGAGAGTTGGGGTTGTTATGCATGGAGAAGAGAAGGTTCCGGGAGACCTTCTAGCAGCCTTCCAGTACCTGAATGGGGCCTACAGGAAAGCGGGAGAGGGACTTTTTACAAGGGCATGGAGTGACAGGATGAGGCGGAATGGTTTTAAACTGAAAGAGGGGAGATTTAGATTAGATATTAGGAAGAAATTCTTTACTGTGAGGGTAGTGAGACACTGGAACAGGTTGCCCAGAGAAGCTGTGGCTGCCCCCTCCCTGGCAGTGTTTAAGGCCAGGTTGGATGGGGCTTTGAGCAACCTGGTCTAGTGGAAGGTGTCCCTGCCCGTGGCAGGGGGGTTGGAACTAAATGATCTTTAAGGTCCCTTCCAACCCAAACCATTCTATGATTCTATGATGGTTCTATGAAGATGAAGCTTCTGGGAAGGCTTCTCCATCCTCCACAGCTTATAAGAGTGTCCTTTGCACAGTCTGAAGTTTCATGTTTCATGCTGTGGAAAGAGATATAGACTACATTTCCAACACTAGGATTGGGCTCAAGATGCTGTAAGCACACCTAGCATGCTGGCCAGGTGCCCGTATGCTAACATCTTGTGCTGCCTTTGGATGTTTCCTTTAGGCAAGCTGAGCCCTGCCATCCAAGCAGGTCACTTTCAGAGCATGCCCTTGGTGCTTGAATTTCACTTCTTTTCTTAAAAAATCTGATTTCCCTGCTGCTGAGTTGGTTGTTTTCTTCTCTTAGGTACCACCACATAAGCCAACTCGGAGGAAACCACCATGCTCCCTTCCATTGTATTCCCACAAAACTGAGACAAGTGACAATGACGAGCAAGTGAGTATCAATTTAATAGATGGACAAGGTCTCTCCTCTCTGTGACTTGTTCTGTCCTGGGACACGAGCTTGGAGGCAGCAGAGAGGGCAGGCTGTGCAGCAAAAGACATCAATCATGCAGCATCAAACCTTCCCCAGTTCACACAAACGTACTGACTGAGAACTAGCTCCACGCTGTTTCCCACTCCTATAGCACGGATACACATCCCATTTCTGCTGCTTTTGTTTTCACCGTTAGAGCACTGATGGATCCACCCAGTTACCACATTTCAAGCATTTTAAAGCAGGAACTGCTGGCATTTATTAGATTTGAACAGTGCTTAGCACAGGGAATATCCGTGCTCTTTGTTGCCTTCAGATGAACTCTAGAGGTTTGAGTATTATGGCGTAATAGTTCTGCTCTTGAGATTTTTCCTTCTTCAGAAAAAGGTAATAATTAATCCAGAGTGAAGAGGGGTTTTGTCAGCAATACCCACAGAATGTTGTCTTGAGGTGTCCTCCATACAGCACCCTTGAATGAGCAGGTCCCAGGAAGCTGGCTGCTGCTCACTAAAGTTTATGCTCAGGCCCTTTCCAGTCACTTCTGTCCTTCTGTGTTTCAGAGTATGAGGCCTACGCACCAGATTTCACATTGTCACCTGCCGTTAAAAAGGGGGGCGGTTCTTTGTCCTTCTTTTCTGACAGCTACAGGCTCTTGCTGCCTCCATGCCAAAGGAACACAAGCTTTAAAATCTTAGATTCCTTCCTTTTCCTTTGGACCTGAAGAAAGCAATACGTCCCTTCTCAAAGCAATGCTTTCCCTTTCTCAAATTGTTTTCAGCCTTTCATAGCTCTGCTTTTCTGGCCATTTATGCCTTTCCTGCCCATACTAATTGGATACCCTTTAATTTTACTAGTCAAGTGGTGGCAGAAAGTCTTTCCATCACAAAAAGTTCACAATATTTACTAACATTAAGGCTTGTACCCTTTAAGAGGTAGAATTTTAATGTCTGGTCCTGAAATAATACCAGGGGAAACTGTGTCATAGGTTAGATACCTTAGTGAAGGCCACGTAGCAGCAGAGCCATTGCACATCACCGATCTCAGATACTTCAGCCAGAAAGCAGACAATCACCTTTTCTCCTAGAGGAAGGACACATGTATGTAGAGCCCTAGGATGGTGAGATAACAAAAGGGGAGCAGGGTCAGGAAAGAAGAAAGGAAACTTTTGTGTGAAGATGCTATATGAGGCTTCATTTGCTCCCCTACTAGCACTTTCTGCTTCTCTCTTCCAAGTTTTCTGCCTTCATTGTATTTCCTCTTTTTCACCTACTTTACTGTGACTTTTTCATGTTCCATTTTGTTTTGCAGAAGCGGTCTCCAAATGCTTGCCCCATTCCCAAGGTCAAGGTGAAAAGCTCTCCCATGATTGAAAAGCTGCAGGTAGGTCCTGGAAGAGCCCACATGGCTGCCCCAGCAAATTAAAACTGATTGGCATTTGTCATGGCTACTTCCCTTGTGGAGCAGCCACAGGGGAAGGGGATCCAGGAGCCAAGGGTGACAGCTAGGTAAGCAGGGCTGTGGCCTCACTGGTGAGGGTCCAGTCCCGCAATACACAAACAAGGAAGGCAGAGCAGGTCTGGTGATGGTGACCAGCATCAGAAACAGTCCAGTAATCTTCAGCACATCTATAGGCAAGTCAGTGCATGGGTCAGGATCTTTTGGATCTGTGAGGTACATGGCTGGGCATGGGCAAGGCAGCAGCACAGCTCAGGTAGGGAGCAGGGGCAGGAGCTCAGCTTAAATGCAGCTCGTGAGAGAAAGGGAGGGAAGCCCTGGCTGAAACATCTTCCACCTCTTTCTTTGCAGCAGTCCAAATCAAGCTGAGTCACCTGCACCCTATCAGGGAGTGCAGGCAGCTAACATCCTGGCAGTGAGGAGTGCCCTCCGGGCTCTGGCACTCCCCTACGTGTGCCTAGAAGCTCTGCGCTTCCCTCACCTCGATTCCCCCAGTTACGCACAAACACCCCAGTGCTTCTTGCCCTTTTTGTATCTCACAGCAGCACCTGATTCATGCCGCTGAGGGCAGCTCGGCACTCGATAGCCCGTAGACATAGTGCCCTGACACTGCCAGCTGCCTCTCCTGGCAGCACACATGACTCCGGAGCACAGTGCCTCCTGGCCACCCTGACACACCAGAAGCCTATTCAAATCACTGTCCGTCTTAATGCACCCAAGGACATTTGCCTACGAGAGCTTCTTAGTGACAGGGCAGCAGGAAGTGTTTTGCTACAGTTAATCATGAACTTGCTTCATTCCATGGTCTTCTCGCTCCTCACGACTGTGCAGATCAGCCAGAAGACCTGCAGATCAGGCTTGAAAATGCGAGGTCTGCTTGGGCATACACAGGGATGGTCTAAATCTCGAAGTGATGGCTGGCTGCTTGTTCAGACTTTCTCCCAGCTCAGCCGCTGTAGACTGTGCTGGCTTGGCTGGGTCACTGGAAAATCCCAAAAGGCCTCAGGATGACAAAAGGACACGTCCTGAGACCCAGCTGCTGGGGAAGGGCAAATATCCAGTCATAACTTCTCTGTCCGGACTTGTTTGTTGACAGTGTCACCAGGAGAGACCCATAACCAGAAGGTATGTGGGTTGTGACAGCTGAGATGTGGCAGCTCCAGTGGCAAGACCAAGGGTTCCTCCGTGTGGTTACGGCATGTAGTACACGCTGGTGTCATGCACACCAGTGACGGGGATTTTTCTTTGCAGGCCAATCTGGCTTTTGCTCCAGCTGCTCTGCTGCCAGGAGCATCTCCCAAAAGCCCTGGTCTGAAAGCCCTGGTTTCTCCGTTCAGCACCCCTCCCTCGACGCCCAGCAGCCCAGGGATTCAGTCCCAGACCAGTGAAGTAAATGAGACGCCGGTCAGCTTTGATCAACCCCCGGAAGGCACTCAGCTGCAATTCTATAACAAGGTAGGGTATGTGCTAGGATTTCTCCATCATAGCAGGATAAAACTTGCTTATCGCTTGGGAATGAAAAGGAAGAGGAGGCCGTAGTCATCAGTCCTGCCGTAACAGCGTGCATTTGTGGCCAACAGAGGAGACCTATGTGCCAGGTTTGAAAGAGCCTTTCAGTGTAGCTCTCTGGAGCCTCCCCTCTCTGCACACCTGCACAGGGAGCTTCATGGTCCAGCAGCTCCAGTGGTCTTCCTGCCCCAGCGGCTAAAGATGGAGGGATGAAGCGGCAGGACTCAGCCACTTCAGCTCAGCAGTAACAGGGTGGCTGGTACCTGGGCAGGGAGAGCTGTGAGGAGGTGGTGCCACGTGCCAGCAAATGTCAAAGGTGGCTGAGGCGCAGTTTAGGGAGCCATGCAGAGCACAATGGTTTGCCAGGTGTCCCATAGAGTGCACAGCACTTCACTGGGGAACTGTAACCTGCATTCACCATCATCAACTGGAGTGTGGACTCCTTCCTCAACCACCAAGCTGCCAAAAGTAGAAAAGGCCAAGACATCCAAAGTCAGCAGCATCTGCATAATGAATGCAGCATCCTTGGGTTTAGGGTCTAACTTGGACAAGGAGCCACAGTTTAAATTGGGACAATGACCTCCAGCACCATCTTTACAGAAGAAAAGGAGGCATGTATCAGGGAGATGCTTGTCCTATAAAGTAGTCGCTCGGCGACAGGGAGCCCTCTTCTCCCTAACTCTCAGTAGCAGAGCAGGAAAAGTGAGGCCACCAGGGTCACAATCAAGTTTCCCACGGTATTTTCCTTTGTTGTGCTTTCCTGCTTTCCAGTACTGCTCTTTTGACTGCTTCAATGTCTGCTTTTCCTGCCTCCAAGGTGCGGACACGGGGATCGATAAAGCGCAGGCCTCCCTCCAGGAAGTTCCGAAGATCTCTGTCCGAGTATGGAGACGGGGAAGATTTAGGGGTCAACATCTCCTCTCCAGAAAATGGTGCCAAAGAAGATGGGGATGAGGTGTTTGAGCCCAAGGACAAGACAGAGGAGGCAGAAACCGGGAGCAAAGAGCAAAAGAAACAGATGGGGTCTGATGAGAAGCCCCCATCAAGAAAAGGATCCAGCAGATCAGAAGATGAAGAAAAAGGGGGAAAACAGGGAGAGGAAATGACTCCTTGCAAGGATAACACAGGGGATACAAAGGAGAAGGAGGTGTGTTGTGGTGCTCCAGGTGAGGAGAACTCTCCCCAGCCCCCCTCTGGAGACAAGGAAGAAAAGGTGTGTGAGGGTCCCCAGGGAGAAGAGCAGCAAGGCAGTGCCTGTGAGCAGGAAAAGAAGGACAAGGACAAGGAAGAAGCTGAAGCTGAAGCACAGGAGATCAGTGAGAGTACAAATGCACGAAGAACGTCAGACACTGAAGAAACACCACTGGCACCTGAACCGCTGCAGGATGCAGTGGGCTCAGAGACTGCCAGTGAGCCTTCAACATCAGCCACGCAGGACCAGAGCACAGTATAACCATGACGCACAGGTAAGATGGGTCAGCATGATGATGGCTCCTAAAATATCAGGGTTTTGCTTTCTAATGAAAATGGCAACTGTGACAGAACACACCAACATTTCTGCTGCTCCCTACACCTCAAGAGTATCAAATCTCAGGCCTGCAAAGGCTGCAAGGTGGGGTAGTTAAAACAACCAGCCCTCCTGGGTGGTGTTACAGGGAGAGAGGTTGCAGAAGAAGCAAAGCCAGTTCTGGCTTCAGTAAAACAGAGAGGCTCTGGTCACCAGGCACCCGGCTCAACTGCTGTTTTGGAAGCACTTTTGCCCAGCAGTAACCATGTATATGCTATCTCAATATGCCTCCTTACATATACATAGTTATATGTGTGCACACCTTGTACATACACATGAGTACAATATTTTCTCTCTCTCCGTGTTTAGCTTGTTAGCTTTGCCAGCAAAAATAGTGTTTGCACACATACAAGTTTCGTGATCAGCCCTGGAAGCACACAAACATGCACCGCTGCCACTTGAAATAAAAGAGGATTTCCACTGGCTAAAGCAGGGCTTGTTCCACGCAACTTCTTTCATATTCTCTAACCACTGATAACGTAGTCCTAGATGCCTGAGGAAATATCTCATTCCACCTCAACCACCTGCCCCCTCTTCAGACACCTCCCTGGTTTGGCAAGGAGCGACTGAAGGGAAGCAGGCTGGTGCTCAGGCTGCAGCTTGCCTTTGCCCCCTGGTATGGAAACTGCCAAAGTACCCCCAGGTCACAGACTCCCCAGGACTGTATTTACTTGGACCCATGATTATTCTTCATAATTTCCTTACTTCTCCCCTCTCAAAAGGACATACCCAATCGGGGCACAGGAGACTTAACGTGAATAGGAGCCATCTAGCACAATCAAGGTGGAAGCTCCTGGAAAACCTTCAGTGGTAGGAGAGGAGCAGAATGCAGATATCCCCTGAGGTCCAGACTCATCCCGGAGCTGCGTGGCTGCTCGCTGGCTCTCTGCTTTGCACCATCATATTTTGGGACAGTTAGAACAAGAGACTGGCTTGCAATTGCTTTGGAGTGTAGAACTGAGATGTTGGCTGATGTTCCTTGGTGATATTTGGGGACTGAGAGACCTGATGTGCGCTGTCCTGGAGCCAACAGCCACCACTGCTCCTTGTCCCTCTGCTCCTTCATCCTGCTCCAAAATGTCCTTTTCTTCTGCCTTGTATTGGTCTTAGATGAAGTCCATCAGTTATATACGTACATGTATGGTGCCTTTTTGGTAGCTTCTTTTGAAATATTTCAGGTTTTCAGATTTCAGTAAATAATGTTTTAACAGTAGGAAAAAAGTATGTTTTCTCCACAGATCCTGTATGGCAGACAATGTGAACCCTAAACACGGGGAAAACTCTTAGGACGTTGTTCATAAAGCACAAAATCCCTTTGAAGTGGGGGCTGAGCTGGCTGATCTGTGAAACAGCCAGCTGTGGTGGGCAATTTTTCTGTGTGCTTCAGCTTTGGGGTGTTTTTAGTGCTGGTGGAAAGTAGCAACGAACAGATTTGATGTGCAGAAAAGATGTGCTGCATAGGTCAACAGAGCAAGTTTTCTTATCTGGCTCTGTGCTGCAGTCCAGATTTAGAAGGGCCGCCTGACCGTCAGTCTTTCTCACTTCCAGACCCTATCCAATCTTTTGATTCTCTTTTGGAATTTTCAGTGTGTGACCACCCAGTGCCACTTGTGATACAAAGCATCCTGGCTTACTGGAAACAGCTGATTGATTTTATGTACGCCAAGGAAGAGGTCTTAGATGGCTGAGTTTCAGTCATATGGCTGAGAGAGGCTGGAGAGTTGGGCGGGGAGAAATTTAATGAAATGTAACAAGGGCAAGTGTAGAGTCCTGCATCTGGGCAAGAACAACCCCATGTATGAGTACAAGTTGGGGACAGACCTGTTGGAGAGCAGCATAGGGGAAAGGGACCTGGGGGTCCTAGTGGACAGCAGGATGACCATGAGCCAGCAGTGTGCCCTTGTGGCCAAGAAGGCCAATGGCATCCTGGGCTGTATTAGAAGGGGGGTGGTTAGCAGGTCAAGAGAGGTTCTCCTCCCCCTCTACTCTGCCCTGGTGAGGCCGCATCTGGAATATTGTGTCCAGTTCAGGGCCCCTCAGTTCAAGAAGGACAGGGAACTGCTAGAGAGAGTCCAGCACAGAGCCACGAAGATGATTAAGGGGGTGGAACATCTCCCTTATGAGGAGAGGCTGAGGGAGCTGGGTCTCTTTAGCTTAGAGAAGAGGAGACTGAGGGGTGACCTCATTAATGTTTATAAATATGTAAAGGGCAAGTGTCATGAGGATGGAGCCAGGCTCTTCTCAGTGACATCCCTTGACAGGACAAGGGGCAACGGGTGCAAGCTGGAACACAGGAGGTTCCACATAAATATGAGGAAAAACTTCTTTACGGTGAGGGTGACCGAACACTGGAACAGGCTGCCCAGAGAGGTTGTGGAGTCTCCTTCTCTGGAGACATTCAAAACCCGCCTGGACGCATTCCTGTGTGATATGATCTAGGCAATCCTGCTCCAGCAGGGGGATTGGACTAGATGATCTTTCGAGGTCCCTTCCAATCCCTGACATTCTGTGATTCTGTGATTCTGTGATATGGGCTGAGTATGAACTGGTGAAAGACAGATAGCCAGTCCCTCCTAAGTACTGAGGCATTGCGCTAGATCTGCATTCGCTCTTGGAGTACTAGTTAAGTCATAGGTCTGGCAGTTGCCAAGCCAAAAAAACTTTTACATCTGGAGAGTATTTGTTGCCCATAAGAAATAAGCTATGCAGGGAAAGACAGATAACAGACCCTCACGTGACCTGTTTCCTGACAGTAGTGCTGGAAGCTGTATCTGCAATACTGAATAAAAAGCTGCTCTGGCTCGAGGCCATGGGGCTCATGTCCACAACATGACTGGGCTTGCTGGAGACAGCGAGGCAGACTTGTCAAAAGCTGAGCTAAGGAGTCAGCTAGCTGTTAGGGGGTGTGAACGGTCAGGAGCCAGTGCTTGAACCTGCTGCCAGCCACCTAATATCCAGCAACACAGACGCAGCTACAGAGACCAAGGGCAGAACCAGCCAGCTCCTCTTCATCCATCACAAAGCTCCTCCTAGCAAACATGAAGCTGAGCGGAGTCAGAGGCTCAGGTTGTCCCTATCTCTCTGCGCAGGCATGAGCATTTTATACCACGCAGCCCACATCCATCCTTGAGTGGGCTCTGCAACACAGCAGTGTCACAAACCCCTGGTTTTGAGGGATATCCCCTTTCTGTTCACGAGCTCTAAAATCACGAGGAAAGAAGTGGCTCTGTGCCCTGCCTTTCTTTTTCCCAGCTGACAGCACTGAGGTGCCATTTGCTGAGAGACAGCGGCGTTGCCCCTCCTGCATAGCATGGGCTTGTTGGCGAACGTGACCCCCGCATCCTTTTGAGCCATGTTGTGGAGCGTTGTTGCCTTTGAATCCATTTTAATCTCTTTGTTAAATCTTGTATTCCAGGGCAGGCTGCAATCATCTGCTGTACCCTGTTCTTCTCTCAGCAGGGTGTCCCATCTGGATGTGAGTGACTGTGCCTTACTGTATATATAGATATATGTGTGCCTGTTTAGAGAATGAGTATGTGTGTCCCCAGCAAGGGAATGGAAATCCAAGGGAGAAACAGAATAAATAAATGGTGGAATAAAACCAAACCAAAACAAAATCTCTGTGTTTCCTCCTGGGGAGATGAAGGAGCCTGAGAGAGGATGGAGAGAGCTTGTAGCAGCAGGCAAAACAGAGGAGGGATTTCCACTGCCACTGGAACAGTAAAACATTTGATTTGAATTTAATTTGTGTTTTTTTTTACTTTTGGGGAACAGTAATAACCAATGTGCTTAATGCACAAAGGAAGGTGTTCTTTGGGGCAAGCAGTGACACTGGAGACTGCCACGCTCCCTGTCCTGGCTCTGCAGGTATCTAGGAAGAGAAGAAAGCAAAGCCCTCTGGCCTAGTGCCATTTCTCCAACAGCTTCCTTGTTCAGGGGAAGCATAAAAAAAACAAGGTGACGCACAGTGATCCTTGCTGTGAGATTTCCCAGCTTCTGGCAATCAACAGTTTAGAGACTTTCTGTGCCAGAAGTTGCATCACCATCTTTGTCCTTGACGGCTTTACAAGCTGCAGGGAAAAAGACGCCCGTTTCTCAGCTGAAGGCATCCACACATTCATCTAGGAGTGACGCTTGCTCAGGCAAGCTCAGGCAAGGCACAAACCTTGCCTCATCTGCAGGCCAAGCGAGAGCAATTTTAGAAAAGACTCTTTGGCCAGCATTAGCATTGTGACACTGCAAAAGCAGAGGATACATGTGGGCGTGTATCTCTGCCCCATCCATACTATGAGGAAATGTCAGCTTGGGCAGCGTGGTCTTGTATCCACAAAGGGTACAGAGTCAAAAAGTTTTGACTGAAATGCAGACCACAGCTTGGCCTGGTGTATAGGGTGGGGGCACCTATTCAGTCATACATATGTGTCAAATTCCTGAGGCAGGAGTGTGTAATGTCAGGTGTAAGGACACTGACGGTCGAACAGGAAAATGCCCTCAGCAAGAAAAATCTGATATAATTTATACAATTCCTCTGGTGTGGATGGTGCCTGAAAGATTAAAAAAAAAAAGTAAAAGCACAAACCTTACTGGCCAGGTGACCTTTAAACTGGGGAGGGAAGGATGGAAAACAGAGCAAGAATAAAGATGAAGTGGGGAAAGGAAGGCAGCACAAGAGCAAGGAGACTATAGTTTGGCTGGGATCTGGTTGTTTTTAGGGTTATTTTTTGTTTGGACTGTGTTTAAACTAGTGTGAGCCACAAGAAAGTGTTGGATGGGTAGGGACTGAGAACAATTACTGATGGGAGGAGTAGGACTTTTTGAAAGATCTGGGATGCAAGGGAGGCTGTTACAGAGGTGTGGAAACACGATGGGGAAGCGTGAGGGTGATTGGCAGGATACAGCACCTCAAAGTGGGAGCCAAAGCAGGGTGGAGCAAGTTCAGAAATCAAAGGGAACGCCGGTGGGTACTCTGGGACCTAAGTAACACACTCCCAGCTCTGAGGCGCTTATCCCCGAAGCCCAAGGCCCTTTGTTAAGCCATTTCCCTTGCAGCCTCTGACAGGCCCTGACAGCCACTCCTGGGGCCACCTGCTGGAAGGGAACCACCACCTGCCTCAGAACAGGCCACCGCACAGGCCCTCACCTCACCCACGTAGGCCGATTGCCATGACAACATTTGTAGACACTTGCACACGTAGTTACGTGGTAACCCCCCCACACACACACACAGCCCCACACGGCAGGAGGGCGCGGAAGGCGCGGAAGGCCCCGCCCGGCTGTCGGCCCCCGCCAGGGGAGCGCACCCCGCTGCCGCCTGCCCTCACGGGGGGCGCGGCGCCCAACGGCTCGGCAAAGCGCGAGCCAGGATAAACCAAAGCCGTTCGGGGGGGCGTTTCCCAGTCCCCCCCTTCCCCTCCGCTGAGAATGAGCTCGCCCGGCTTCGAGCGCCGCTGGCGGTGCCTGCCCGCCACGCGCGGCTGGCGCGGGCGCGAGGCGGGGACGGCAGTTCCTCCCGACGGCCTGGAAGAGCGCAGGAGCGGTGTCGGTGCAGGGGAGCGCCGCCGGGCCGCCGCCCCCGCCCCGGGGACTTGGAATCGTCTCTACCAAGCGGAGCCGTAGGGTCAGGGGAAGGGCGATGCCACGGGCTACCCTGGCGGTGGGGAGGGAGGGGGGGGAAATAGCAGCAGCCTGCGCAGTTAGGGAGAGGAATGGTGTCTCCGAGGCGGTGGGCAAAACCATTGGAAGCCTGGCGGGGGGGGGGGATGGGGGAAGGGGCAGACCCAAGAAGTCTGTGGTGGGGGTGGTCTGTGCTGGGCGGGAGGAGGTGGGAAGGGAGTGAAATGCTGAGGTGGGGAGGAGGCGAAAGAGAGCGGCTCGTTGGTCTAGGGGTATGATTCTCGCTTCGGGTGCGAGAGGTCCCGGGTTCAAATCCCGGACGAGCCCGCTAGAAGGGGGTAGCGGTGCGGCCTCCTCTTTTGCCGCCGTGGTGCCCCCCGCGGTTTTGTTGCTGCGTCGCCTGGGGGAAGGGTGGGCTCGGGGGGACGGAGCCGGAGCTGGTGCCGTGGGGACCGGCGGGCTGCGCGGTGGCACGGCCGTGGTTTGCGGAGGTAGAGCCGGCGGGGGGGACATCGGTGGGCTGTCCGGCAGCGGAAAGAACCCCCCCCAGCCCCGTCTCGTCGGGAAAGCACGGACGTTAATTCGGGGTAGCGGCGCCCTGTACGAGGCGGAGAGGGGGCGTGAGACGCGAGGGCTCGCCCCTTCCTTGCGAGTTACCGACGCTGCTTCCTTGCATTAAAAGCGAACGTGGCTCCTCAGTCCTGCCCGTGGCCCTTCGCTGTGGGTGGGAGCCGCCGCCGCCTGCCCCGGGGAGCGCAGCGGGGGGCGCCGGGTCGCGGCATTGGGCGGGGAGCGGGGAGGCAGCGGGAGAAAGGACGAAAAGAAAACAGGGCTCGTCCGGGATTTGAACCCGGGACCTCTCGCACCCTAAGCGAGAATCATACCCCTAGACCAACGAGCCGCCATGGAGACAATTTTCTCTCCCTTTCAGAGGAAGCGCGAGCGCAGCCGCGCGGCGGCCGTTGTCGGCCAGTCCCCGCCGCCCGCCCCGGCCCCGGGGGCTGCCCGCAGCGGGAGGCGGCGCGGGGCCTCGGGGTGCGTCGTCGGCTGGAGCAGAAATACGCTGCAGGTGCGCACGGGGATCTTTCGCCAGGCCTGAACGCTCTCTTCTACCACAGCCGTGCCTCCGAGCTCGTAATAGAAGCCCCCAGAAAACAGCGTTACATAAACGCGAGGTGGGAAACGGGCTTCGTGACAGCCACGCGTTTGCAGCCTGGCGCCGGCCTGCGATCGGCCTCCTCGCCGCAGCCCGGAGGCCAGGAGAGGCCGAGGTTTCCCCCTGCCTCAGCCTGGGAGGCCGCGGCCCCTGCGGTTTCCCTGCTCAGCCTGCGCCTGCCCGGGCGGTGGAGGCCTGTGAGGGCAGGTGTGCCCGAGCCCCCCGCTCACCGCCGCTGCACACCCGCCGGTGCGGCCAGCGGCCCGGCAAAGAGTGGTCAGGGCTTACGGGGGCTGTTCTGCAGTGGCCTTGTTGGGACAGCTCAAACAGATCTCAGGCGTGCAGCCTGGCCTGCCCTGCTTTCTTGCAGTGCTCCGTATTACTGAGTCACAGGCACTGATACTGTGCGTGCTGTTGCTCTCCAGGTTTCTTCTGATCACTGTGGTAAACCTATCTACCCGTGTGTGCAAAATCTGCTTAATAGATTTCGAGTAATTAACCACAGCAGTCAAACCATAAACCCCAACCAAAAGAATGGTTCATGGTTCATTTCCATAATTTAAAACTGTACTACAGCCAAGCAGTGGTGACCTGCCCAGGGAGGTGGTGGAGTCACCATCTCTGGAGGTGTTTAAGAAAAGACTGGACATGGCACTTAGTGCCATGGTCTAGTTGACAGGGTGGTGTCAGGGCAACGGTTGGACTCGATGATCCCAGAGGTCTCTTCCAACCTGGTTGATTCTGTGATTCTGTGTGATTCCTACTTTACAGGTGACGGGTTTATGCACACCTGTTTAAATATCAGAGTCTTCTTACAACGAACACTGATGCTGGTCAGGCCAGAGGTCAGTGCTACCCTCGCTCTTGGCTCTGTACAGTAAAAGTCGCTAAACTAATTTTGTCTGTATTTCAGGAAACTGGAGGGAAGGTAGGAGTGAGAGATGGGAAAAATTGCTTACAACCTTAAGCAACTGAGGAATGATGATCCACAATGAGCACTAAAGCTGACCAAGACTGTGCTCCCTTTTAGCTTTGAAGGCAAGAGGTGACTGCACCACCACTCCAAGGAAACCAGTCGAATCATGACTGTGGTCACGGGGTGGCAGGAGCACCTACCCTGACCTGAGCTGGGGGCTCACCGACCATTGAAACCTGATTCTTTCATGTGCTTTCCTTGCTTTCTCACACCTTCACGGTGACTGTTGCCAGGCGCACAGTCACCAGAAGATGAGGCCTCGAGCCAGAAAGAGCTGACCACAGGTCAGACTCGACTCGGGTATAAACGGAGTCCTTCTGGAGCGCGAAATTGAGTCTGTCCTCGGAGCAGTGGGTCTGCAGTCGGGGACTCTGCCCTTGGGTCGGGACGCTGCCCAAGGTGACTGCCCTGGGATTGAGAGCCCTCATCTTATGGGTGAGTGATTGCACATGTTGGGTCATTGTTCTAAGGACTGATGGTGAAAACTTAGGAATTCTTAAGTTGGCTGTGTTAATACTAGTCCCGCCTGGCATCTGAACCTGTGGTTTGCTAATGTTTGTCAAAGTGCTGAACAATTTTGGTTAGAATAAATCTCATTTTGGGTGCCTGCCTCATCTATTTTGTGGGTGCTTTCGCAACATAGACCGGATACTCACCCAGATGTTCTCTGTGTTGAACAGCAGTGCTAGTCCACAGCAAATGGGGTAATTGTAGGGCTGTAGCTGTGACAACGTCCTCTCAGCTCTGTCGGGGAAGGGAGAGATTGTAGGAATCCTCTGGCAAGGGGCACATGTGGCTGAATCAGGCTTATTAGTACATAAAAGGAGAACGTGGGAGCTCTCTGAAGGACAGTAAATTGGAGAATAAGAAAAAGGATGCAGTTTTTAAAAACCTTTAGGTTGCCTATCTTGAAAAATAAATGCGTAGAAAGAACAAAGCTTGGCCTGTTCAGGGGATTGAACATTTTTTAACTGTTCAGTACTGAAGCGCATGAAAGTAAAGAGTGAACTGTGGGTATTGAGGTGCTGCTGTGTTGGCAGAGCACTTCCAGTCACTGAGGAGAGCTGTAGGGAGGGTGGAGTTTCCATGCTAAGGAAAAGCTCTGAGGGAGTATTGAGGCAAAAGGGCTTGGGATGACAGGCTTATCGCTGCCTATCAGTTTCTGCTCCATTTGGAAAGTGGGGATTTTGATCACTTGGCTGAAGACTCACCTGCGAGGGAAGTCAGAGGGACTAAATGAGGTGGCAACCAAACCAGGTTAATTCCCTGTGATACCAAGAGTTGCCTGTGTTGATCTTTATTGCCAATTGCTGCCCTGGATTTCTGGTAGCCCAGGTTTCCAGAAAACACGTACAACGGTTAGCATGAGGAACGTGCTCCGGAGCCTTCCTGTAGGGCGTGGATAACGAATGCATATGGCATTACATTTTAAATCCCACGAGAGCTGTGAACCTGGTGTCTTGTATCACAGCTGGAAAAAAAAAAATCTGCTGGTGTTTTTGCAGGGGCTCGTTTTGTCATGACCCTCCTTAACATGGCACACAGTAGCAGGCCTCTCCTGTGGCCTCTTCTGCAGATGTGATTAGGTGGCCGGAGAGTGGCAGAGAAACTGCGGTGGCAGATGCATTTGGGAGAGGACCAGCATCCATGGGGCGCCAGGCAGGAGCAAACTGAATACACTGCAGGCCTCTGAAGTCTCATGGGTGCAGCGAGCCATAGCTTTGTGGTATGACTAAGCTCATGCAACTGCATTAAAACATGCAGCTTAGCAGAAGAAGAAACACACGCAAAGAGGTTCCCAAAAGAGAGAACTTGCTTGCCAATGCCTGCGCAGAGGCGTGGGCACGAAATAAGCGCTGCAGTCCACTCCTCTTGTTTCTCTTTGGAAAACTGGGCCTAGTCAATGCACGGCGAGAGATTCCCATCGCCGAGGCCGCCCGAGACACCGCGCTGCTGCGACCAAACCAAGCTCTGCTGTGCTCCTTGCAGGCCGCAACGGACCCACAGCTCTTGTGTAGACCTTGACTAACGAACGCACAACTCCATTTGCGTGACTCAGTTGTTTTCAGTATTTTTTAACGTTAAATAGGAAGATCGTTAGCATGCTCCGGAGGTACGGAGAGCAGCTTTCCACGCAGGAGGGTAACTCTCGGGCAGCACCGGAGCCTGAGGCGAGGGCATTTGGCCCCGGGCTGCCTTGGGCTCCCTCCCTGCATCGCTGTGGGTGCAGGCCAGCGGGCGCGGTACAGCCGAGGTGAAGCAGGCGGCCGGCAGCGCGGACAGGCCGCGGCCGTGCGCGGCGCGGCCCGGGGGCACGGGCTCATCCCGCCGCCTGCAGAGGCCGAGGTGTGTGTCAGCGGCGAGACGCGGCGTTTCCAGGCCTCTCCCCTGCCAGCACGGCTGGGGATGCCGCCGTGCCCGGGTCCCCCGGACTTCATTGATCCGTGGGCAGCGCCGGCGGGCCCGCACCGCTGGGCACACCGCACCCCCGGGCACACCGCGGCCGCCACAGCGCGCCCCCCCCCCCCCCCCAGCACCGCCCGCCGGGGGCCGGGGGGAAGCCAGGTACGTGCCCGGCTCGGGGGGCGGGCCCGTGCCTTCCCTGCCCGGATAGGGCTTGTGGCCTTGACGGATCGCTCCGCTGGCCAATCCTCGGGGAGGAGCGGGGCAGGGCCGGGCTTGGGGGCGAGGGGGGCGCGGGAGGTGTGTGCGAGTGACAGCGGCGAGGCCCTATCCCGGCGAGGGGAGGGGGCCGCGGGGCGCGGGGGGGCGGGCCTAGGCCGGGGGCGGACAATGGGGGCGCAGGGAGGTGGCGGCAGGAAGATGGCAGCGGCCGGAGGCACCGCGGGGCGCCCGGCGGCCGCCGCTCCCGCGCGGCTCCCCGGCTCGGCCTGGCTGCTGGCCGCCGCCGCGCTGACCGCCGGTGAGTGAGCGCGGGCCGGCCGCTGCCGCTTGCCCCCGCAGGGCTGCGCTCGGAGCCTGCGCGGGTGTTGAGGCGGCGGGGGAGGCTGCCCGACGCGACCCTACCCGAGGCGCGGCGGGCGGCGGCGGGCTGGGCTCGGCGGCCTGGCTCGGGCCGCACCGATCGGCGCTCGGCCGGCCCGGCATGTGGAGACGCCGCCGGGCCCCCGCGGGTGAGGCAGGCGGAGGCGGGGCGGCCCTTCCCCGGCCTGCACCGAGCCCCGCTCGGGCGGTGCGGTCTCCCGGGGACGTGACCCGCGCTCTGGGTGCAGCCGCTTCGTCCCTTTAAATGCCGTTCCCGATCGTCGTCGCCGCGTTACCGGAACGGAGGGCGATGTCTGGGGCGGGGTGCGGCTTCGCTGCCCAGCCGGTTCCCAACCGGAGCCCTTCGCCTCGGTTGGCGGGGCTCGGGCCGGTGCCGAGCGCCGGCGGCAGGCCTGCCCCGCGCCGGCCACCCGGTTCGTGAGGGACGAGGAGCCCCGTCCCGGTGAAACGCGGGAGGGAGGGGAGGTGTGCCCCCCCCGCGGGCCGGGGCCGAGCCCCGCCGCGCACCCTGCGCGTCCCGGGGTGCCGCCGTGGCCCGGGCCCGGTGATGCCGCGGGCGCGGTGCGTGGCGGCCCCGCAGCAGCGCTGGCCGGTTTTTGGTCGGTTGTTAAGTCCGAGGTCAGCTTTGTTGAGGGAAAGGCAGAGCGCGGCGTGGGGGTGAGTGGCAAATGGGGACGCTGGAGTTGTGGTCCATGACTTAGAAAACACCTTTGGTTTGGTCAGTGGGGAGGTGTTTGGGTGAAGTAATTACCTCAGCCAAAATGAAGTGCTTATGACTCGTGTAGGTGGAGAAGTTGGTAGAAATCGCAAGGGTAATGCTTAACTTTGCTGTGGCTTATATTTGTAGAATCATAGAGTCATAGAATGGTTTGGGTTGGAAGGGACCTTAAAGATCATCTAGTTCCAACCCCACTGCCACGGGCAGGGACACCTTTCCTCTAAACCAGGTTGCTCAGAGCCCCATCCAACCTGGCCTTGAACACTTCCCATATTCTTACAGGGCGAAGAGTTCTGTATTGAACGTACCCTTCTGAAATGAAAAGATCATACACATTTGCCAAGGTGGCTCAGTGTGTGTAGGTGCTAGAGGTGGACAATGATGGTATGTCACCTGAAGACATTTTTGGTTAGCAGTACTTTCTTAATGAGTAAAACTTTGCAAAGTAAGTTAACAGGAATCATTAAAGAAGCCTCATGCCTTCTCTGGTCATCTGTCTGGAAAATTGTGTAAAACTGTGAATCCATCTGGGAAGAGGTTTAATAAGGAACTGTGCCAAGTGGTGAGAAACTTGAAACTTCTTATTTCCAAATAACGTTGTTGTTTGGATTTATGATTACTGCGTTTTGCAATCAATGTAAGTAGAGATTGCTAAGGCTTGCTGTATATCTGCAGACACAGCCTTAAAATTTAGAATTAAGTAGGTAGATATGATATGTACATAGCTCACAGTAAAACTCAGTTCTTTGAAAATAAATATGGAGACGGGAGAAGAAAGGGTGCATATTTCCCCTGACCACAACAAAAGGTACAACTACAGTAATGCTATGGGTAGCTAGGAGTAGTAGATCATTCTACAGAGTCTGAGGTATGTAACCAAATATAGTATCTTAAAACAAGCAAAGCTACAAGATACTCTCTTGGAAGAGACCCTCCCTGGGGTGGAGACTATCTAGGAAGTGAGATTGCAATTTAAAGGAATAAATAGGTGTTAAAGTCATTATCTTCCCTGTGTTGGACTGTGTTTCTGTTCCCATCTCTACAACTGTTGATTTTTTTTCTAACCCCAAATCAGAAGTTACTCCCATGTTGGCTGCTTCTGTCTGTGCCTGTACTGCACATCCTTCATCCCTCTGTCTGCTTTGAAAAGGCACTTTTATTTTTTTTCCTCCGTGCTTGGAGCTGGCACAAGGTTTACATCTTTGCACGGGAATAAGTCACCAGTGTGCAGGCTCTTCACCTCTTTTGCATATGCAAAATAGCTTGGTGATTGGTAGGGAAAAGATGACCTTCGCTAGAGTTGTAAGGAGTCTGTGTAACAAGTACTCTGCCTTTCGGCTTGCCTGTGTCATTCTGCTTCCTGCTGTTTTTCATGGACCCTCTTTCCATTCTCCGTTCCTCGTCCTGGATTTTCACCTAGCGAGAGGTTCACAGAATCACAGAATCAACCAGGTTGGAAGAGACCTCAGGGATCATCGAGTCCAACCGTTGCCCTGACACCACCATGTCAACTAGACCATGGCACTAAGTGCCATGTCCAGTCTTTTCTTAAACACCTCCAGACATGGTGACTCCACCACCTCCCTGGGCAGCCCCTTCCAACGTCTAATGCCCCTTTTTGAGAAGAAATTCTTCCTAATGTCCAACCTGAACCTCCCCTGGCGAAGCTTGAGGCTGTGTCCTCTTGTCCTATCGCGAGTTGCCCGGGAGAAGAGGCCGACTCCCACTCTGCTACAACCTCCCTTCAGGGAGTTGTAGATCACAACCTGCCAAGCGAAAGGGCGAGGGCAGAAGTGGCATTTTCAGAGGGTGGTTGCCGCTCAGTTGCTCGGATGCGATGTCTGGGTAGTGTGCTGCATAGCTTTGCTGCCGTGGCTTGTGGCTCCTCTTCTGCCTCTGGTTTAACATCACAGGCTGCTTTGCCAAGCCAAGCAGGTAACTGTTGCTTCACAGCTAAGTACAGATAACGGGTTTTAAGCTTCTTTTCTTGTGGGTACCTGCATGCGTGCTTTAGAAGTTCATCTTGCTTGTTTATGCTCAGTCATCTGAAAACTCAATTGCTTCATTTACTTGTAAGAATGAAGGATTATTGTCCAGTGTACTGTTCGTGATCGTGTGGACAAAGATGATCAGAGGACTGGGGCATCTCCCTTATGACGAGAGGCTGACGGAGCTGGGTCTGTTTAGCCTGGAGAAGACAAGACTGAGGGGGGATCTTATCAACACTTACAAATACCTTAGGGGTGGGTGTCAAGAGGAGGGGACCAGACTCTTCTCAGTGGTGCCCAGTGACAGGATGAGGGGCAACGGGCGCAAACTGAAACATGGGAAGTTCCATTTCAGTATGAGGAAAAACTTCTTTGCTTTGAGGGTGACAGAGCACTGGCACAGGCTGCCCAGGGAGGTTGTGGAGTCTCCTTCTCTGGAGATATTCAAAACCCGCCTGGACACAACCCTGTGCAATCCGCTGTAGGTAAACCTGCTTTGGCAGGGGGTTGGACTAGATGATCTCCAGAGGTCCCTTCCAACTCTAACCACTCTGTGATTCTGTGATTTGTGGGATAAGTAGGTAATCTAGGTGTAACCTCTTGTATGGGTGGGTGAGCCTTGAACAGCTAGTCAAGAGTATCAAGAAAAAGGATTATTTTGCAATCCTGAATTTGTAAGCCATGTAAGTATCACTTGAAGTGGTGTGATGTGTTTAACATGAGGGTGGTGCCTGATTATTTCTGAAAGTCTTAAAGAATGCCTAGACATTACCGTAAAGAAGATTACTGATATTTTTACTGTTCCTTTTGATGCCAGCAAAGCCTGATTTTTTTTTTTCCCTTCTTCCACCACCCCTTTTATACACACTCCCACGCATGTGCACACATGCACATACACACAGGTCACTAACAAGCAGAGGAGTACTGGGATGTTAAATAGCTCAAGTGCCTATTACTGCTTTGAGCTCACCTGCACGTTTCACAGAATCACAGAATCTACCAGGTTGGAAGAGACCTCAGGGATCATCAAGTCCAACCGTTGCCCTGACACCACCCTGTCAACTAGACCATGGCACTAAGTGCCATGTCCAGTCTTTTCTTAAACACATCCAGAGATGGTGACTCCACCACCTCCCTGGGCAGCCCCTTCCAATGTCTAATAACCCTTTCTGAGAAGAAATTCTTCCTAATGTCCAACCTGAACCTCCCCTGGCGAAGCTTGAGGCTGTGTCCTCTTGTCCTATCGCTAGTTGCCCGGGAGAAGAGGCCGACTCCCACTTCACTACAACCTCCCTTCAGGTAGTTGTAGACTGCAGTTTCTAGACTGTTTCAGTTGCTGCTTGAAACGTTTCATGAAAATAACAGTGTCAGTCAGGGTTGCAGTGTTCACTTTGTGTTTGTGCCATTCACCCCGCCAGAAGCTGTTAGTTCTTTTAAGCTGAGCCCACTGATGCTGCAGGTAGGAAGACTTCCTTCCTGCAGCACTGAGCGGGTTCCACGAAGGGAAAAGGTGAGGAGGTGGATAAACTCTTCTCTCTGCTGGTTGGGTTGAGGGTGGGACTGCTGCTCAGGTCACCTCGCTTGCAGCAGCAAGAAGCTCTTGACTATGTTGAAAAGACTGTAGCTTAATATTTTGGTGATAAAATGTGGTTTAGTGCCACCTTGTAAAATGGCTAGTTTCTTCATGACCCCAGCCACCCAACAGTCCTCTGCCTCTGTGGGAATAACGATGCGCACGGCTCTTTTGCTTGTTATCTGAATTGCAATTGATTGCGTTAAGCAGCAATTCCACTGTCTTGTCTGTGGACTTATCTTATCCTGACTGATAATAGTATCACAGAATCACAGAATGTCAGGGATTGGAAGGGACCTCGAAAGATCATCTAGTCCAATCCCCCTGCCGGAGCAGGATTACCTAGATCATGTCACACAGGAACGTGTCTAGGCGGGTTTTGAATGTCTCCAGAGAAGGAGACTCCACAACCTCTCTGGGCAGCCTGTTCCAGTGTTCAGTCACCCTCACCGTAAAGAAGTTTTTCCTCATATTTATGTGGAACCTCCTGTGTTCCAGCTTGCACCCATTGCCCCTTGTCCTGTCAAGGGATGTCACTGAGAAGAGCCTGGCTCCATCCTCCTGACACTTGCCCTTTAAATATTTATAAACATTAATGAGGTCCCCCCTCAGTCTCCTCCAAGCTAAAGAGACCCAGCTCCCTCAGCCTCTCCTCATAAGGGAGATGTTCCACTCCCTTAATCATCTTCGTGGCTCTGCGCTGGACTCTCTCTAGCAGTTCCCTGTCCTTCTTGAACTGAGGGGCCCAGAACTGGACACAAAGTCCTGTGTACCATACAGGGTACTTTCAGTCTAGATGGAAGACCAAAGAAATTAAACCTAGTTTTACACGGCAGACGTCTTGTATTGTTTGACTTGAAAGATTTTAATCTGAATAGTTTCTAAAGAATTATTATTTTGCTAGAGAGGTGCTGTGTAGGTCGTCATGAAGTCATCTGTCTGAAGGTTGTAATTAGCACCCATAGTGAGAGTTCTCTGAGTGTGATGTGATGTGGTTTGATCATGTATGGCATACATGGCTCTTTCTACCGCCTACAAGTAATTAACCGATAAATTAACAAAGTTAATTTGGAATACATCAGAAAGCTGGAGGCTCTGGGTGTGAAAACATTTACATCCTTACGGTTTGTGTCTTTCTTTTTTTTGTGTGTGTGGTTTATTTATCTTCATTACTTTGATCTGGGTTAGTGTGACCCCGCATGTAGCGATTAGCACAATGGAGAGGATGCTAATGTCTTGTGTAAGAGGAAGCTGTGGTGGGAGAGGACAAGAAGTCCTGAACTGGCTTTGCTGCTGGTGAAGAGGCTTGGAGAACTCTAATGTCAGTGATTTACTCTTATCTCAAAACAGTGCTTACTTAGAGGAACAAGTGTCATCATCTACACTTAACATAAATGCTTAATCATAATCAATCTACGCATGCTCAGGGGAAGGTTCTTCACCTGGGCAGGGGTCTTTTTGACCCGTGGGTGGTGTGATTTTTAGTATTATAATATATTATAATGAGCATAGTTTACCTCAGGGCATCCTAAAACTAATACTTCTGTCAAGGTTGGTTTACACTAGACAATAGTTATTCTTTTACATTAACTAGACCACACATCAAAGTCCTTGTGTTCCAGGATACTCCTTTGTTCTCCCTCCTCTGGCTAGTCTCCCCGTCTCCCTAGATGTAGATAAGATTTTGTTCTTCTCCAAGCTAGCTGCCCTAAATGTAGATAAGGACGATGTCTTCTTTTCTTCAAGATGGACCAGATATGTCTTGACAGAATGTATCCTACATACATCTTTAAGCAATTAGTAAGTCTAAGTACACTAAGTAAATGTTGTAACACGAATAAAAAAGCTGAGTTAAAAACTGGCTGGATGGCCGAGCACAGAGAGTGGTGGTGAATGGGGCAAAGTCCAACTGTCGGCCGGTCACTAGCAGTGTTCCCCAGGGCTCAGTTCTGGGGCCCGTGCTGTTCAATATCTTTATAGATGATCTAGACGTAGGGATTGAGTGCACCCTCAGCAAATTTGCAGATGACACCAAGCTGGGTGGCAGTGTCGATCTGCTGGAGGGTAGGAAGGCCCTACAGAGGGATCTGGACAGGTTAGATAGATGGGCCGAGACCAACGGCATGAGGTTCAACAAGAACAAGTGCTGGGTCTTACACTTGGGCCACAACAACCCCACGCAGCGCTACAGGCTGGGGGAAGAGTGGTTAGAAAGCGGCCCGGCAGAAAGAGACCTGGGGGTGCTGATCGACAGCCGGCTAAACATGAGCCAGCAGTGTGCCCAGGTGGCCAAGAAGGCCAATGGCATCGTGGCCTCTATTAGGAATAGTGTAGCCAGCCGGTCTAGGGAAGTGATCGTCCCTCTGTACTCGGCACTGGTGAGGCCGCACCTTGAATCCTGTGTCCAGTTGTGGGCCCCGCACTTCAAGAAAGATGTTGAGGTGTTGGAGCAAGTCCAGAGGAGGGCGACCAAGTTGGTGAAGGGTCTGGAGGGTCTGACCTACGAGGAACGGCTGAGGGAGCTGGGGTTGTTTAGCCTGGAGAAGAGGAGGCTCAGAGATGACCTTATTGCAGTCTACAACTACCTGAAGGGAGGTTGTAGTGAAGTGGGAGTCAGCCTCTTCTCCCAGGCAACTAGCGATAGGACAAGAGGACACAGCCTCAAGCTTGGCCAGGGGAAGTTCAGGTTGGACATTAGGAAGAATTTCTTTTCAGAAAGGGTCATTAGACATTGGAAGGGGCTGCCCAGGGAGGTAGTGGAGTCACCATCTCTGGATGTGTTTAAGACTGGACATGGCACTTAGTGCCATGGTCTAGTGACATGGTGGTGTCAGGTCAACGGTTGGACTCGATGATCCTAGAGGTCTCTTCCAACCTGATTGATTCTGTGATTCTGTGAATACAAGTTTCACTATATCAGGGATAGAGTTAGTTTTCTTCATAGTAGCTTATATGGTGTTAAGTTTTTGGATTTGTGATGAAAACAGCCTTGGTAACACACCAATGTTTTACACTGGTTACTTGTTCTACGTTGGCTTACACAGAGGCAAGGCCTTTTCTGCTTCCCACCCTGCCCCGCCAGCGAGGAGGCTGGGGGTGCACAAGGAGTTGGAGGGGACACAGCTGGGACAGCTGACCCCAGCTGACCAGAGGGATATCCCCAGCCACAGGACGTCGTGCTCAGCAGTAAAAGCTCGGGGGGAAGAAGGAGGAAGGGGGGATCCTCGGAGTTACGGCATTTGTCTTCCCAGGTCGCTGTTACACCTGATGGAGCCCTGCTTTCCTGGAGGCGGCTGAACACCCGCCTGCTGATGGGAAGCAGAGAATGAAAGTTTTTGCTTTACCTATTAAACTGTCTTTATCTCAACCCATGAGTTTTCTGACTCTTACCCTTCCGATTCTCTCCCCCATCCCGCCGGGGGGAGTGAGCGAGCGGCTGGGTTGTGGCTGAGCTGCCCACCGGGGTTAGCCCACAGCCCTTGTATGTTCTTCCCTTCTGCTTCTGTGCCTTTCAGCTCCTGCATTTTTATTCAGGTGTTGAGTTGGCTCTTTCCAGTTGATGCTGCTGCTAGGTTTTGGCTTAAAGTGCGTAAGGAAGACTGGAAGGCTCATTGTTCTCATGAACTCTCTTACCTCCAACCCTGCGGAAAAAGATGCCTTGTGGTCCATTTGCTGATGCTTTACACACATGATGTTAAGGGGCATTAAGGGAGCCTGCCCTGAAACTTTGGTTACACCTATCTTCAGTGTTTAAAATCAGATTGATGTTCTGATCCTTAAGGGAGAGGGTTAAACTCTGGGCAGAGCAGCAGTTGTGTGGGTGGCTGGTGGCACTTTCCTAAGTCCTTTCACTTCACGAGGCAGAGGTAGGTCAGGGCAGGTGAACTCCGGGTAGGTGGGATGGCCAGTGCCGGAGGTGTTTATCTTCAGTTGGCTGCTAGCCATCATCTGTCACGCTTTTCACTAACTCGTTTTTGTGATGCATGTAAGTGAACGATGGTGAACAAGTCTCCCTCTTAGTAATAAATTTTATAAAGCCGTATGTGCAGCAGGATTTTTAAAATCCAGCTGGTTAGTATGTCTTGAAGTTTTCTGGTAGAGGTCTTAGAGGATTGCTTGACTCTTTCAGTGTGGAAGGTATCGAGATGATGGCTGCGTGGAGATGCTGCATACCTTGCTGCTTGACAGAGTCAGCACAGGCTTAGGGTGTTGGTCTGGTTTAAAAGAAAACAATGGAAAAAAGGCTGTTTTGGCATGGATTAGTTCCTGGTCAGATTCATCACGTCATGTAACAAGTGGGCATGGGAGCCATTTAAATTGGCACCACCACTGACAAATTCTTGTGGAACAATGCTTTGAAATACATAGCTTGGGCTTTTTCTTTTGGTTTTGTGGTTGCGCTACTGCAGGTTATAGCTAGTTATGAGTTTGCTCAGCAAGTAAGTTAGCAAGTTTGGTTAGTAAGTAAGTGTAAGATTGCTGTGAGCGAGGTGCCAGCTGGCTGCAGGCGTTCAGCAGTCGGTGGAGCAGTAAGGGATCTGGTCCTCAGAGAGCTTTGGGTTTGCTTGGACTGCTGAAAGTAAGTCTCTCGTCACAGCAGAACAGATTGGCCGTGTGACTCAGTACCCTCTTAGCTGAGGAAGGTAATTACTTGGATGACTTAATTTCAGATGTCTCTTATCTCCTTGCTCTGTTAAGTGATGGGATTTTATTTACCAGGTTTTAATCGGGTCCCTCCGTACACAGGAAAAAACCCTGTGTTCACCTTTCAGGCTGGTGGAAATACCAATACTTGGCAAGAGATGGACGTGATGGTGGGTCAGGAATGATGACAGGTAGGAGTGATGGGTACCAAAATGCTGCTAGTACCTTGGATGGTTCAAAGTGCATCTTCCACAAATGCTTCTTGATCAATAAAGATCTGTTGTCACTTGCAACTTTTTGAATTGATTATTGTAAAAGGGGAAGAAAAGAGCAGCTTCTTATGTCTGTTTGATACGTAGCCTTTTGCACTGTATTTCCTCATGGGTTCTGCGTATCAACATCCTAAATTCTGCTGCCTAATTTGCTTTGGAGACTGGTAGCTTCCACACTGCTACTGCTAGGTTTTGTCAAAAGATGCTACACACCGTCGGCAGTTGGCAACATGAGTGATATTTTTAACATGGTTTCACTTGCACTGGTACTACTAACCGGTGCTGACCTAGAGGGAAGCTTTTGTTCCAGCCACTGACATGTATTTCTCTACCATCTGCACCTTGAGTTTTTTGTTTTGGTTTGGTTTGGGTTTTTTTGAGGGGGGGGGGGATGTGTCTACAACTTCTGATCCTTAATACTCTCATTTCTTTAGTAGACATTGTTACAGTTTTAGTGGATTGCTATCACAGAATCGCAGAACGTCAGGGATTGGAAGGGACCTCGAAAGATCATCTAGTCCAGTCCCCTGCCGGAGCAGGATTGCCTAGATCATATCACACAGGAACGCGTCCAGGCAGGTTTTGAATGTCTCCAGAGAAGGAGACTCCACAACCTCTCTGGGCAGCCTGTGCCAGTGTTCAGTCACCCTCACCGTAAAGAAGTTTTTCCTCATATTTATGTGGAACCTCCTGTGTTCCAGCTTGCACCCATTGCCCCTTGTCCTGTCAAGGGATGTCACTGAGAGGAGCCTGGCTCCATCCTCATGACACTTGCCCTTTACATATTTATAAACATTAATGAGGTCACCCCTCAGTCTCCTCTTCTCCAAGCTAAAGAGACCCAGCTCCCTCAGCCTCTCCTCATAAGGGAGATGTTCCACCCCCTTAATCATCTTCGTGGCTCTGCGCTGGACTCTCTCTAGCAGTTCCCTGTCCTTCTTGAACTGAGGGGCCCTGAACTGGACACAATATTCCAGATGCAGCCTCACCAGGGCAGAGTAGAGGGGGAGGAGAACCTCTCTTGACCTGCTAACCACCCCCCTTCTAATACAGCCCAGGATGCCATTGGCCTTCTTGGCCACAAGGGCACACTGCTGGCTCATGGTCATCCTGCTGTCCACTAGGACCCCCAGGTCCCTTTCCCCTACGCTGCTCTCCAATAGATCTGTCCCCAACTTGTACTGGTACATGGGGTTGTTCTTGCCCAGATGCTATAGTAATTTTAGGAAATGTTTGTGATGGTGGGATGCTTTCTTCACTCTACCACGTGTTGAGTGTATGTACTCAGCTTCTCTCACTTCTTCAGTTAAGCAAGCTTAATGATATCCTTTTTTTTTTGGGAAAAACTTGGTGTGTTTCGAGGAGACTCTTCTAAGACGCACTCTTTATCTTCTTGTTCTCTGTAGCCCTTGTTTAATCCTAATTCCCATTTTCTGGAGTCTTTCCTTGTGCCCAAGGAGTAATCTGCTGCGTTTGTTAGTGAGTATGTTAGTATTGCAAGATTAGAGGTGGAACAGCTGATGGCAGCTGTTCCAGTTCACCTTTGCACTTCTGGGTTTACTTAACTTGCCCTTTTGGGTTTTTCACTGTTTTGATTTGACTTTGTCAACAAGAACTGTTTACTTGAATTTGCACACTTGTAAACTTTCTTGGTCATGGAAGGAAAACCACTTAAGGGCTGTTGAATGGAAAAAATACGGTGTCTGGTTTGGAAAGTACCTGAGCTGCTCATTCGTGTCCCAGTCTCCAGCATAGGCAGAGAACTATTGTTTCGTGATCCCTAAGAAAAAGTTACTAGAACAGGGCTACATGTTCTTGGCCTCGAGTCTCAATAAGCATCTGCCCAAACCTGACATGTGACTGACACTAATTGGAGCAAGCAGCAGTGCAACTATAATGCTTACTTGTTCATGGATCTCGGCACCTTTACAAGCATCTCAATTTTATGCTTTCCAGGTTGAGAGAGTGATACACCAGTGAAATGATTTCCTCAGGATCGAACAAGAACTCTGTGGCCTGGCTGGCAAGGGAGCTCAGACGTTCTTTTGTGTTTCTCATGCTTGTTCCTTGTTTCTGGTTAAAAGCATGGTCTTGGGAAGTAAATCCCAGCATAGGTTCTTCTGCTGCCCCTTGGTAGAACAGTGAGCAGCTCTGCATCATGTGGAGAGGACCACTTGAAAAACTGACTCCCCACCATGGGAGCAGAAGTTGGTATCAAAGCTTAGTGACTCTGAAGACTTGTTGTCTTTAAGTCCTGCCAAAGTAGGTGCATGGAGGTACGCAGGGCTGAGATACATGGACGTTATTGGCTGCTTTGGCCGCTTTGCCACAGCCTGCTTAAGGCTTCTCAACGAAACTGTTTTCCTTTCACTTAAGGTGACAAGATGCTCTTTCTTTCCCTCATTGTTGAGTCAGGTGGAGCTTAGCTGAGTGTGCAAAGAGGCCAAGAGAAAGTGAATGTTGTGTTAGCAGGTGCTCTTCTGAGCTTGTCTCTGCTGGAGGGATGAACGTTCTCAGCAGCAAGGCGGCAGGAGGTGGTAGGTGTTCGTGGGCTACGTGTCAACAGCTTTACTTTCCATTTCATAGAGCTGGCAGGGTGCTGCAGGACCGGCTGTTGCTGAAGACAGGAAGCTCGCTTTCCTTCAGCAGCCTGAATTACTTGATGAGATCGGCAACCTGGGGAGCTGTTGCG
Organism: Nyctibius grandis; assembly: GCF_013368605.1. Lineage (NCBI taxonomy): Eukaryota > Metazoa > Chordata > Aves > Nyctibiiformes > Nyctibiidae > Nyctibius > Nyctibius grandis. The sequence continues at coordinate 4,707,532 of NC_090659.1, read as the reverse complement.
GCAGCAGCAAAAAGCTGTTCTGGCGTTTGAGAGTGAAACTAAACTCTTCTGTACTCCTTTGAGGCAGCAGAATTTAGTTTTAGTTGCTTTGAAACTTAGATGTCAAGATTGGTTGTGTGACTTTGTCTAGTCATCATTTCTGTAGGTGATGTTGCTTTGTGTCATATATGAATGTATGGTGTGTAGACGTCAAGGTTTTGGTGGTGGTGGGGCTGCAGAGACAGTCTCCGTAAGGATGTAGATTTTGCAGTCTACAACTACCTGAAGGGAGGTTGTAGTGAAGTGGGAGTCGGCCTCTTCTCCCGGGCAACTAGCGATAGGACAAGAGGACACAGCCTCAAGCTTTGCCAGGGGAGGTTCAGGTTGGACATTAGGAAGAATTTCTTTTCAGAAAGGGTTATTAGACATTGGAAGGGGCTGCCCAGGGAGGTGGTGGAGTCACCACCTCTGGATGTGTTTAAGAAAAGACTGGACATGGCACTTAGTGCCCTGGTCTAGTTGACAGGGTGGTGTCAGGGCAACGGTTGGACGCGATGATCCCAGAGGTCTCTTCCAACCTGGCTGATTCTGTGATTCTGTGACTGGGGCTGCCTCGTGCCTGACACAGCCAGTTCCAGCCAGCTCCACTGGACCCACGGCAGGGCACGGCTGACCTCCTCAGCTGAGCTGGTGGCACCTCTGCGATAACGTTTAAGAAAGAACAAAGCACCACAAGGGCAGTGAGGAGCGAGGGGAGAAAAAGTGAGGAGCAACACTACAAACCCCAAGGTGAGAGAAGGAGGAAGGGAAAAGGTGCTTCAGGTGCTGGAGCAGAGATTCCTCTGCAGCCCCTGGAACTTTTGGGAGAGACCACGGTGGAGCAGGTATTCACCTGCAGCACACGGAGAGGACCATGCTGGAGCAGATAACCATACTGCGGCCCATGGATAACCCCAGACTGGAGTAGGTTCTCCTGAAGGACTGCAGGCTCCTGGGAAGGACCCATGCTGGAGCAGGGAAAGGTGTGAGGAGCAAAGAGCTGTTACAGACTGACCACAACCCTCCATCTCCCCCTGGCTGCCTGGCTGTGGGGAGCAGGTAGAGGAGTTGGGAAGGAAGGAGTGAAGTTGATCTGGGGGGAAAAAGGGGTGGGGGAAAAGTATTTTAGTTTTTGTCTTTGTTTCACACCACCCAACTCTATTTTAATTGGCAATAAATTAAATTAATTTTCCCCAAGTCAAGTCTGTTTTGCCTGGGACAGTAATGGGTAAGTGATCTCCCTGTCCTTATGTTTACCCATGAGCTTTTTCATCTTGTTTTCTCCTCACTGTCCTGTTTTGGAAGGGATAGTGAGAGAGTGGCTGGGTGGGCATCTGGCAACTAGCGAAGGTCAACCCACCACAATGACATGCAAGAACATATATGTAGAAATATATATGTATATATGCATTTTTATATCTGTACATCTAATAAGACTTCAGACCAGATAACACCAGGATGGATTTCTGGTGTGGAGATGGTCAGACAATCTATTTCTTGTTACGCTGACACATGTGGCTGCTTAATACTTGTGTGTTGTCCTTATGAAATACAGCATGGATTGCTCCTGGGTGGAACGGCTGGCATGGATTTCACTTCCATGTTAAGGCTAAATGATGTCAATGAATTCTTATGGAAATTTGATCCAGCATCTGGATGTTTTAACAGATCTTGTGGAATTTCAGAGGAACAATTTGGGCATGTCCATTCCTGTCTATTAAGACATGAAAGCTAGGATTGCTTCACCAGGTGTTTTATCTACAGTGAAAAAATGATGGCCTATGAGGACATAAGTGCCTATAATTGCTGCAGGGGACTCTAACTCTTTCTGAAATGTTTTGTAGGGGTTCTTTCTGCTGTGGTTTCATGCTGATTGTATGGGGAAACTGTGCTTTGTAGGAGAAAGAGGTAAATGTCATGCAACTGTGGTTGAGAGTAATGTCAACAGTGGACTTTGACATTTCACATCACGCATGACATTAGGTAAGAGTATTTCCTACTGAAAGCAGAGTATTTCTTAATGAAAGCACTGTTGCACAAGTGTATATTGTTTTTGTGACTTATGACCCCTAGTCATTACAAAATCCCACATCCTCCTTTCTGATGAAACTTCTGGGCTGCTGGGGAAACCATAGTGAACACGTTGATACGCAGACTTTTCTGTCATTTTATTGAGACCTTTAAATGTGAACCACTCAGAGTCTGTTGTATTAATGCATTTCTTTCCATTTTCCTGATCTGTGACTCTGTCATCAACTTGTTACCTGTAACAGCCTGTCTGAATCTTTTCATCCTTCTTTCATCAGACTTTTTGATTGTTTCATGATCTTTCATCCATAAGAGACTTTATTTATAAATTGTATAAACGACTGTATTACCAGGTATCTTTAAGATAAACGAAACAAGTTGCTTGTATTAATTAATAAACTGATGACTAGCCATTTCAAGAGGAAGGGAGTGTAACACTTTTCCCAGTGCAGGATGGGAACTGTAGCAGCTGTGAGCATCCAGTGTTTAGTGATCTGATAAAAGATTCTTGTTTGTGCTTGTGGAAATAAGATGCCTGCGATTACAGTGTTAGTTGTTTGCATTCTTGGTTTGTTAGGACTCCTGGTGATCAAGCCGAGTTGGATCCAGGGGAATCGAGTTTATTTTGGTGTGTTCATAGCCTTAGTTAACAGAACCTTTTCTTTGGATCCAAGATCTCAGTGGAGACTAGGGTCTACAAAGAAATTTTAATTAGCTTTGAGTTAATTAGTGTAAACCTTCAGTGCAAGGAAGGATTTACTTGTGATGTGCCACCGAACCAAATTTTCAGCTTTGCCTAGTGGAATGGGGTCCCTATTTCTGTATACAAAAATGTAGAATAAAAATGATTCTTGCCCAAAAGATTTTTTTTTTTAACCAGTGTGAAACAAGTGTAAGCAACCAGGAGATACAAGTAAAAGTAGGAAAAAAACTACTTCAGCTTTAGTAGGCATTGATCTCCGAGCACTGGCAGCTTAGGCACTGTTCGATTTATACAGATGCTGTTACCAAATGTTTTGGAGTCACTTAAGAGGGCTTGAAGGAATTGAAATAAGTTTGCAGTTTTGGAGCAGATCCTCCCAAGTGTGAGGGACAGTGTTTAGGAGAAGGTACTACAATGTGGATTTGAAAAGTCTGATGAGATCGATGCTGTAATGTGGCTGGGGGCAAGAGTCTCTTAATACTGAAACAAGGATGGGTGCTTGGATGCTTGGTGTCATTTAAATGACTGTGGCATGCGTAGGTGAATCACTGTAACCCCGTGTGACCTTGGTAGGTGAACTCATGACTTTGTAACTTGTTTCTGAGGAGTGGACCCTAATTTGTATATTGTCTCCTGTGCAGATTAAGTTGCCAGCATGTGTGACTTGGTGAGTCTCAGCTGACCTGGCCAAAGACGTCCCCGAGAGGACACTTGTGAGGAGGACTCCCATCAGTGTGCTGTAGACAGCAACTGGCCATCTTCTCTAAGAGTTTTTTGATCAAGGTGTACCCTGTTTCAAAGATAGCAGTTAAATTCACTGATCAGTGCAATGCTGCAGTCTTTCATGTTACTCTGGTGAAAACTATAAGTTTGACTGCTCTTAATGTCACTGAAAGGGAAATAGTTAACAGAATCACAGAATCAACCAGGTTGGAAGAGACCTCTGGGATCATCGAGTCCAGCTGTTGCCCTGACACCACCCTGTCAACTAGACCATGGCACTAAGTGCCATGTCCATGCTTTTCTTAAACACCTCCAGAGATGGTGACTCCACCACCTCCCTGGGCAGCCCATTCCAATGTCTAATGACCCTTTCTGAAAAGAAATGCTTCCTAATGTCCAACCTGAACCTCCCCTGGCAAAGCTTGAGGCTGTGTCCTCTTGTCCTATCACTAGTTGCCTGGGAGAAGAGGCTGACTCCCACTTCACTACAACCTCCCTTCAGGTAGTTGTAGACTGCAATAAGGTCATCTCTGAGCCTCCTCTTCTCCAGGCTAAACAACCCCAGCTCCCTCAGCCATTCCTCATAGGTCAGACCCTCCAGACCCTTCACCAGCTTGGTCGCCCTCCTCTCGACTCGCTCCAACACCTCAACAGCTTTCTTGAAGTGCGGGGCCCAGAACTGGACACAGGATTCAAGGTGCGGCCTCACCAGTGCCGAGTACAGAGGGACGATCACTTCCCTAGACCGGCTGGCTACACTATTCCTAATAGAGGCCAGGATGCCATTGGCCTTCTTGGCCACCTGGGCACACTGCTGGCTCATGTTAGCTCAAATGACAGTTTGGTTAACTAAGTAGACGCAAACTCTTGTGGTTATGAATGCTTGTCTTCTATCAGTTCTGAATGACCTTATGTTTCCATACTTTGCTGCTTGGTAACTGTAAAGGCTTCTTCCACAGGGGTGATTTCAGAGCAGTGTGTCATTGCCAATCATAAGAGTATCAGTGACAGCACAGTGCCTGGGGGTTGTGAGCTGGGCCAGGGCTGAACTCTCTGAAAACATATAGATGTTTCACTACTTTTGTGTAACCTGGCAGACGTGCTGGTGTTATTACGAAGAAATCAAGAAGCTCTGCATCTTCAGATCTACTTAAGCTACTGGAGAGCTACACCTTCAGAGTTAGGAAGGTCTTTTTCCTTCGCAGCAAGTAAGTTAAAACAGTATTAGGTCAATAAAGTTGGTTAGGTGGTGATGAATATTGTATAATGCTTGCTCTAGGCATGCGTATGTTGAGTACTACATCCTCTATAGTCAGTTCATGGAAGAAAGCAGTCATCTTGCATGTGTGATGTCTTCCTCTTCCTAATGCCACCCTTGGAGCAGTTTGATTACCAGGAACTGTGATACTTACTGGTCTGTTACTGACCATCTGTCCAGAGCAAAAAAGACTTCGCTGTAATGAAGGCCAAGCTACAAAATGGAATTTTTAGACCAGTGTCAGCTGAGCAGGTGATTAGAAACTCTGAAAGACTCCACCTTGACCTCAGAAGAATTCGAAGTCAAAAATGCTGTACAGGTTATGAGTTGGAGAGACATGTGGCAGGTCCATGGTGATAAATGCTGTTGTGGAAGGCTCTGGGGGAAGAAATGAGGTTTGGTTTGGTTCCATTTAGCGTGAGCTGACAACTTAGCATTGACATAGATGTCAGCCTGAGACTGTTCTTTGAGCATAAGGAGACAGATCCTGAGCAGAGATACAGATCTGAGCAGTCAGTGCAGTGATGGGAGCTCAACTTGTTTTGCAGATGAGGTCCCTGAGACAAAATGCTGAGGAAAGAGAGACCTGAGAACAGAGAGAGCGTTGGTGAAGAATGAAGATCCACAATGGGAACAATAAGAAGAGATTAGCAAGTTAGTAAGAGTCTGAATGTCCTGTCCTATTTCAAGAATAGGAGGATTGTCTGAGAAGGAAGATGAGGATGGAGTCTTTTCATTGGAGTGTGGGGGCTGAAAATTTAGCTGGTGAGAGCTGATGTAATTGGAGTAAAACTGCTCCAACAACACTAGAGGTGAAAAAGAAATGGCTGAAGAGGCACGGGTGGGTTTTTTTTTCCAACAATTTTGACAGTAAGAAAAACAGAAGTAACTTTCTGCTGAAAAGAGGAATTAAAGCAATTGAAGGCTAGAAGGGATATTCAGAGGGAAATATTTGGGCTATGGGCAGTTGGACAGGGTGATGGGATCAAGGAGGATCTCTGGGAGAAGAGCAAATGTTTATCTTTGCCCTATGTACCTTGCAGACCTTCCCTTCTTAAAGCTTTCTTCTCTCAGACAGTGATAAATTTTTTCGCCTTGAGAGGAACTAAGGCTGAGGAAGCTTGAGGAATGGAGCAGTGGTAAGTGTGACTGGAAAATTCTCCAGCTGAAGTATTTAAATAGATGGAGGAGCTGGAAGAAGGATGTAATTCTGGCAAAGGTGGAAAGAGAAGGGAAAGAGCTAGAGCTGGAGATGATCCATGTGGATTTTACTACGGCAGAGGAGGCCAAAGAGTTCAAGGTAGTGGGAACTGCGACCGTATCAGTGCAAGTATGAGAGGAGAGGGCTAAGGGTGAACAAATGTGAAATGTTATGGCCTCTGCCACTTCCAGACAATAATGTTAAGATTTGAGCGTCTCATGCTCTAAGACAACAGAGGCAGGAAAAATTTTTTGAAGCAGTGCACACTGAAAGAGCAAATAAAGCGAGGGACTTTTTTTATGCTGGGGGGAGAGAATGAGCAAAGAAAACATGAAGTTGAGACAATAATAGGACATATGAAAATAAAAATTGCTGGAAATATCTGTACAATATTATGTAGTTCCTGCCTTCCTAGACTGTAGGGAGAAGTCGGATTTTTTTTTTTCTCCTTTTGCTTTGCTACAGTTCTCTCATGCGTTGCTAGTGAGTTAGAACAGTGACTTCTTTAGATTAAGCAGATCTGTGCTACCCACTGCCTGCGTGTGGCAAGGAGTTCTCCGTACCACGTACAAGCAGACAATGTCTGTGCAGACTCTTTTCCTCCTACACAAATGCTGAGGGCATCTTGCTTGTTTTATGCTTGAAAGGGGGGCTTGTCTGTGGTTTGGACTCAAAACAATGGTTTTTATTTTTTCTTCTTTTCTACTCCATTAGCTGGAAAAAATACATAAAGCACAGCAGCTCTGAGTTCATTTAATTGAATTGCTAGAAGCCTTTGTATGTTCCAAATAAATATTTGGTAATTGTTTTACAAAAGAATATTTTTTGGCCCATGGTTAGAGTATGTACAAGAGAAACCAAGCTCTGATTACAGCCCCTTGATGAAAGTCCCCCTCCCTTAGGGTGCTGTTTCTCTTTCACTTGTTTGAAATCACAGAATCACAGAATCAATCAGGTTGGAAGAGACCTCTGGGATCATCGAGTCCAACCGTTGCCCTGACACCACCCTGTCAACTAGACCATGGCACTAAGTGCCATGTCCAGGCTTTTCTTAAACACCTCCAGAGATGGTGACTCCACCACCTCCCTGGGCAGCCCATTCCAATGTCTAATGACCCTTTCTGGAAAGAAATTCTTCCTAATGTCCAACCTGAACCTCCCCTGGCAAAGCTTGAGGCTGTGTCCTCTTGTCCTATCGCTAGTTGCCCGGGAGAAGAGGCCGACTCCCACTCCACTGCAACCTCCCTTCAGGTAGTTGTAGACTGCAATAAGGTCACCTCTGAGCCTCCTCTTCTCCAGGCTACACAACCCCAGCTCCCTCAGCCATGAGAACAATGATGACAGGGGAGTCCAAGGGATTGGGGATAACCTGACGGGACTGAGGAGGTGATGAGTTTGAGAAGTGAACAGCGTGGACTCTGAATGGCAAAGCGAATGAAGGGTGGTTTCGTCTGGTTTTGGTTATTGTAATTAAACTGGTTTGCTTAATTCTCCTACCCCTGCAGTGCTTGCATGCTCGTTCTGTGTCCCCTGGGCATGTACTCTGCCTTCCTCCGGCTTGCCGTGCTGCTTGGGTGTGAGACAGTGGTTCCTACACAGTGATTGTTGGGTGTACCCAGATGGCCAGGGTTGTCACAAAGCTGAATCCTCCCTGACAGCAGGTACCACTGATGGTGGAATGTATATAATCCATGTGGGTCTGGGTGTCCCACAGGGGTCCTCCAGTGTATCTGCTGCTCTTCACTGTATCTACTACTGTCACTGACTAAAAGCATAAACCCCATGATTTAAGGACTAATGTGGATGATTTTTTTTTTATTTTTTTTAAACTGACTGGCATATTTCTCTTCAGTTTGCCTACTTCAAGAGCTAGTTTATTCAAAGTTGAGAAATAAATGAGCTAAGATACTGAAGAAGCAGGAAGGCTTGCTTTCCTCTTCTAATAAGGGAGGAAGACCCCTGAATTTAAGATATTGTAGCCCAGAAACATAAAATCATGTGATCAGAAGCAGATTACTAGTACCATCTCTGTGGTGAAAACCATGGTTTAATAAAAATAAAAACTTGCGTTTGAGTTACGGGGGGCACATGTCACATGCGCACTCAACCACAGTGATTTTACAAGATTTTTGCTTTCACATGGACATGACACAAACGCTGGAAGACGTTCTTTTGTGATGTCGCAATATCACCTATTGTTTCTTAACATAAACTTGAATGAATGTACAGATGTGTCTTTGCTTAAATCTGCACAGGGATATTTCTTTGCAGTTTAAAAGGTGCCGGATAAAGAACATGTTCAATGGGTTTTCCGAATCATGCTGAATTTCACTTACTCTGTAGGAAAACTACCGGTACAAGCATAATATTGTGTTTGATTACTTTAAATTTGGGGGGTGGTTGTGGTCTTCTTGCTGTTTTGACCGTGCATAAGCCTCATGGTAGAAAAAAATTAAACTACTCTCATGCTTCAGAACTATAGCTGAGTGATTATTTATGAGGTCTTGCACATGAAGACCTTGAAGCATGCCAGAGAGCAGAAGCAGATGGCGTAGCTGGGAGCCAGAGAGGTTTGCTCCTCAGCTTTCTGGAGGTGAGCTTTTGTTCAACCTACAGCTGAGAAAAACTGGAGTTGGGAAACAAGATGTGGGGCAGAGAGGAAACTGAGTAATAGCTGGGTCCAAGATGTTAGTTCCTCCGATGGGGCTTATTTATTACAAAATCTGCTGGCAGCTAGTAGGAAAGAGTTTTAAACTCATCCTTTGCACCACAGAATTGACTTCCACAAACTGTTGTAGAGGAAACATCTGTGGATGGAAAACATCCCGTGACAGATAATACAAGGCAAGAGAAGTGAACTGGCCGCTCAATACTGGTTTGTATTGCAGGTATGATGCAATGTCTGTGCACATACTCGATGTAGGAGTTGTTGATGTCTCTTTTCCCCTGACAAGCAAGGTGATATGAACAGTTACCATTTCAACTTCCTGATTCTCAAACCAGCACTGATGCCGCTTGTTCTCCTTCTTTCTTCTCTTTACCTTTCTCATACAGTCAAAGTATCAGCAGTAGAGGTCAACACACCGGAGGAGATGTTTGTGGAGAATGGGACAGACGCAAAGCTTCCATGCACGTTTACATCTGTGGAAGTGATCAGCAGCGCAGCATCTGTATCTTGGAGTTTTCAACCAGAGGGAGCTGCAACTCGTATCTCAGTAAGGAACGGACGTAGGGGAACGAGCCTGGGAGGGGAGGCTGTGATAAGTGTGCAGAGGTCTTCTAGTTGCTTCTGAGGGCAAATATGGATTGGAGCCTCCTTCCATGTGTCTTGTTTCCATTACTGTGATTTTAGGGGGGCTTTTTTAGAGTGGTTTAAAAGTATTGCCATATGCTAGATCTCTGCAAAGACTGGAGTGTGCAGCGGCTGTAAAATATGCAAGTACTTTGTTAGTCAGAGGAGAGAGGTGTTGGTGTGGTAACAGTTTGTACAAAGTAGATGAGCATCTAGGAATCTTCTCCTAAATTCTGTGTCCTCTTGCACTTGAAATGAGCTGTGGAGCTGTGCAATGAATGATAGCAGTCACAGAATTTGTATTACCACTGTTACAGTGTTATACTGTGTGTTGTGCATGCGCTTATTTTCTGCTCGTTTACTGTACAGCCTCTATTTGCAAGGGTTTAGAATAAGACCAGTCTCCCTGGTTTCAGAACAGAATTGAATTGCTCCAATCAGTAAGCGGTTAAATCCTCATATTTTAGTTATTTGACAAGTAAAAAATCAGACTTAGCAAGCAACTTAGGCTAATAATAATTGCCATCACTCATTTCCTGTATGTTGAGCCCAAGTGTGCTCAGATCCTTTGTGTGTGATCCTTCAAAGAAGTGGCTTTGATAGCTTCCTCTGTCACCTAAGCTGTGCACATCTGAGTCTGAGCTCTCTGACACTTCTGTTTCCCTCTTATTCCTTGCCCTGAGTGAGAATTTAAAGGAAGCAGAACAAGGGACTCTGGGGCAGCAGGGAAGATGTGGGGACAGCAGGTTGCTCAGCCTGTTAGTGTTTGTCTCCTTCCCTCTGCTGCAGACGTGAGATCATTTAAACTCTAGGAACCCTTCAGTGCTCAGAAAAGAGATGATCCAAAACAGTGTCTGAGGATCTTGCTCAATATATAGAGCTCTGAAGAATCAGCTTCTGAACTCTCAGTGAATAAATATTCAGTTTTGAAAGGGGAGTTCTTCTATTTGGGAAGCCAAAGCAGTAGCTGGGCAGAAGCTTGAGGAAGTAGGGCATATTTCCTGCCAATGTCGAACAGGATGGGTGAAAAGAAGCCATCGGTTTGTACGTTTCCTGCTCCCCATAGAAATACCCACCATATATCCTGTTTTGCCCTTCCTTTTCTGCATCACTGTCCAACCCCCTTATTGTAGAAGTACAACTTCAGGACATAACATTTTTTTGGAAGTGAAGTCGATTTAGACGTTCTCCCTGGGTGTAGTTATCAGCACAACTGAGAGAAAAGCAAATTGTGTTTGAGCAGAAGTGACCCAGCATGATCTGATGTTACCCTGTTTCTTTTGAGGGGTTGGGGGAGGTATAGAGGAAAGATCATTTTTTTATGAACCCAGGTCATGTCAATTACATGGCTTGGTGGGCATTAATTTGAAAGATCAGTCTCATGATCAACTTATGTCTGAGCTAAGTCCATGCTTCTCCTGAAAAGGATGGTCCTGTGCCTCTTTAGAATCAGCACTGGCAATCTTGTGGCAGTGTGGTGAGGCTGACTTGACTGAAAGCTTCCCCTGCTTGTCCCCTTCCCCCTCCACATACTCAGTTATAGAGACATCTCTGTGAATGTGAAGGAAACATCTGATGACAGCAGTTTCATAATTGGCTTAAACCAGTCTAAACCCATCAGCTTTAGGTTTCAAAAGAGGTCTCATGGTAATTCACTTAATCATAGGCATGGAGTGGCTTGAGTCACTTAGCTTGTGTTTCAGGACATATTTTACTCCTTCCCCAGGTGAGGACACCTAGAGAGCTGAGGAACCTGCCTCTTGCCTTCTAGACTTCCAGTCGGGTGACTCCCCCCATGCACAGGGGTGTTGTAATGCAGTGCCTCTCTGCTAAAGGTTGTAAGACAGCTGGAAGTGCTGCAGATTGATGCAGATTTCCTCTGAAATGATGACAGATGACTGTATGCTAGCAGACTTCCTACCGGATGAGATAGTTTGTTGGATTTATGCTAGCCTGTGGACAACAAATAAGTGTCAGATTGGCTGCAGCCCAACAGATGGTCATGTGCACATACCTGATCTGGGTAAGATTTGTGCTGCCAAATGATCAGGCCTGATACTGAGAGTGCAGGTCTGATAGAGAGGATGTTGGAATGGCAAGCCTCAGATCAAGGGTAGGAACAGGAAAAGAGACGGGAGGTGACTGGAGTGGAAAGAGGACTGTCTTGTAGCCAGTCTGTTCTGTGGCAGAGAGACTGCTTCATAAAGAAGGCTGTAGAAAGAGAAAGCTGGAATATCATCTTAAATTTCTTTAGCCATGCTCTGGAGACTGAACTGAAGAGAGTTCAGGTTGATTCTTGGTTAAGTTTGTCTTGCTCTCTTTCAGAATGTGAAATCAAGAACGAATATGCTCCTGCAATACAGCCTTGATCCCTCTCTTAGGGTTACGGCCACTGTTCAAACACCCATATGTTTGAAAGCAGACTTGTCCTGTAGAGATCTATGCACTTCTACTCTGTAAATTCCAATTTTGGTCAGGTATAGCGAGGAGATATGCAGGTTCTTCTCAGACTGTACTAAACAGGTTCATTCTTCAAGGATTTTTGGTCATGTCTAGGGAGTGCCTGGCCACTGTGCAACTGGGAAACGGTTATATTTAGTCACTGTGAAGGTTTCTGGAAAACAGCTAGGTACGCTCTAAATTGCTCATGGGATTTTGGGGGGGATGGAGGGAAGGAGGGTATTGTATGTTAATTTAGCTGTGCTGTAGTTGCAAGTAACACACAGCAAAACACGAGATAGGAAACTCGGTATCCTTTTCCTACTAGGATGCAGGAGGTTTCCTGTGCCTGAAAGACAGATGGCTGTGATCCAGAACTGTTCTATCCTTTAATTATTCCCAGGTTACCAGGCTTTTTCTCTTGTCTGCGAAACCCCATGTCCCCAAAACCAGGAAAAAAACCCCAGACAATTCAACCACAAAACAAAACCAACAGAAAACTGAAACTTGCAGTCTGTTGTGGTAGTATGATTGAAGTATAAGCCATAGTATGGTTATGTGATCAAGAGGCAACAAGCCAGACTAAAGTGGTGAGGCAGGAGGAAAAATAATCTCAAATATTATCTGTGTATAATACAGTGGGTTCTGGGAGAATGCCGTAATAGTGAGAGAAGCATGGTAGCTCTGTAATCTCTAATTGGATTGTTCTTATATCTTCTTCTCCTTGACTACAGTTTTTCTATTACTTTAATGGAAAGCCATACCCTGGAAAGGACATACCATTTAAAGACAGGATCACTTGGGCTGGAGATCTTAACAAGAAAGACGCTTCTATCAGTATATCAAACATGCAGTTCCGGGACAACGGCACTTACATTTGCGATGTCAAGAACCCACCTGACATTGTTGTCAAACCAGGAGAAATCCGAGTTAGAGTTGTGGAGAAAGGTATTCACCCTATATGATTTTTTTTTTTCTTTCCTCCCCCTCTTCTGTGCCTATATCACTTTTCTTGGGGGTGGGAGAGTAGCCTGGAGGGATCAACTGTCTTTTTAATTCTCTTCTTCCAGGTCCTAATGATCAAACCGATATTCTGTCAGGTATTTAAAAAACTGAATGTCATACCCTTTTCCTCTATAGCCACTAATTCCTGTGCTTTTAACAAGTATTAGCAAAAGCTGAGGGAAGCCTTGATGAAAACACACCTTCTCGTTTCAAAGTCCTATATTATGCTACATCAAGGGTTAGGATGACTTTTGAAATCTGGGGAGTAAGGAGAAAGTGGCAGACTCTTCTTTCTGGAATCCATCTAGTATGTATACTGTAAAACAAAACTAATACTTTGGCCCGAGCACATACTGACAGACAGTGAAATGCTGCTGTCTTCCATGCGAACGTGTTTGTGTTGGATGTGCATTCAGTCTCTTTTACTCGGATGTTCTTACAGTGTCCATGGTGACCCTTATAAACTGGCTACTTGCAGTCATTTAAGGCTTCTGGTTAGCATGTGGTAGCAATCATCACAGTTCAAGAGCACTTACATTCTGTATGTCAGTGTGGCCCTTTATTTCCCTTGGCCATCCAAAGCATTTGATTGTTCTAGCTGAGCTGGAGGTCAACCAAAGTGTGACTGTTCCCACAATGAAATGTTTCTTACAGTGATCAGATTTCCAAATTTATATTTAATGAGGACAAGAGTAAATGTTGAATTCATAAATGGCAGTGCTGATACAGCTATTCCATTAGATTTTAATACGTTAGGGAAGATACCTACATGTATGCTCTAATCAGAACGATGCTGTTGCTCTAACAGGTATGTACCCCTGCTCATGAGGTCATTCCATGTACTTCTGTAGGCAAGGTCTATAGCTAACCCTTCTCTTCACTGAGCAGTTTGAGTTGGATGGGACCTCCGGCAGTCCTGCCATCACGTAGAGCTTCCTGCTTCTCAGAAGTTTGAAGTCAGTTTATTTTCTAACAATGTATTGATAGTCTCTATGAAGAAGCAGTAAAGCAACTGCTGTTTTGGCAAAGTCAGGCTGTCTTGGCAAAGCCTCTTCAGATTTTACCCCAGGTTAAGCAAATGAAAGCTGACTTCAGTACACTAATTCAGCTGATATTTTTCAACAGACTTGCATGCTGGCTTCCCCATAGTAAGTGGGGCATCTGGACAAGAGAATCTCACTGTTTCTGAAGAGAACCCTGTGTTGGCAATACTTCTCGTCAGCAGAAAAATGCTACAACAATTGCCTTGAAATTCTGAGGAAGACCTTGAAAACAGGTTTTCAAGCTGTAGCTGTAATGCTGTCTTGCATTCTGACTTCACCTGAAAGTACTGCTCTTGTAATAGGTTGTAACTCATCCTGAACTGAGCTGGAGAAATGTTTTCAATTGGAATAAGTCCATGTTCACTCTTGTACATTTTTTTTAACTATGTATACATGTAATTGTTCTGAATCATATGTCTGGTGGTGTAAACTGTTCAAAGCCACATACATACTTCACACATTTAAATGATCTCGTAGATGGTTGGTTAACCTTAGATTTTGGATTAAACATTTAATAAGTTCTGGGTTGGCTTAACTGTTTAAAATTGCCAAGCTAACTCAGCTGATTTTCGCTGCAGTATCTACATAGAATTTGCACAAACAGCTCCATCAACTATGTTAGAAGAATCCTACTGGCAGGGATGAAAAGCAAGACTGTGCTTTCAGTAGTGCACCTGAATCTGGAAAGGACTACTGTTCAAAGCCTACAGATTCGACAGAGATTTGTAGAGAATTCCAAGTCCTTATATTAGGCTGCCTCTACTTGTAATAGGAAGCTACTTAACACTGTTCAGGACAGCTTGTGTTACCTGGAGGTACTTATCTTTGATCTGAACTCTCATGGGGAAAAAAATTAGAATTCTCCTATGAAAATCATTATACTTAACAGCAATGGAAAACTTCAGTTTCCTGCCTATTTCATAAAACTAATACTAACACACTTTCAGTGAAAATGGAAGTTGCTTTGAATTATGGTGATACTTTAGTGAAAAGTGTTCTTTGAAAGGCTGTATTTTTGGCTTCTGTTAAGCTATTAACTTAAAAGTTAGCTTTCAGAGGGGGTGTTTGGTTATGTAGCTGGGACTGTCTGTTACGATGGAGGCATTGGCTGCTCTGCAAGTACTTAGGAGGAATTCATGTAACTGTGGAATGCTGAAAAATATAAGAAAAACTGGGGGGAGACATTCTTCAGCTGAACTATGTGGTCCTAAAATTGTGTGAGCTTTTCTATAGTCTGTTGGACCATGTTCTGAGAGACAATAAAGCCAGAGTCTAGTTTCACATGCAAACAAACAGCTGCATTTTTTTATATGGTCTTAAAAGCCTCTGTCCGCAGAACATATCTGCTATCCTTTACTCAAATTCAACCAACCAAAAAAACCCTGCCTGAGTCAAAGAAATGACATCTATTAGATTAGATAGTGCCAAATTTTTAGCATCACTCTTTCAGCAGACACTCTGTACTGTAGTTTTGGGTTGCCACTTACTTTCTTGCTCTGAAAAAGTGTGTGTGTTTTTTTGTGTATAAGGCAACAGGTGGTCTGCTAAGAGAAAAGCAGGTCTGTTTTGATGGTTTTCCAGACAGTTATGCCTGCGCTTGGAAAGGTGACAAAGCACAGAAACGAGGGAACTCCTACTTCTTATATGCCTCAAAATAAATTTGTTTATCTTTGCATGGGACTCAAACACAATCTTAGTCTTCTGTACCTGAAAAATATTACCATTTGTAGGACTCTGTTCCTTAATAGCAGATGGATCTCTGGGCTGCCAAAAGGCTCTGGAAAGAAGGGATGTGTTCCTCTAAATTGTGGCACTCATGTCTTCATCTTTAATTTCTTACTAAGACTCTGAATTACCATGTTGTTATGAATTGGCATCTAACACTGGAGAGCTAGGAAAGCTGCTGATGTGATATTCAGTCAAACAATGGTATGATCAGTGAAACAGCTAAAGATCACGTAGCTCTTCTCCTGAAAGTCATGGAACTCAAAATGCACAGTGCTAAATATAAGCCCTGTTTTCTTAGTATGATGCCCCTGCCTCAGGGTACTGTGTTGTGCTGCTCCCTTCTAGACAACTATGTTAAAATGGACTTGGTCTACAGACTGCAGACTTGCTGGGAATGCTTTGTGTAAGCATGGTCTGTGGTCCTTGCCGGAATGAGTCCAGCAAAGGGCAACTAAGATGATTAAGGGACAGGACCACCTTTCATATGAGAAGCTGAAAGAGCTGGGGTTGTCTAGCCTGCAAAAGAGGAGAAAGGCTCAGGGGGTCCTCTCACCAGGTGTTTATGTACATTGATAGGATCCAAAGAAGGCTGAGTCAGGCTCTTCAGTGGTGCCCAGTAACAGAATAAGAGACAACGGGCATAAATTAAAACACAGGACATTCTGTTTGAACATAAGAAAACACATTTTTGCTGTGGTTGGACACCGGAATAGGTTGCCCAAAGAGGTTATGGAGTCTCCCATCCTTGGAGACAGTCAAAACCCAACTGGACAGAGTATTGAGCAAGCTGTGCTAGCTGACCCTGCTTGAGCAGGGGGGTTGGACTAGACAATGTCAAGACGTCCCTTCCAACCTCAACAATTCTATAATGATCAGATGCAGGTATCTGAGAAAAATTTTCTATATAAGGTGTTTTACCTGTTGGATCTTATGCTGATTCACTTGTATTTGGTGCAAGTAGCTAGTGTAGCATGGACTCTTGTAAGAAACTCTCTGGTCTAAGATGTTCCTTGCATTAAACACGATGTGGGGGGGAGTGACTTCATTTCTTACTGGGAAAAGCTATAATGGTAGTCTGTCTATTCTTTATCTTGTAAGTCTTTTGTACTCATTCTCTGATTAGCTTTAATTTCTGGCTGCTCGCTCTTGGCCCCCTCTCCCCCCAAATTGTATTGGGGAAAATGTGAGTAAAGCAATACTGTGTTCCCGTAAGTGTATTTCTAATATCGTACAACGATCCTGACTTAAGAAGGGAAAGAATGACTCTATAAAAATGTATAGAGATGTATTTTGAGACCCCAAAATCATGTATAAACACTCTAAGAGTGATCCTGGGTAGTAACTAGGCTGGCTGCTGCATGCTACCCACCCTTAAGCCCTCTTAGTCGGTTAGCAATGCACTCCATTTGAATCTGCTTTCCAGTGTGCCTGCCTTCTCCTGTGGACCTTGCTGGGAATTGCCAGATGAATGTACTTTTTATTTTTCCCCTTGGATACAACATGAGACAGGGTTGTCCTCATTGTCACTTGTGTTCTCTGACATGTAAAAATTATTTTTTCAATATAAACTCTCTTTTGAAGGATGGTGACATTAAGAATGTGCGTGCTCTGTTCATATGTTGTTCTGCTGGCTGCCTGCTATCGCTACGTTAGCCTGCATGTTATAATTCCTGGATATTACATTAGTGCCTTCTGCTCTAAACGAATCCAAGGTTAAGAGCATTTGAGGTTTGCACTTCCGTTAGGGCATGCAGAAGAGTTGAATGTTTTCTCCCTTCTCTCCCCAGACAGCCTGCCTGCGTTCCCCATTGCCATGGTGGCAGGGATAGTCATCGGTACGGTTACAGGTCTCTCACCGCTCATCTCTATTGTCGTGTGTCTTGTCATCAGAAAGAACAACTCTAAAAAACGATACTCTGGGTAAGAGATCTCCCTCCTCACCTGTGGATGATGTGAGGAACAGCAGCAGGATCAGAGGGAGGGCTTAGAGGGGGGTAGGAGTTGTTTCAGCCAAGTTTTGGCAGCCACGGCTAGAGATAGGGTATGGCCATGTGAAACACTGGTCATCTGCCTGTATGATTGTCTTTGTGCTGTGCCTGAAAAGACCTACTGACTATGAGTTGCACCTGAAAATCACTAAATGTTGGAGCTGATCCCCAGCCACAAGCATATGTGCCCTACAAATGTTTAGTCCAAGATCCCCTAGCTCTTGGCTGTTCCCCTTCCCTTCCCTCCAGCCCTGCTTCCTCTTACCACCCCCCACCCCAAAGAGTGCGGGTGCCACACATGCACTTTTAAGGAATGCTCTGTGTTGAGATTAAGACTGGATTTTTCAGTTACCAGTGTCTGGCTCCTGAGCCTGCAGTATACTTGCCAAAACCCCATTCATCACCACACTTCAAAGTAAGGAAGGAGTAGTCACTCTGCATCCATTCTCATTCATGGTGTGTTTTTTGATAACTGTTACCATTCCTGCAAGGTTTTTAGTGTTAGGAGGGGAGCTCCAAAGTGAAGCACAGATCTTTGAGCAGGCATATGAAAAAGCAACAAGAAACAGAGGCAGACTTGAGTCCTGTGGTGATGGAGCTTGGTGCTGGTGAGGGAGGCGCTTCCTTTTGTCTCCTCTCTAATTAGCTGGTAATTTGCTTCTATAAGAAAGAATGAAAATTATGTATGTAGTCTTAGAAACAAACCCCAAACTTACAACTTTCTTCTGTTTTTTCCCCAACAAATATTCCTGCTTCCTGCAGGTTCTTTGGTTTGCCTGTGGGATAAAAGAAAATAACTCCAAAAATAAACTTGTGGGGATTTCTAAATTAAACTTTGCCCTGTCCTTTTCCCAGTTGGAGAGCTTAGAGAAAGTGAGTTGGCTTACCCAATGGTAAGGCTAAATATAGCAAAGGCGGCTGTGTGTGCTCAAAATGGTGTGGAAGGCCTGGTTTTCCCTTTCTGCATGTGTCCTTCCCCTAAGAACTGAAAAGAAGCCTGCAGTGTCATGCACCAGCAGTGTGCGTGAGGTGATCCGCTTGCCTTGCTTCCCAGTGACCTGCTCTCCAGTGTCTTCCTGCTGAAGGACACATTCTGGCGCTGAGCCTGGAGCAGTAGTTCATGCACTGTAATTTCTTGTAGTAGCTTTAACTACTCTCTCGGGAAAGTAATCTCTGAAGTTTAAATACTGTTTTCACTGACCATGCCAGTTCTGCATGATGTGTGAAGAGAAACCAAGTGTGCTGTGACACCCTCCAAACTTACAGACTGTCTTCTACATGATGCTAACCCAGTGTGTGGTGGTTGTGGTGAGATGCACTTACTCTTAGATAATCATTCTGCCTTGAACTGAGGTGGGCTGGGGCACTGCGTGGCATCTGGAACCCCTGCATGGCCACAGTCTCTGTTCATGCTCTGACTTCGGTGTTTTTTTGTTTTGTTTTTTTTCTTTCTGCCTTGGTGTGCTGGGATCGGATCCTGCTTACCTTCCTCTCCTTACAGAGATCCTGATATAGACGCCAGATTGGGAATGTAGCAGGGCTGGGTCTTCTCTTCCAGTCCCACTAGACACCATGGTAACTAATCAAGTTGGTGGTTGCTGTTAATACCTGTGTGTATGTGTACACATTTACTCCTCCTTTGCTGACTAACCAGCTAGCTCTCTACTAACATAATTTCACTGTAATTTGTGCTGGAGTCTGTTGGCAAAGGGACGACGCATTTCACTGGGTGCTTGGCTGTCATTGTCTCATGTCTGACTGGGGTGGGATTCCGCTTATCCCAGGTGGTGTCCCTCCATCTCTTCCAACAGTGAACTTGCCAGTGCATTGACTAAAGCACAGGGAATTCTGAGCCCTTGCTGTGTCAAAATAAAAGTAAATTCCCTATAAGTGTTACTTGGGCTCAGACAGCTTGGGTGTTTGAAAACTTCCAGTGATCTAAGTGCATTAGTTGCTTAAACCTGAATTACGCCTTTTAGAAAGTGTAGATCTGAGGAATTTTGTGAATAAAGCAAACAATTCATGACTACATCATTTTGGTAGCAGAAGGGCTGCTTTGTCTCTGAGATAGTAGAAGCCCCTTGCCATGATGGCTGGGGGCAGTATTTTTTTTTCTTACTGCTACATGGATGAGGAACCAAGTCTTCTACGGCTAGACTTACCAAAGGATAAAAAATGATTGCCCTGTGAGGAGGTGGTCTGCTTAATGTCACTGTCCTCATTTGTTTGTTTCTGTATTTGCTTTGTACACTGCCTGTCTACAAAGATTGGGGGAAAAGGATGCCCAGTGGTCAGAGGGTTGTGGTAGCAAAGGGAAGTCCTGTGTCTGCTGTCAAGGAGGTGGCTGGTTTTATTTCCTGGGTGCTTGGTACGAGGAGGTAGACCTAGCATTTAGACACCCATTACTGCATTGTCCAGAAGCTACTGGTGTTAAATTTAAGGGCATTTGCTCATATACTTAACTCTGTGGTATTCATTTCCCTGTCTGTCACTGGCTTGTTTTATTTTCAGTCCTGCTTTAAGCAGATTGAAAGAAGAAAACAGAGAGTGAAAACTGGCAACCTTCTTTTGGGGGTGTTGGTTCTCATCACAAGACAGTTTTCTTGTTTGAAAAACAAGATTTGTCTGATTAGATATTCAAGTAGCTATATCAGAGCACATAGCTTACATGTAACGTGTGACTCTTAAAGTAATTGCTTCAGAGACTGGTGTCTGTTGTGAGTGGGCAGAATTATTTTGGGATCGCAGCCTAACCAAAAGCAAGGGAACTAATGCGGGGTTTGGTAGGAAGTGCCTTTTTGGTATGGAGAGCTGATGACTCTTGCAAGTGTTTGCTCTAACTCTAGCACTGGTATAACACTTGCCTCAGTGACTGGGACTATTTAGCTTACAGTTAGAAGATAATTGCTGTTCACCACTGTTAACTGAGCCTGAAGCCTCAGTCAAGAAAACATGCGTGGTTTTAGACAGGATGGGTTGAATGGGAATATCTAGGGAACAGGGGTTTTGGAGGAGCTGCTATTAACTATGTTAATAGTTGTTCCTTCATGTTGCTTACCAGTGAGACTCTGGGAGGAAGGATAGAGAAATGTCTGGGGAGAGATGGAGAATTATATGTGTTTATTTCAGAATCCATTGTGTTCATTTTTACTTTGGCATAATCTGCCACATTCATCTTGCCATCACTCGTTTTTTTTTTCTGTTCCTTTTTTTTGTTTTGTTTTTGTGCCTCTTGAACATTGTCGTGCAAACTCTGCTCTGCCACCTCGTCAGCTGCAGTACATCTGAGAGCTTGATGTCACCGGTTAAGCAGGCTCCGCAGAAGTCGCCCTCCGACACAGAGGGTCTGGTAAACAGCGTGCCCGCCAGATCACACCAGGTAAACTGCCTCCTGCTGCTTCCCGAAGCAGGATCCTCCCAGAGCGTGGGGGACATGGTATGGAGAAGATAAAGGCAGGGTGGGACACGTGAATTAGGTGCTGTCTGTTAAGGTGATGAGGGCTGGGGGGTAGAAGTGTCCGCTCCAAACAAGGGATGGGCGGTAAGCTGGGACTGGTGAACTCTTCTGTAGAAGGCTTAGTGCAATTGAAATAGCATCTTGATACTGGTTGAGATGGAGTTTTATGCGCTTTTTGTATAAAATGTATAATGTTCTGATCTGGTGCGTTAACATGCACAAGGGGTAGTGAAGTGCAAGGATGAGAGCCTGGCAAGGATGAGGAGTGGGCCATGGGTAGCCGTTTCATCTAGAGACATTGTCTACTAGATGTGTAATCACCCCATAAAGCTGCCTAATCCTTTCTAGGACTGTAGTGGGAAGGAATTTTACTTACTCTCTCATCACTGTGAAGGTGCATGCTCTGTGGCATGTCCTTCCTTCACAAGAAAATGAGCCAGCACAATGCAAACACTGACCAGTGATGGTCAGTTTGAAGACAACTCTTGCCGCTGAGAGCTCTCCTCTGCTGAGCCACCCGGCTTTTGTGGGCTTGACGTTGCCAAGCTTTGTCTTGTTCTTGCTGGTGTTGGCAAAGTTCTGCTGACTTTGAAGGAAGAAGGTGGCTCTTATCCAGACTTCACATCGCATGGGAAATTAGTCAGAGGGGAGAGAGCGTAAGTCAGAGAGGGATTCTACGCAATATATGATTACCTGTTAACAGTGTACACAATTTCCTTATTTCTAAGCTGTTTCTTACCTCTTGATTTGTGTATCCCCAGCAATTTTCCTGTGGAGATACAGATCCTGAGTTTAAATCCGAAATGGACTTTTTCTTAATTAGTCACCTTTTAGCAAGTGGCTGCAGAGTAGTGTGTGAAGTGACAGGTTTCTAAATCAGAGTTGATACCTGGTTTCTTAATTTCTCCTGACAAACTAATGGAGATGTGTGTTAATGTGTTAACACTGCAGGAAAAAAATACAGTGTAACAGTGAGCTGGATAAAGTTTTTTCTAGTTCATGGGAGGGGCTTCCAGAATGGGTGAATGAGACAGGTGATTCCTGCCCTCCCCTCCCCCCCCCTCAAAAAAAAAGAGAAAAAAAGAGAAAAAAAGAGAAAAAAAGAGAAAAAAGCTTCTGTGTGGGATGTATGTTGCAGTAGCTGTTGGAGTCAACTCCCTAAGTCAAAAGACCAAGATGTTTTATCTAATTACTGTAATGGTACAAAGCAGTACAGGCAAGTGCCTTGAGAGCCACGTGGAGGAGGAGTTTTGCTGTTCTGCACTTACATCTTGAAAGCAAAAATACTTTTATCTTCTCCGTAATGTTTTGGTGTGAAAGCTTGCTGTGTCCTCACCCTTCTGTGTCCCCAGTACTCTGGGTCTCAATGTAGTGGAAAGAACATGTCAGATTAAATCTAAACTTTGTAAAGATAACTCAGAATCGGTGTGCTTTTGCCCTTCTGTAGTCATTCCAGTCTGCTTATTCCTTGACAGAGTCCTCCAGGGTCTTCCCACAGGTAAGTTCCTAAAGGAAAACCCGAAGTGGGAACATTCCTGACCTCAAAGGGAAAATACGGGAAATAGCTTTAGTTTTGTTTAGTTTTAGTTTAGTTTTTTAATTTTTGAATCTCTCTTGTCAGGCAGAGAGCTTTGTCTGGATTTTCTTTTCTTGGCAAACATTTGTAGCAGCAAGTGGTTGCTCTGCTTTCTCCCCCATCTTTACAGAAAAGCGAGTAAACATATTTACTTTTCTTTAAAAAGATCCACAATAAAATCAGGGTAGATCAGATTTTGAACAGATGGTTTAAATCAGTGAGGAAACTGAATTTCAATTGATGACACTTACATTTTTAACTTCTAGCCATTGTTTTTTTTTTTAAAAAAAGGTGATATCAACATGCAAATTAACATATTTGAAATCTAGCATCACATATGGGTAACACTTGATATTTCTTGGTAATCAAGAAATTAGTTGTAGTATTCAAGCTTTTGAGCTGTTGCGTGGGTGAAATGCTGATATTCAGATTCCTAGACATTCCCAGGAGCTGTTGCAGGCTGCCTGCTGATTCAGGCACACTTTTGTGTCTGGGATTGCCTGGCAGGTTTAGACCAGTGGTTCACACAGTCAGTGCTGCAGTCAAACAGGAGAGGCCTGGGGGCTTCCTTGTAGCCTTTTACTTGGTAGGATGTGTAGGAAGTGACTGGATGCTTCGTGCTTCACTGGTGGAGAAGAGCTGGAAATACAAATACACAGCCCCTGCCTCTGCAAGTTAAAAACAGTTCCCTCTCAGAGTGGCATTTGAATTAAATTTATTAAATGAAGTTTATTCATTTTGTTATTTATGTATCAGTTTGAGAATCAGTGATGAAGTATTTGTCCACATCACTTCTCAGCTGAAAGTGCACTTGAGCCTGCACTTTCTTTGTGTTTTGGGTCCAAGTTTATCAAGCGTGGGCCTTGCTTTGTGGAGTGCCACAGAGTGCTGAAAATATGCATGTCTGATTCTGTGAGTGTTCAGCTGGTTGAATCAACTCCACTTGTTTTCACTGTGTCTTCTGTCTCAGCAGGTATGTTCTGTCTTGTCAAGTTTCTCTGTGCTGTTTCTTCTCCATGCCGTCATTCCGTAGTGACTCTCATTCTACCATGGCTGTTATTTGGATGAGTGAGAAAAGCATTTCCAGTGAAGGCAAGAACTATATGTGTTTCCCAGATGAATGTCTGTATTCAGCTAGTAATCTGGGTTGCAGCAGGCAAGCTGGAAGGCAGGTGTGTGCTGTCCCAAAACATGCTAACTCCAAGGTGGCTGTCATTTGTCTTGGTGCCTTGCAAGTAGCTGAGTATTCATTTCTGGGCAGGCTGAAGGACCACTGATCTTAAAGTGTAACTTCCATAGAACTGCGTTTCTGATGTACAGAGAAGTATGGTGTAGAGATCCTAAGCGGGTAGGTCTGTCAGTGTAGAAGCAGGGAGCACTAAAGGTATGTTACCTTAAGTGCAGATCTCTGGCTTTGCTCTTTCTGGTTTCAGACATACCTGAACAGGCTCTGTTCAAGGCTTTGAGCTGGACCCCAGGACCCTGGGAAGGAGCAGTTCATGGTGCCGGGAATCTTGACTTAGATTTCAGATAAATTTCCTGGAGCTGGAATCTGTGGTAGTTGCAACATCTTTCAGAATCTAAAAAATTTGAAAATACTGTAGACCACTGTTAGACCATGATGGTCTAACTTTGTAACTGCTTTTTCTTTGCTGTGACTTGCAATTCATGACTCTGCTGACAAACCTTTAACAAGCTATCGGTACACCTGCTACTCTTTTCCCTTCAGTTCTGAAAGGAAAAATCTGGAGGTATTAAATGCAGGAAAAAAAATAGGCCTGATGCTGATTATAATCAGCTAGAAAATCAGTTGGCAGCAAAACAAATAGATGGAGCATTGTGATAAATCCTTGGTCCTTTTCTCTGGGTTAGTTAATCTACCACTTACTTAGGTGATAGTGAACACATCAAGACAATGATGGCTTGGTTTGGATCAGGTGATCACACCAGTCAGTCTCTCCACCACCACCTAACATGCTAGTTGCAGCAGAACAACTATATTTAACCTGGCATAAAATTAGAATAGTGATAAGATAATTGATCCTGGGTGAACTCCTGTGGTAGAAAATTGACCCATCAGAATTACATGAACAAAACTTGAAATGTCACAGTGAGTACTTTATACAGCTGTAGATTTTTTTTTTTTAATTTTTTTTAACTGATAGGAAATGTTCTTGAGCTGAATTTATCATACCCTTGACCTATGGCTTCAGGCAGATGAGACTTCCAAAATTGCTTACAAATAAACCTTAGGCTCACTTTGCCTTGAAGTTGGTATAGACACTGCACTCTAATTGGAATTAGTAATGTAATCCTGATACAATGTTGGAGACCAGAACAACATGAGAGCCAATAGCGGAAAAAGAAAATTAAAAAAGGTGGCTTTAATGAGACTTTAAATCTAGAATTTTCCAAGACATCAGTGTCTTTTTTTTGAACATTCCCTCAGTCTGTTATTTATATTCAGCATTTCATATCTGCTTACAAGTTTTCATCCTTCTGTCCATCTCCTTCCTCTACTCTTTTTCTTTATCCCTTGGGAAACGCTTTACCTGCAAGGAAGAAGCTTTGGGTTTAAACTACCTCTGAAAGAGAACAAGGTATTTAGCAGGTGCACGTTTGCTGTTGTGTTGGGGGGAAGACAGCTGTGCAGAAGTGGACCTGTACGGTCCTTCAAGGACTTAATTTTCTGTACAGAGGGTGTCTTTTAATTTCTGGCCCCTAATTGCATTGGAAGATGGATGGAAGGATTTCTGGGTCAGTTCTGTAGAGGTGTTTTCTAATTCGGCAGGATACTAGAAGTACCGGGGAGAAGGGGGTGGGAGAAATGCCTGTGAAGGCTCCCTTTTCCTGGGACATAAGGGAAAGAGAAACGGAGTTAAATGGATGAAACTGTTCTGAAGCAAAAACTGCTAAAAAAGCCGCAACCAAACTAAAAGCTCTCTCCTTGCCATTTCCCCCACCCTCAAACAGGACAGTCCCTTTCCCTCCTGCGCGGGGGATTTGTATGGGTGTGTGGTCTCTCTGCTGAGGTCACCTGGTAGGTGGTCACAGCCTTCTGCTGTGTGCTTATGTCAGTTGGGGCGTGCAGAATGGGAGCTGCAGGTCAGACCTTTCCGTAAAGGTCTCACTTGTCTTGTTGGGTACCTGCTCTTCATAGGCCACAGTCCTGTGCTCAGCCCATCTCAAATAGCTGCATTTCACTTTCCTGTGGGCTGTGTTTTGGAGGACGTGGTGTTTTAGGAAGGTGCTGGTGTGTTTGCGTGCTCTGCTGAAAGATGGTGCTGTAATGTCCTCCACAAATATAACAAAGGTGTGTGGCTGTGCTTGCCCAGTGTGTCTGTGGAGGTGCTCCTACCTGGGTTGGCTCGAAAGTCAGGTAAGAACCTGCATTACTGCACTGTTTCAGTATTTTCTGGCTCGCTGCTAAGTCTTGATCCCATCACTTGCTTGGGCAGTGACTGGTGTCATCAGGTGGCTGCAGGTTTCTTCTGAGTGGTGCAGCTGTGCTGGGATTTACAGGACTTGAGCGGCAGTATGGGAAGCATACTCTGCTGTCTACTGGTAAATCTGTAGTACGGTTCCTCTTGAAGAATATTAAGTCTGGCATGCATCTGACTAAACCATGTACCTTTGCTCCATAGCATGTAAGAATTGCTGCTTTTCAGAACAAAGGATTCTAGATCTTGCTTTTTGTGAGAAGCAAGCAGCTGTAAGGGCATTAAAGGGAGGAAATGGTGCTGTTTGGCATGCTCCTGGTAGGAGAAAGGTGGCAGACTAGAGCTCATTTGTAGGTGAGGCTTCATTTCACCTGCTTCAACGTGCCGTTAGCATTCATAAAAGCTCTGTGGTCTTGCTTTAGCTTCGGTCTTGCTGCAGCCCCTGCAGAAGCGAGGGGTGATGTGGCCTATTCTGAAAAATACTGATTGTGCTTCTTTGTTGTGTTCCCAGGGCCCAGTCATTTACGCGCAGTTAGATCACTCCGGAGGACAGCACAGCGACAAGATTAACAAGTCAGAGTCTGTGGTCTATGCTGATATTCGGAAGAACTGAGACGAGACCGTAAGCTATCCACAGGAAGACACACATTGAGACTGGAATTGCTTGAACAAGATTTGACCCAGAGAACTCACATGTGGCCTTTTGACGCCTAGGCTAGGACCAATGCATGTGCATACAGAGGGAAAGATATATATGTATTGTGTGTAAATAGTCTATTTAATCGTACAGAAGTGAGACCAATGTTGCATGTTGAAATGTGGTAAGGATTTTGCTTATAAATTGCCAATATTCTTTTTGTATCTTGTGTGACGAGAAAAAAAGTGAAAACTCGCATCACAATTTTAAAATACTTTTATCTTGATTATTAATGGAGAAACTGGAAGATGCCTGAAGATTCTAGATTGACCTGGAAATTCTTTTTTTTGCTTATAGGGCCAAATTTCTTTTGTTGAGGTGAATATAAAGAAGAGATCTTCTTTATATTCACCGAGTTCTTTATGTATACAGGGTATTAGTCTTTCCTTGGTCAGATTCTCAGTACAAGCTGCCTTCTCGTATAAACTAGACACTCTCACTTGGTCTTGTAAGCCAAATTATGACTCCTAGCTATCAGAAACGTATGTCTTAGCAGTGTGAGTGAAGGACATGTTTAGGCCTACCTGAACTGTGTAACACAGGTTACAGAACTGTTTACTTCTGTATTGAGCCCATCCATTCAAGCTTTTAGTCCTTTAAGGTACAGGGATAGTGTTGATCTAATGCATTTTGTGAAATGGTAGTTGACCTGTGAACACTTAAGAGCTAGTGAATTAAAGGGATAGGAAGCTATAGGTGTAGGTGGTTGCCTCAGACTCTGTTGAACCTTTCAATGAAATGTTTCTTCCTCGAAGCTCTGTCATTTCATATAAGCACGAAAAAGGGCTCCAAGGGATCTGGAAGCTGTAGTACTCCTTCACCTCTCTCCAATGGCTCCACTATACCACTGTCACTTCCTTAGAGATGTTTTATCTGTTCTTAAAAGCCTGTAGTGGAGGCTGAATGACCTCTGGAGAAAATCTAAGGCTTCACTCTTTGTTTTTTTTTGATGTGTGTTTTTTCTGTGTAACCTACATTTGCACAGAGGATGTGGAGGGCAGTTTATTTCCTTCCTCTCTGCAAGTCTACTACTTGAATATAATTTCCTACCTTCTTGTTTCTACACTCCTCATAGATTGCTAAGGATCTCTGATCATCCTCTTCTGAAGAGGATCTTTCTTTAGGTGACCCATTTGTATCCTGAAATCTGGTGCTCAAAACTAGAAGTGGCATTCCCACTGAGGTCTTCTCAGAGTAGAATATAGTGTAAGGATTTCTGTTTTCTACATCCTAATGTGGTGTTGGCTTTTTTGTAGCAGCAAATAATTTTCAGTTTGGTCTGCCATAACCCCTTCGCTCTGATTCTTACCCCTTTCCTAGTTCAGTCTGTTTCACAGAATCAGTCACAGAATGGTTGAGGTTGGAGGGGACGTCTGGAGATCATCTAGTCCAAACCCCCCCTCCTCAAGCAGGGTCAGCTAGAGCATCTTGCCCAGCACTGTGCTGAGTTTGGTTTTGAGTATTTCCACAGACGGAAACTCTACAACATCTCCGGGCAACGTGTTCTACTGTTTGATCACTTAAAGTGATCACTTAGAGTGATCAAACAGTAAAAAAAGTGATTCCTTGTGTTCAGGTGGAATTTCCTGGTTTTTAAATTTTTGTCCATTGCCTCTTGTCCCTCCAGTGACCGCTACTGCAAAGAGTAGTGCTCTTCATTCCCTCGCATCAAGTATTTACACACATTGATGAGATCTCCCCCGGGCCTTCTCTTCTTCAGGCTGAGCAGTCCCAGCTCTCAGCCTTTCCTCATGAAGTGATTGAGTCACCATCCCTGGAGGTATTTAAAAGATGTGTAGATGTGGTGCTTAGGGACATGGTTTAGTGGTGGGCTTGGCTGTGCTAGGGTAATGGTTGGACTTGATGATCTTAAAGGTCCTATCCAACCAAAACGATTTTATGATTCTGTGAAAGTAGCCCCAGTTCTTTTATAATCTTTGTGGCCCTGCACTGGACTTGCTCCAGTAAGTCCATATCTCTCTTGTTCTGGAGAGCCCAGAACTGGACACAGCATTCCAGGTGTGGTCTCACCAGTGCAGAATAAAGGGGAAGGATCACCTACCTTGACTTGCTGGCAATACTTTGCCTAATGCAGCCCAGGATACCATTTGCCTTCTTTGCCACAAAGGCACATTGCTGCCTTGTGTTCAGCCTGGTGTCCACCAGGACCCCCACAGGGCCTTTTCTGCAAAGCTGCTTTCCAGCCAGGCGGCCCCCACCATGTACTGGTGCATGGGGTTGTTCCTCCCCAGGTGCAGGACTTTGCACTTCTCCTTCTTGAGCTTCATGAAATTCCTCTTAGCCCAATTCTCCAACCTGTTCAGGTCCCTCTGAATGGTAGCACAACCACCTGGTGTGCCAGGAACTCCTCCTGGTTTTGTGTTGTCTGCAAATTTGTCTCTACTGAAATTATGTTATGGCTTTTTCAGACTTCATCTTCAATTTATTAGTTGAAAACTTGGTTTGAATTCTCATCCTGTCCTCCAGTGAGCTTGCAGCACTCTTAGCTTTGTGTTTGAAAACTTAAGCCTACATTCTGGTGTAACATCAAGTAAAAAAAAAACAACAAACAGTTTTAGGCCCATGGCAGACCCTTTGAGAACCATATTAGATATCCTTTAATTATGACAGTGCGAGTTTAATAACTATTTTGTGTACAGTGTTTTTTTTCCCACCAAAGTTGGGTGTGCCAACACTACGTTCTTTCATCAGGATCAGACTTCACCAACACCTGCCTTTGTTAGAAGCCTCATTAAGATCGGGATGAATCTTGCTGCTGCTGCTTTCCTGATCTACCAGGCTGTTACTTTCTACCATTTGTTTTACGCCGACCTGGTTTCATGGGGATAAAATTTATAGAATCAAGTTTCTGTTAGGTTTGGTTTCAGTTTGTGGCCAGCCACGGTGATCAAGGCCCTCAGCAGTTAAATCCAGGCAGCGGACCCAGGCTGGCCCACAGGTGTATTCTGTATCATTAAAGTCAGGTTCACTACAAAAGGGAGGGCTTGCTGGGGATGGGGGGGAAGGTGTATTGTACATCACCATCTTTCTTCCCAGGCATTTTAGAGTAAGAGGGAAAAATATGATGAATGTAGCGATCAAAAATTTGCTGCTGTGAGAAGACAGGGCTGTCCTTGGCTCTGAAGTCTGCTACTAACATTTTTTTTTTCTTTTCCTGCTGGAATATACTGGAGGATCTGAGTGCAATCCTGATCTGGTTGGTGCTAACTTTAAGAAACACTATGATCTGGTGCTAACTTCAGGAGACATGCTGATCTGGTTGGTGCTAAGGTTACAAAACATGCTGATCTGGTTGGTGCTAAGGTTACAAAACATGCTGATCTGGTTGGTGCTAACTAACTTTAGGAAACATCTCCTTCCATTGCTTTTGTTTAGCTACAGGTATGTTTATGTTGCCTATACTGAGGAGGCTTGTTGTAAGGCTGCTTGAATCCTTTTCGTGAAGGTAGAACAAACTTGGAAGTATTTTTGTAAAATGCTGAACAACTTTTTAGAAAGAAACAGAAGTCCCTACCCCTAGGAGTAGCAGAAATCAGTCTGAATCCCTCTCCAGTGTGAAGGATGTTGGATATTTTTTTTTTTTTTTTTTCCATGGAAACATGAGCAATGTAGTTCTTATTAAGCTGAAGTCAAAAGAACTTGAGGCAATGTGAGACACCACTTGTGAATTTTCTGTCCCTCAAGTTATCTTACCTTGTTTAATCATATGATAACCTGTGCTGATGAAAGGGACTGATGCTAAGTTGGCTTACTTAGTAAAGTCTTGGGAGACAGAGGACTTCTACTTCCTTGATGGGTAGCAAGTAGAGATTAAAGTCAGGCAAGGTCATTATATCCTAATTTTATGGTGACCAGAAGTTTAACTCTCTTTGCTCTGGTGCTATTCTCTGATGTTGTTCTTTGCAGGTGGAAAGGAACAGCTTGGACTTTGAAGAACGCTAAGTGCATTGTCCTTGTCCTGTTGTAGTACTGCTCCTAGATCTTTCTAGGACCATGTATTTCAAAATACAGCTGAGGGGTAGGCAGCCTCTCCTGAGGCAGTAGCAAATGACTAAAACTGTTGTGTGGGTCATCGCTCCTGGAGAGTGGAGCTGGGGAAGGTTTGTGTGATGGAAAAGACTTTCAATGGATTCATCATGCAAACAAAACTGGGATCAATCTGAAATCCATCACTCAGTTGAGGGGAAAAGGTCTTTTATGGGAAAAGTGACCTTCTACCCATTGTAGGAGTGCAGTTTTGGATCGCCAGCCTGGGCTGTGGTGGCAGCTGAGCCAGCTTGCACCCCGTGGAGCCAGGGATATGAGCGGCATCGTTCATCATCTCTGTTATTAACAGAACTGCTAGTGGTGGGTGTATTCTTCCTTGTTTTTGATTACCAGGAGTGAATTTTGAGAAAAGGATTACAAATAATTATGAAGTATCAATCTAAGTAAATTGGTAGCCGTACCCAGTATACCAAATCTCCATTGCCCGTTTTGACTTCAGCAGTTGTTCTGTGAGGGAGATGATTGGCATGTTCACGAAATGGCATTAAGAGCCTTTACAGGGTGGCAAATATGCTCCTGTAATTAATTGAATGATGTGTCATTCAGAACCGGAGACCTGTAGGGTTTAGTTTTCTCTCAAAGCTTTAGTGATATTTCAATTTGTGACTGGAAGAGCTGGAATTATGTTTTTAACTTTTTAAATCTGTGAGAACTGTTTAGGTAACCATCTGTCTTGTACCTGCAGTAAATGTGCATACACAACTCAGAAGCTGCATTGCCTTAGAGTGGATTCATTGAGGTCAAGTGTGGGCTGTTTGATGGATAACCAAAACATCTTCACTCTGTATTGAAATCTTGTCTTGGAATTTTACATTATTAATGTATCTACCTGGGACCTCAAATACAAAGTGTTCTTATAGTATAATAGGTGATGGAAATATTTGCTCTTTAAAACCAACAAAGCTGAGAACTGGATGTGTTTAAGGAAAGACTGGACATGGCACTTAGTGCCATGGTCTAGTTGACATGGTGGTGTCAGGGCAACGGTTGGACTCGATGATCCCAGAGGGCTCTTCCAACCTGATTGATTGATATCAAGCAATTCTTCCCTTTGACATTGCTATCAAGGTGGGTAGGACTTCTGGGGTGTGGCCACACCCCTGGGGTGCTCGTATTTAGGTAACATTTTCATATGGGAGACTACAAAATCATATGGACCATGCTCAGCAATTATACTCTTCTTGAGGCTTCTCTTTCCCTTCTCTTCACTGCCCTAAAGCTAATAAGCTCTTTCATTTACAGGTATTTTTGCACTCTAAAATGCAAGTTCAATGCCTTTGGAGATCAGTGTGCTGTGCAATCTCTTCTGTCTCCCTGCAGTGCCAGCTGTTTGTATGTGGTAAATGTAACTGGAAACATAGACTGAGTACTTCTCTTTTGTAAACCTCTGTCTTGGAGGTATGCAAGAGAACAGACACCTGTGAGACGGGTGTATAATCTGTGTGAGGGAGCCAGATAGGCATTGCATGGCCTGATCACATGAAGAGCCAGTGTACCAACCGTTAGTGCTTTTTGCTTTTACAGACTCGTCTGGAAACGGTTATCTCGGATATTTTTTCTTGAATGGACCTTCACGTTTTCTATTGTAATCTTGTGAATATTTTAATACACTTTTTTTTTCCCCATTACTGGTTTGTTGGATGAGTCTTATTTGGTTAGGGACTGGGAAGGGAGGGGGACTGAAATCCACCACCTCTCTTTCTGGCAATATTCTTCAGTCCCTGCAGTCTCTTGTCAGCTCAGTGAACAACGCAGCTGGAGAGTTCACCATTGGAATTGATTTACCTGTATTTACCTGTATTACCACTTCAGCTAGGAGAACTAGAAGAAATGCAAGTGAAACTGTAGCACAACACCCACAGGACATAGCTTCATGACCGGACAGCCTCTGGAAAGGGGGAGCTGCCAGACTAGCAGGTGCGTGTCTTGTAAGAATGGAAGATGCTTTCCTTAAAGTATCCTACACAAATACTTTGCACAGGATAATGTAACATGCATGGGGTGAGAAAGGGAGGGGGGGACATCAGTGCCACAAGGTGCTGTAGACTCTTGTAACTACGGAAGGGTTTCCTTTTCTCTCCACCCTTGCCATGCTGGGGTGGTAACTCAGATGGGACTGGAGGAAAGTAGGGGTGGAGAGAGACTTAATAACAGGACTTTGCAAAACTCCAGTATTTCAAGGCCTTCATTTTCCTGAAAGCTGAATCCTGAAGAAGCTATTCTGTCTCTCAGTTGTCTTTTTTTTTTCTCCTGGAGATAGATACATTCCTGAGGTCTGGTCCTGACTCCTAGCTGTGGTGGGAGGGGTCTCAGAGAACCTGCCTGGGAAGCTCCTTGATGCCATGCTCTTATACTCCTCAACAACAGATGAGCTTTTGCAGTGTAATGTAAAGCCTTTCCTTGGAAGCTGTTTCACAGTGGCACGCTTTTCCTCTTTACAGGAAAGTAGGGAGAGATGTTTACTCTCAGGGGAGGCTTCAGCGTTTATTCACAAACATGCCAGAGATGGGAGCAGACCACTGACTCCAGAGCTTTGGAGAACTGACATGGCTCAGGTGCCTGTCTCCTGAGTGCACACCTTCACAGGAAATCTGTATGTACTTAAGCAGGGGGGAGGGAAGTGAATAACAGAAGTTTTGGCTCTTGATTTTTCAGACTCCCAAGAACCAGGTGTTTCAGTGCACCCATATTCTGCCTCTAGTTTCAGAGGATGACAGAAGCTACAACACCAGCAGCACATACTTGTTTGCCCTCCTCTTGTTAAAGACGGTGGTGGCTGGGAAACAAGATACACAGAGCTGAAAAGAATATCCTTACACCACTAGGGAAGAACATCAGGGAATGAAATACAAATGCTACTGTTGTTGGTTACTGAAAGTATAGTAAAACCCCACCCAGGTCTGACTGTGACATGAAAGAAGATTACTTCAGGCTGAGGCTCTGGCTGACTGTCACCAGTACCCCGTCACTCCTAGCACTGCTCAGTAGAGTCAGATAAGGTGGGGCCCAGCAACTCATTCTAGGCACAAGCCACAATCAGTTTCTTTTAGAGACAATATAAGACAAACACTTCAATTTAAAAGGTTGCACTTTATTTAAATGTATGGAGATACTTTGCTATTTGCACTTAGAAAACACTTGCTCTCTAGACATGTAGATTTCCTCTTTCATTTTCTCAGAGGAAAAAACATTAAAATTAGGGAAGCTAGGTCCCGTGGGGAAGGGCTTGTGTGGTGTTAGATTTGACCTGTTGAGTTAAGCATCTCTTTGCTGCAGCTGCTCTTATTGTTTTGCTTTCAGTTCCCGATTATACCTATAGAGGAGGAAAAAAAAAAGAGCAGAGACTAAGAACAGAACACCAGTTACAGTAACAGTGTCGTCCTAACAATCTGTTCAGCAGAGGATGTTAAAATTACAACGGACTTGAGGGTAGAAGCTCAGGATAGGACACTTTAGGTCACGTAAGAAGTTCCAAATTAGTTAAGTTTGCCTCGTTCCTGGCCAGTACTGAAGCTAGAAAACTCGAAATTTTCCCTCCAGAAATAATAATAAACAAAAATAAAATGCTGGTCTGATTAAGAAGCCTTTGATACAGTTGGAACTGACATGATTCAACACTGAAAGCTGACAGAAGCGCAAAGCTTACGACGAGGAGAAAGTCTAGGCTGTTTGTCAGTCAGACCCACAGCTTTTAAAGAATGCCTTAGACCCAGAAACACCAGCTTACGTAAAACATTCCTTAAAATGTGCTCTTGCTATACTGAAAATATTTAAAGCTTCATTCCCACTCAACTGGAAAACTAACAATGCACCAAAAAAGTTCTGCAACGTTTAATTAATTGTTCAGTTCCTCTTGCTTGTTGCGCTGACATTGAGGCTTGTAGAATTTATAAATTCCTTGTTAAGATGAGGAGGTGTGAATGCTTAGTTATTTATGTAGCGTAGCCTTTCTTGATACGTACCTCCATATTCGGAAGAGTTGAGAGCCACCAGCACAGCCAACAAAGAAGTTCACAGCAAAGAGACTCCAGTTTTTAGGAATAATAACTAGAGAGTACCTTGACCAAATAAGGCCTGTTGAATGAAAGGGAAAGTTTAAAGATGTTAAGTCTTTAAAGTGAAATATTCAGACATTCCCCTAAGTTTGGAGACAGAATCATGGGCCAGTTTAAGTAAACAAGTTTTACAACTTCGTGTTAGACAACTGCTTTTCTTATAACCGGCCATTTCTCAGTTAAAAGCGCATCAGGTGCCAGTGGGACAGCTATGGGTAGGTATTGCATTTTTCCAAAGTAACTAGACAATAAGGTCAATCATAGTCTTAATATCAAACAAAGATCCTCGGTACTCTGCAGCAGTCTAGACCTTAATTCTCCAGCACAGTTGCAGGGTAGTGGCATTTTGCTGTAGTATATCCAGCTTGCTGCACCAGCTTAGAGATTACAGAATCCACCAGTCAAGAAAGGTTTAGATACCATGCAAAATGCACAGCACTGTGTCAAATATCAAAACAACATCTGGAGAAGGAAGAAGGTGGCAGCTGTAATTCTGATTTTCAGCTTTAGCTGCCACAAGTCCTGCCCCTGACAAGATCTGGTGGAACACCTTGAATACAGAATATTGTTTCTGCCAGTGTGAAAATTCACGGCAGACGGCAGCGCAGCAGTTCATGTGCCGCTGCTTCCAAGTTCCTTTAGCACACGGAAATTCTTTCCAGTTACGTTAATTACCCTACCCTTGTTTAATCCCTTAAAGTCTGTTCTAAAAAAGTCACTATATCCTGGACTGATCAAAATTACTTGACCTGAAGCAAAAGAGGTCACTTAGTGGAATGAGTGGTATCATTGTAACTTCAGGGATGAAACTCATATCCTAACAACTTGCTCTAGACAATTCCAAATTAAGACGTGTAGAAAACTGTTGTATCATCACAGAACTCTTACAGATTTAAAAAAAATATGTAGGTCTGTCCTAGAATTATCATCCGACAGCAATAGTGAGAGCTAGCAAGCATATTACAGTTATGCCTGTTCTATAGAAGTGGATTAGTACTGATGGAGGATTTGTAAAGAAGTGTACGCAGTTTTAGAGAGGGTGCTGTGTAAAAGCATGGAGTAACTTTGGCTTTACCTGTGGTCATTAGTACTGCAGACTGTGCTGTGCTGAGCTTTTCTGCTGGTCTGGTCATATCAGCCATTCCAGCACATACCAAACCCTGGAAAGAGAAATTCAGTGAGCACCAGTCCAGTATCAGGACCTCCTGTAACTGAGCAAATGCTTTACAAGGGGAGGTTGCTTCATAGCTCAGTGATTATTCTATATGCATTATATGAGCAGGTAATTAGACTCTCTGAGACAACATTCACTTCTAGTCCCTTGTGGCAGGAATAAGAACGCAGTTATGGGGGGTGCAACTGGCTTGCAATAAAATCCCAGGCAGTGGCAATTTTCATTTAAGAACAAGGTTAATTTAAGCACAGCTGCTTAAGAAAGCAGCTGAAAAAAAAAAAGCTTATTTAGATAAGGCCCTTCTTCCTAAAGCTCAGGCTGATATTGCTGGTAAAGATGTAGGTGTGACACCATATATTCTTCATTCAGCTTCATCTGAGGAGCCCAAATTTCTTCTTTTTTAATATGATTTCAATAAAAGTAGAAAACTTCCAGGCGAAGTGAGGAACAGCTTGGCTGACCTACTTGACAACATTATGAGCAAACACACTGCTTGATTTGTTTTGTGTTATTGCCCTCTACTGGAAATACAGTTTCATGTTCATGTTACAGGAGGTTCACAAAAAAACCCCCAAACCAAAATCCCACAAATAAGAGAGTTCTAATGCTTTTAATTCACTGACTGTCACTAAGGACTCCTTTGGCTCCAACCAAGAAACCAGTTTTCAAGGGCAGAGGCTTCCGTGTGCTGCCTCACTTATGGGATTGATATTGCTGCAGTGGTGCCATGGAGGTACAGACTTCCAGCACACTTGGATAACTGTGGTAAATGCACCTTTGCCATGCAGGGGGAAGGACATTTTAACTTCTCAGTGAAGAACTTCACTGTGACCTTAGAGAAGTCTTCCTGCATGTTCACAAAAGAAAAACCATCTGTGTATAAGCTCTTTTGGTACAGCGGCAGTCGACACCAGCCCGCTCAGAAGAGTTGCCTGTATGCTCAGGCTCAAGAGCACGTTGCCTGGGAGAGCCTCTGCGAAAGGGGAAGGTTAACCATGGTTCCTGCAGCTCCAGTTCAGATTGACAAGGAAGGAAACCAAGCTACAGCTTGGAGCATAATGCATTGCCTGTGGCCTATAAAAAGTTGGGGTTCACAACGGCAAACTTACGAACCACCTGGCAATAGGAAGAGCAGGTTATATCCTTGCTTGTTATCAAACAAGATCAAACGGCTTTATGATTTCAGAGGTCATTATTTTATGTGTACTAATACAACAACTAGGAGGAGTACAGTGAATTAGGAGGAGGTATATACTTCACCTGTGCACAAACACAGCCTAGGGGTGTAACCAAGTGGGAAGATGAACTGCACAGGGAGCAGAGAGCTACTGACAGCCCAAATGGCAGTTGCCGTTTTTGTTTTCTCAAGATTACCTTGCACCCTGCAATGCTTTAACCTGCCTTCAAACTATGAGCCTTAGGAATTGGCTTCCTTAAGATACTCTTCAAATTCCTCAATCTGAGAAAAAACACAAGCTTTAAGAGGTTTGAATTAGGCCAGCTCATGCCTACCTTGAGCAACAGCTAGTGTGTCACAAGAGAAAGCTTTTGTGAAACTTTTAGCAAAGAGTATAATTTTTTTAAAAAAAAGGCATTTTTCCCCCACTGTATCCCCTGCATGTTATGCTACATGTTATTAAGGCTAATTTTGTTCCTCCTCATATATTAAAAATCAGAGCCTTGGTATTAAATCTTTCTGTAGGCTCAGATATCTGCTGGGAAACTATTGCTTGCTCAATGGGTTGCTGCAGACTGCCCTCTGATTAACATCCAGACACACATCTTATACTTACCCATTTCATAATAGGTGCCCAGAAAAACACTGTTTTGGGACCTGAGGGAAGAGAGGGGAAAAAAGAAAAGTTAAATTATTCACTGAGATGTGGCTGGTTTAATACCTACAGCAGTTTTTTGGGGTTTTTTTGGTTTGTTTTTTTTTTTTTTAATAATGAATTGTGTATATTAGCACAGTTTCTACCACTGTACAAGCTCTATCATGTAATACTCATAGTTCACCAACTCAGTGCA
Organism: Nyctibius grandis; assembly: GCF_013368605.1. Taxonomy (NCBI): domain Eukaryota; kingdom Metazoa; phylum Chordata; class Aves; order Nyctibiiformes; family Nyctibiidae; genus Nyctibius; species Nyctibius grandis. The sequence continues at coordinate 4,669,611 of NC_090659.1, read as the reverse complement.
TCAGCCTTCAGTTGTGTAATCAGTCCACCCTTTTCTGCAACAGATGAGTAGGATTTTGTATTTCTGTTTTTAAGCAAATGAAGACATTAGAGCAGGCAAAATGCATTTATAATGACAAGAGTTAGGATAAGGCCTAGGAATAGTAAAGACAGTTTCTATATAATGATTAAAAGCTACTCTACAGCTGGACTAACAGAATTAATATTTGAAATCTTTGTGAACTGAATCTTGTGAACTAAAACCCCAAAATAGTTTATTACTGGTACTGTAACAAGTCCTCCTTCCCTTCCCAAATCACAGCCCACCTCTTCACGCTACAGAAGACATGCTGCACAGCAGCATTAGATGGTTAAAGTAAGAGTACAAATTGCAAACGTGAGCAGCAGAATGTCACAAGGAGAGTGTCCTCATTCACCTCTCATCTGCACCTCTGAATAACCCCGTCTTTCTAGCAGAAACAGTGCTTCCCACCCAGTCAACCCTATACCCCAATAATCCACCAATAGGCAAAGGAGGATTATGGGGGAAGAGGACAAAATCTACAGAAGGAAGGGAGAAAAGTCAATGGAATGGGATCTGGGGGAAAACATCTCTCTTACAAATACACATAGTGCTAAAATGGCACCTGGTTGGTTAAAGCAAAGTACTGTAATGCCACATGTACAACATGCAGACTGCCAACCATGCCAGAAATAATTAATCTAGGACTACTGCTCAGTCTTAAAAGAGAGACCATGATCCAAAGTATCAGCCCACTGCACTGGGAGACTGTCAGGGCCGCGGTTCCCATTTCATCAAAACACATTACGTTTTAGGCCTTGCTAGGCCACTGCTCAGCATTCTGGTAACATGCAAGACAAAGCCAAGTTTTCACTGTAATATGTTACATATTATGAGTAAAGTTTCTAAATATAAATGATAAACGTTAGGACTTTGGTTGCTTGCTTTTTATGTGAGCTAATTTTTCACTAACAATTCAGCCTTCAAAAGGCCTTGCAGTAACTATTTACAGTCCCCATTTTAAGCGCCCCCAGATTTAAAACAATGACTTGGGAAAAATTAACTGTCAGGTTTCTACAGCAAGCACCTGTGAAGCAATTTTTAATTTGGGAGATGAGACTAATTGTTACAAATATCAGTTGCTCCATCACCTTAAAGCCAACTAAGCCCTATAAAAGGGCAGGGCAACTGCAACAAAAACTGGCTTGGCAGCTTTGCATAAAGCCCTCTTAGACCCTCGGTGCTCGTGATAGCGATCAAGTTTCAAACTGCAGTTCATAACTACTAGAACATTATTTTTCGTGTGGATAACTGAATGTTTCTGCCTACACAGGATTTAATTTTTTTTAGGATGCATGGGGTTGTGCAGCCACTAACACTGTATTGTTGAGTAAATACAGCTCAGTGTTCATCCTTTAAAGATATAAACTTTAGTTGCTGTTCTCTTAGGCAGCTACTTAGTATGTCTCAGGCTGCAAATATAGCTCTTTATACATCAGTCTTACAGAGGTCCCACAGAAGTAGCTTTAGTTACTACCATCTATTTTCTTCTAAAATGCAAATTCAGATTCGGAGTAGTGGAGGAGTATAAATTATTAAATCAACATTCCCTAAGCAACTAGTAAAGTTTTCAAGAAGACTGACATTAGTTTTTATTGATAATAGATAATTTGATAATTTAAAACTGCTGACTACAAAAGCAAGAAACAATTGAACACAAGTAAGGTACCAAGCCAAGCTTGTTATAAGGGAAGACTGTTGGATGCTGCCAGCGAACACCTCTCCTGGAGGCACGCCAGTGAGCACCCAGCCAGGGCGAGCTCTTCCCAGATCCTGACACCCAGAAAAATCAAGGCTGAATATGCCAGCAGCACATCAGAGCGGGGACATACCAGAGGCTAATTTGGATATCCATGTATGCGTCCAGTTTATAGAATTTATGATTTCTATGAATTGTAAGAAGTCATTGTCCTGGAGAGTTCAGTTTAATCAGGCAAAGTGAACCAAAGAGACCAAAGGAGAGGGAGTACAAGCTCCTCCGTGGCTGCCAAGAGCGATGTTCCCTGTTCTGTGGCAGCCAGGGGAGTTGGTGTGCTGTACCCCAGGCTCTTTGTTGTCCTCCAGCAGCCTTGCTCTGTGCAACGCCAGCCAAAGAAACAGCTTTTCAGACCAGGCATCAATTATTCTACTGGAAGCTTTCGTTGGGTCAGAAAAGAAGTAAGCATTGTTCTTCATTTCTTACAAGTGATTTATAATTTCATGATAATGACACTTATATTCTAAATTAGACTAGAAACTTAGATATCACCAGGGATAAGACATGAGCCTTTCATTTTTAACCTACTTATTTTGCAGTCAGAATGGCATCTATTGCATAACTTTCTCACAGACCCACCTTCAAGACATTCAAGGCTGAAACAGAAGCGGCAGAGGTTCAGTTTCGATACCTGCTTGCTCTGTGGCTTTTCTCACGCCATCAGTATGGATTATGGCAGATATATATGTATATATACCTACATACACACACAGAGTCCCTAAAAACTAGATTTTAAAAAATTATTAATTTCAGCATTATGATGGTGAACAAAAGTGGACCGCAGGCAGGTCCGTGAAGTGAAATGCACTGCAGAAGAACCTCCAAAGCCTTTTTCAATCAGTACTACAGTTGTGATGAAGAATGAACACAGATGTTCCCAGTGCTCGCCCATGCCTTGTATTCCATAAAAGCAATTGCAAGCTGCCACATTTCACAGAATCACAATTTCACACGGGATGAACATGGCGCTCAAAGGCTTCGCACCTTTACAATGGAAGTGCTGGGCATATTGACTCTTTATATACAAAAGTTACATTCATATTAAATATATATCTATTGATCTAGTGAATTAGTACAAATCAGACATTTTGATAACTGCAGTTTTCACTCTTTAATTGTGATTTCTTTAAAGCAACAACTTTCATTTCAAGAGAGGACTGTTACAGGAAGACGGAACAACCGACTAACAACTAAAGTCCATTTTCACAGTGCATATTCCAGGTAGGTGAAGAGTCAAGGATGCACATCACTGAAACAAAACAGTGGCAACAGCAGCCTATGGAATTTTAGGATTTTATCGGGCACTCTCTTTAACTACTCTGTGCAGTTTGTTTACATGACAAACATCACCAAACGGCACCGAAGCAGATCATTTTACAAGAGGTTTCTCCCTAGGAACACACAAAAACATGTTTGCTAGAGTAAAGGTAAGCTTTAGGTCAGGTAAGGGTAGCTCATTTCAGGGAAACTCGAGCGCTTCAGCTATGACAGCAGGTTAATGAAGGGCAGGAGTTGTCTTCGGCAGGTTCAGCAGAAAGAAAATAAAACAAAGAGCAACTTGACTTAAACCAGAGCACGCTTTAAGATCAGAAATCCTCGCAGCGCTCCCCCCCTGTTCTGTCAGCACAGCCATTTGAAAGAAGGGCCTGCCGAAGCCTTCAGGCCCCTGTGGAAATCACCGCAGCCTCTGGGTTAGGATCAGGCAGCCCAACCGTTACCGGGATCCAAACCGTGGTAACGTGACAGTGACACTCACGTACCCCCGTGCATTGCAGGGGACGGGAATAACAATTAGCATCGTGTCCGGCTTTTTTGTTTTTTCTTTCCAAATAAAGGAGGTTTTCCCTCAGGGAGCAGGAGCCCCCTGTTCGGCAGTTTTCCCCATGTCGGAATGACAGTAACGGAGGTGGGACCCTGCGGCCCCGATTCCCCCCCCCGCTCCCCCGGCGGACCCGCTGCCCGGCGCTCCGGCACCCCCGCCGGCTCCCCGCGCCAGGCACCCGCCGCACCCCGCCTCTCCCTCCGCTGAGCCAACCGGGGAGCCAAGGTGACCCCCCCCGGCCCCTCGTTAGGCCGCCGCCGCCGCAGGACGCCGCGTTACCTGCCGGGTGGTTGTAAAAGGGCCGGAACCGCGGCGGCAGCTTGAGCTCGATGCGGTCGAGCAGGCGGTGGTAGGAGGCGCGGAGCCCCGCGACGGCGGCCGCCATAGTGGCACGGCCAGGAGTGCGCAGGGAGCCGGGCGGCGGCGGAGGGGCGGCGGGCGAGCGGTTACCGGCAGCTCCGTCCCTCCGCGACCCGCCGTCCTTCCACCGCCCCCGGCGAGCCCCGCCCACCTGCCACCCCGTGCCGAGGGGAGGAGAGCGTCTCCTCGCGCGCTGATTGGTGGCCTCTGCAAGGGGCGGGGCGGGGCGGAGGCGTTCGCGCAGCGCTATTGGTTGGGGCGGCCTGCCCCCGCCTCCTGAGGAGAGCTGGAGCCAGCGCGCTCGGAGGAAGTACCACGGGCGCCATCGGACAGGGCGCGAGCGCCCGGCTCAAATATGGCCGCCGGAGCTGCTTCACTCTCCCATTCAAGATGGCCGGCGCGGGAAACCCTGAGCCACGGCTATACGCCCACACCCAAGATGGCCACCTTGCGGCTTCACCGATTGGCTGGAGAGCCGGTTTGGCTGGCGAAGCACGTGGTCGCCATTCGTCATTTCCACGCCGCCCCCTCCCCATTCTGGGCGGGGAGCGGCGGGGCGAGGGGAGCCCCCCGAGGCGACGCTACCAGCTCTCGCGAGACACGCGTAGTCTCGGAGCGCTGCGCCCCCGCCCTGGCGGCGGAGGGGGCGGGGCGCCACGCATGGGGGCGGGGCGCGGAGCCGCCGCCGGCCCCGCCGCCGCCGCCGCTCTCTCGCCGTGGGCGCCTCGGCGCGAGGCGGGCGTGAGCGGGAGTGCGGTGCGCGCGCGGGCCGGCCCGTTTCCATGGTGATCGCGCGGGGCGGCCGGCACCAGCGGCGCGCCCGACACCCCTCCCTGCCTCCCGCCCCCCCGCGCCCCTGCCGCGCGGGGCCATGTCCCGCGGGCACTGCCCCCACCTGCTGTGGGACGTGCGGAAGCGGAGCCTGGGGCTGGAGGAGCCCGGCCTGCTGCGGAGGCACTACCTGGGTAAGGGCGGCGGCCGCGGCGGGGGCGGGGGGCGGCCGTTCTTAGCCCCTCACCGCGGTGAGGAGGGGGCCGGGCTCCCCCCTCTCCCCAGGCGCGGGGCGGGTGACAGCGGGTTCTCCCCCCCCGCACCCCCGCGAGGCGCGCGTAGGCGGGGGGGCGGGAAGAGGGTCCGCGCCTGGCGGGGGCGGGGGGTGCCGCCGGCCGGCCCCGCGGCGCTGGGAGCCCCGTTCCCCTCGCCCCGGCGCTGCCCCCCGTCCGGGCTGTCCCGCAGCAGCGCTGGCTGCCGACTGCGAAGTTTGCTGTGCCCGGCGTGGGGCGGCCCCCCGCAGCCCTCCGCGGGGCCCGGGGCACGGCAGGACCCTCGGCTCCCTCCGTGCGCTGCCCGGCGTCCCCTCGGCCGCCCCTCTCCCTCCCTGAAGGAACTGTTGCGTGAGGGAGGCGCAGCGCGGAAGCTGGGCGGCCGGGCGGCGGCTCGACATTACACCGGGGAGCCGTGGTTTACGCCCGGGGCTGAACGGGCTCTGGATTTACCGGCCCTGAGCCTCTAAAGATCGCTCACAAAACGCGTAAATGCCGGGATAATGGCGTGATTGTTCTTGGGGCTTTTAGGTGTTTCCTGGCTTTTGAAAGCTGAATGCTGGGCAGAGCCCCCTGAACGCCTTCGGTGCCGGCTGCTTTAGAGCGTCTTTGTGTCCACAACTGCTCTGCAGCAGCCGGGGGGTTTCTCTAAATACGCTTCAGCTTCTCCCTGCTGGCTCCTTCAAACGCGAAGCTGGTTATTTCCACTCCCCGAGAGCCCTGAGTTAAAAATAGTGTTAGTTTCAGTTTACGAGGCTTCGGGGTGAATTCTTCAGCGTAAAAGAACTGTTGATATTCTTTGTAATGGCACAGGTTGCATGCGTTCTGCATCTCCCTCTTCCCCAAAATATTAAAAAAATATATTTATTAACGTGTTTTTGGAGGTTGTGGCGGTCTGTTGCATATATCATAATGACACTCCGACTGGGGGGTGGCTCTTCAGGGAAACACATTCCTGTGTGCTTGTGTGGCAAAGTAATTCCTGCTTTTGAGTCGAAACGTCGAGTACTTGAGGTGGAACTTACACACTTTCTTCAATGCTGTGAATCTTTTTGTACCTCCCAGGCGTTTCTGGCTGTGGTTGGTATTGGTTTTCGTTCGGTTTCAGGGTGGAATTTAAGGTGGCGTGTCACGTTACCAAGTCTAACGCAGTAGTTTTCTGCCTGTGGTCCCTGAGCACTCCGTAATCCACAAAAGGTAATTGAGAAAAGCAAGGCCATTGCTGGGAGGTTTCCACCTCCTATAGAGAGGGGTGTGTGTGTATAGCACCTACGTGCACATAAGTCCTTTGGGAAAAAATTCTGAGATCCTAAAATTAAAAAACGTTGAAAACTAATGGTCTGACTGCTTTTGACTCTTGTTATGTCTTGACAGCTGTGCTTAGCCAAATCTTAGCTGAGGATTGTCCTAACTTTTAGTAATCAAACACTGAGATCCTTCTGACTAGATACTTAAGGAATTTATTTATTTTTTTGCCTGTTCCAGTTGGAGCAGAAAAGCTCGATGTTAAAATTAGGACTGTAGCATGTAGCTTTTGAAGAGGCACTGGAAGACTTTTTGGTTTTGGTTTTACAAGATTGTGTCTCTGATAGCTGAAGTATTGAGATTTGATCACTAGAAATCATCTTCTGAGATTTATTAAGATCTCTTTTCTGGACACTGCTTCAATAAAACGTGCATAACTTTAGTTAAAAACAAAATCCCTCTGGTGTCTAGGTTAAGGTCTCATGTTTACTGTTTTTCCTTTAACCTAAACATGTTCGGGTGCTTTATAGCCTTGAGAAAATAGGACCTGGGAGAGGCTTCCCACTGAATTGATGTTAAGATCGGCATTGGTGGTGGCAAGAGTTGTGCAGGCCTTACTGACGTCTGCTTTGAATGAAAGGAGTTAGTACCTGGTGTGCTTGTCTTGTAGAGCCATTGCGCTTGTGTTCAAAATGGCATTTATGGCCTTAGTAGACCCACTAGTTTTGCTGCTGGTCAGGTGTGATTGCTTGTGTGCAGGTTTACCAGATGACGGGCCTGTTGTTGTGCCTTTTTATGTGCAGTTTGGTGTATGTGGGTCTTTACTCTTTCAGACTTCAGCATTTCTATGGAGGAGCTTTGTTGTTGGGACAGAGATTGAGACTGCAGTGGTCAGAGGGGTAACATTGATCGTTGGTCATCGCTGATCTAGTCTGAAGTAAGGTTTCTTCCTATCTGTGCTGGTTTTATACTGCTTCAGCAGTCTGACGGACAGAACAAATGCCAGTCAAGCATTTCATTTGAATTTATTGATAGTATTGGGAGACTCAAGGCATTGCCCATGTGCTTTTTTTGCTCTTTTTTTTTGTTTATTTGTTTGGGTGGGGTTTTTTGGTAAATTTGTCAAAACAATTATGGATACCAGTACAAAAATAAAGTAGGTTATGTGTTTCTTCGTTGTCTGCTGCTCTTTTTCAGCCAGCAAATCAAAGGAGAAACCTCATAGCAAGTCCATAACTAACAATGCAGTTTACAGTGTGTTGGAAGGAAGATGTGTATGTATGAACAACACCTACGTAGTGAACCGTTCATTTGGATAGTGTTGTTATGCTACAGTGTAAAATATGGGGAGTATTGAAGGCAGGAAGACACTTGAGAGCTAACTACTGTTTCCTATTTACTCTGTGTTTTAGTTTCAAGTGAACTGGCAATCAAGTGGCACTCTATTTATAGCCTCTTTCAGCTTTCGAAAACAGCTGCTCCAGGAAGGATCTGTGCATCACACTGTACCTTCCCATGCGGATGGTTCACTCCTGGAATTTATATCCTTGCAAAGCTCTGTCTGATTTTGCTAGATCTCTAAATTGCTCTGAAACCTAGTCAGTTCTGGACAGGATTCCAGAGGAAAGTCTCGGGGAGATGGGGCAATATAAACATTCATGGGACGTGTCCTTCAGATGTTATAATTTGGTAAGAATTCCCACTCTGATGATAGAGGGAAAATGTGGGTTTTACCATTGTATGTTAGCTACATTTTCTTCAGCATTTGTAGGCTAATTAGTCTCAATTTCAGACAGTGCTTGTATCTGAAGTCTCCAGAGAAAGCCCAGCCTCGGGGCTGTCAGTAACACTCTTTTCGTTGATTGAGTTTGGACATCGTCTCAGCCTAATGCTGGTGGGAGGAGTCCTGCTGCTGGAACACAGAAACTGAGTTTCAAACTACTTTCAGTTGTTAAAAGTGAAACTACCGGTTTCATTGGTAGTAAACTGTGCTATCCAGTTTAAATTCTGCTTTGAAACTGGCAAATGTAATTATTCAGTCATGATACTTTCCCAGGAATCCCCAAATCTTTGTTGCAATTTTGTGTCATTGTGGCAATATTTCAGTGTCTAATGAACATATCAGTTCTGATAGCAGGTAAAGTGTTCGGTGCCATCACAATAAAGGCCTCTACATGGACAATGTATAGCGTATAATAATTTGACTAGAGAAATAGCAGCATGGGTTTCTTGCAAGAAAAAAGTGAGTTCATAATTCCTCTGAACTATTTAATGTGACAGGTTTATTTGCTTTTCTGTGAAGGGTCACGCTGCTGAGGATGGCTGTGTATAGCCAGGAGGAAGACTGAAGGCTTTCCTTTTTTTTTTTCCCCTTAACTGGCATAGTAAGTTATCCAGAGAAAATCTGTTAGTCTAAAATAGTTTGCAGAGAGGAACCGATTCCTTTTTTTGGCTCAGAGTGATTGTTGGAAGTTGTGGTGCTTGAGATAATGGAAGCGAGTATCAAAATAAGTCAGTTCTCTCTGATCTCCGTGTTCACATACTGTTTTCTAGCATCATCTTTCCTTGTGATATGAGATTTTTAAGCTTACCAGATTTATCAGAGGTGGTGTTGTGATGCTGTCTCCTGAGCTTCACCTCCACCCCCTCTTTAAAGACTGTTTCATATCTTCCTATGTTTTTCTCATCATATTTTTTAAGATTTGGGAAAGGTTTGAAATCTACAAATTAACTGTAAGGAAACCAGTAGTTGGGTTCATTGTGGTCAAGTTTTGTAAAGTTTCAACATTATGAGGTAGGTAGGGAGAACTTACTAAACTAATCCGGTGTCAGCAGCTCCCCCTCTTTCCCAAGATGAACCATAGTAAAACCAAAACTAATTACAGTTTTGAAGTAAGTTAATTGCCCTGTTCATAGGTAGGGTTGAAAAACAGGGTAGGCAAGAATAGCTGTTACGTGTACGGACAGCCGATTAGTTTTGGTGTTGACTGTGTTACAATCAATACCTGATTAGTTTATAAAAGTAGTAGTGGCTCAGTGAAAGTAGACAGAATTGGGTATTGCTGTCATTGAACGTTTAGTTCTTCCTAAAATATGTTGCCCAGGGTGGGAGAGTGAAATTAAGTTCTTAAAATACTGAAAACTTGCATTCTCTCTGTTGCTTTTTCTTGGACAAACGAACAAAAACCATCAGAGATGGAAACTTGAACATTAGGGAGAACAACTAGAAAGAGATGTGTTATTTTCCCCAATTTTCCCTGCAGCTGTATCTCGACACGTGGTATCTTAGTCTTTGAAAATAATGCAGAGTAAAGGGTCAGACAGCTTTAAAATTACCAGCTTTGTAGTTGGTGTTCTTGCAGACTTGGAGGTAGTCACAGAGTGTTTAATCAGCCTTTCTTCTTTAATTCTTTGCATAATACTTTTGATGTTTAGCTATTTTCAGGTGCACTGTTACATTTCATGTCCTAAACCTCTGGCATTAATTTTTTTTCCAGCACAAATTCAAAACACTGCATCTGTCACAGCTAAAACCCAGAATCGGTAGAGGTGTTTTATGTTGTTTTTCCCTCTACAAGTCTAGCAAATTAACTGCTGCTTGAAAAGGGCCCATTATAAATTTACCTGTTTGATTATGAGGACACAAATGATTGCTGTTTTAATGTAAACAGCGTAGCTCCCTGATGTGCAGCGTCTTCCACTGCACTTCGGGGTGTGCCCAGAAAACCAGTTCTGTAGTGATCTGTTCTGGCACACACCAAATACTTTGTGAAACTGGACTAACTGAAGATTTTAGAAAGATGCAGTTGAACTCCCTGAATTTGTTTCATTAGTGATGTTTTCTGAACAATAGAAATGGTCAGAGTCAGAATTGAAGTTGACAGTGTAATGAATGAATTAGAGGAAAATACATTTTTGAAATAAAACCAAACATCTTTAACGTGCTCAATCTAATATATGTCAGGCAGGGAATTTGGTTTGGTCGTTGAATTTTCAGTGGTTGTATAGAAAAGCTTAAGATGTATAACAGCATTGCAGAAAAAGAATGTTACTTTTTGATTGTAACAAACCCAGGAGAGTACGGTGATCAGGTATTGCCTTAAACTGGATATATTTTGGGTTTTTTCCCTTGTTAATAGAAGCAAGACTTAGCAACTATAGTCCTTAAAAAATTACAGATGGGCGACTGAAAGAGCAATGTGTCATCGAGACCTGTTGATAACAAATTGAATTTGGAGGAAGTTAATGAAGCGAGTATGTCTAAAACGAATTCCCTGATACCACCTCATTTAAATTGGTACCAAGGAATAGAAAGGCACAATGCATATGTATAAAACAGCTTTTTAAAAAATGTTGAAGGTGATCGTAGCACATAAAGATTAATGATTTTTTTTCTAGTTCCAAACAAATCAACTGAGCTTATAGCCATTTTAAATGTTTTAATAGAATAATTTGTAGAAAGTAGCACACTGTCGGTAAAGGAAAATAAAAACATAGTATAGCAGAATCATCTGGACAAGGCAACAAATAAAGAAAAGCTGGCTGATTATGATTTGGTATGTACCAGAAAACCAGAAGGAGATGTGAGCTGGGAGGCAGGATTAAGGTTTGATGAGTATTTCTGGTGTCTGAGTGCTGAATACTTAGTTTTAATTTCAGTCTGATCAGCCTTCTGTTACCTTTGGGATTATTTCACTCGTAGACTAACTGAGCTATGGAAGTGGAGGAGCAGGAGCCCGTTGGACCTGCAAGTGGTACAGCCGTGTGGCACTATGCTATGGCAATGTGCTAGCTGGTTTTGCTGCTGTCTCAGGAATCTTGGCTTGTAGTTAACAATATCACTGACCTTTTCTCAGTTACATCTTCCCTGTGTGTTTGGTGGCTTAATTGTTATGGTTTGTGTTACTGCTTCTGTCTCCTCAGGGTTGTCCCACCTTGCTCCTACTCAGTGATGAAGTGTTGACGATCACTTTAATATATAATTTTTTAAAAAATATTATATGCAGGATCTGGGATTACTCAGTACCTTCAGTCACTCTGTGCTGAAATAAGAGAATAATTTCCCATGTTAGGATGTTAGGCATTGATAGGAGTACAGCTTCTGTTTTTTTATGTACTAACATCAGTTTGTGAAAAACTGGAGACCCTTACAGATCACATTATGTTCTTCGGTGGGACGGCTTTACTGAAGCTTGGTTTTTGGGGTTTGTTTTTCCTTCTTTTTTTTATAGTACTGTCTAGATCAGATGTTGTTATCAATGAACCTACTTGCAGAGCTTTGATGTTTTAGTTTTCTAAATCACCAACTTTTGCTGCTGTTGAATCATGACATACAGCATAAAAACATTAACGGAAGGGGGATTTCTGGCATTGCATAGAAGTACATTTAGCCTAAGTGGAGCTAGAAGGAAATGATCAAAAATGAGTACAACTGTTTCAGATTGTTGATTTTCTGTCCTTTAGAAATTCGAGAGGGCTTTTAAGTTGTCTGCAGTTTCATCAGCTTTGCTTGACATGGGCTGAATTACGCAGATGTACCGGTACTTTTTGTTTTTAAGGGGTTAGCCTTATGTGTAATGCCTGTGCACTGAACACTAATCATGTGTGTTAATGGTTGCCAAGAAGTATGAGTGTATTTAACTGTGTTGTAGTCCCAAGGCTTTGCATGTATAGTTATATTATTTGAATTATACTCAGGATGCAAATGTATTTGCTTTATATCCTTTGGAGTCTCAGTCTTCTCATGGAAGCAGCTGGAGACTGTAAAGATTTGTGTGCACTTTAAATATCTTTTAATTTTTGATTGCAATATTTCATTGAATTCACATTGTATGCTTTTAAAGACAGTCTTTGTACAAAGAATGTATTTGCTTTGTAAATAACTGCCTATGTCTTTATACTGAGTGTTTCAGACAGCTTCATAGTTAAGTTGCACCTTGATCTTGTAATAATAAGCTTTGGATACATGAAAGCTGTCTCTTGCTGCAAAAACAAGTCATGTACTGGATTTGTATTTCAGGATGAGGCAGTGATGTTGGAGATAACTTTAGATCTCTTTCTTTTATTTATTTTTTTTAATATTTTTTTCCCTGTAGCCTTCTTCCAGTTGGATTGCTTCCATTAACTGCATTAGGGAAGACCATTAAGCATATCTGTTTGCCACTTCTAAGTTGTTGCACTGCAATGCTACAAGTTCTTGTGACTTTGCTTGTGATTCCTGATCTTCTATCCTTGAATGTCCCCAAAATAGTCTAGTGGGATATAACTGATCATGTATCAAGAACTTGTTGACACTTGAGACTAGTCCTGTCCCAGCAGTAAGGAAAAGGATCAGTTCAGATATAAAGTACGCCAGCCTTCAAACCAAGCTGGATTTTTCCCTGATTAAGTGCAAGTCTCAGCGTTTTCCTGTCTTCAGGGCTTAGTGAGTTGCTGATTCAGATATGTCCCAAATGCTTTAGTATGTGTTGAATCATTAAATATTGAACGTGAATATCGTGAAATGGAATCTGAGTCACATCAGTGAATTTTAATGTCCCCTTACTTTCCTCATTTTGTTCTTCAAGGATTTGCAGGCTTTCCTCAGGAAAATTGAACACCTCATTAATGCTGCTGCTCTCTACTTAGCAGATATCATGAGGAAGATGAGGATCCATCCTTCCCTTCCCTGTGAACTGAATGCGTTCTGAAACATAAGTGATGTTTGTTCAACCTTTATTGAACTACTGAAATTTTACCAATATAGAAAACTATTATACAAAACCAAAACCACCTCTTTATTTAGGTTTCGTGGGTTTGTTGTTATTATTATTGCAGTGTGGTCCCATTATTTACCTTTCCTAGGAAATGAGGAAAAATGTGGTTCCACTTTAATTTGTTTTTATTTTAGAAACACTGTTACATCCTGAAAACTCTCTTCAGTAAAAAATGAGTCTTTTGAGTTAAACAACAGGGTTTTTTTGGTCATCTGGCATGAATACATACAGTTTAATGAAAAAAGCAACATAACTTTTAAAAGTAAGCTTTTTCCATTTGTTTTTAAATGCCCAATATTCAACTTACGACACAATGTTACTTAGTAGTCATCTACTACTAAGTCTCAGATTTCTACTTTAGCTCAACTTTTCATGTCATCTATCTTTAAACTCTAATCCTGGGCAATTCCCAAGTGTTTACATTTGTAATCTCATGGGGTTATGTACTTATATCTGTTACGGTGTGTATAGCTATTTCACATCTTCCTCCAAACCAGGCAGTGCATAATTCCTATACTACCCAGGATTAAATGGTATGTTTAATTAGGTAAGTGTGCAGAATAGTAAATGCTTTAATTCAGTTCCACCCTGTCCAGATCCTCAGTTTCACTGTGACATCCTTGTGGGAAAGGCAGGCTCTACTTTTTTGCTAGAAGACATGTCTCTTTAGATATGCTGGTAAGCTTATATATATTCACTTCTTAATCTGTTAAAAAATGTCTATTGAGTTATCTTAAACAACTTTAAAGGTTTTTATTTACCTCAGAACCTTTGTCCAAAATGGGCTAGGATTCATGTGATCGGTCCTGCTGGCTGGTTTGAAGAAGCAGTAGCCTCTGATGGACACTTAAAGGTAATGGAAGGACTGGCAGCAGTACTGGGCACACACATCCTCAGCCATAAGAGGATGTGCCTGCTAGGAATATGCTTCTGTTAAGAGCAGATTCCAGTAACTTTTTCATTCCTTTTGCTAGTGATTTTCCATGCTCCAGTATTAATTTTCTCTGAGTGCTTGGAGATGACAGAAGATCATGGTTCTGCTGCTAGCACTCTTAACTTTTGCCCTGGGTTAGAGTCATACCCCTGTTTCAGCTTCTTAGACATGGTCTATTCTTGCTGAAAAACAGAGCTCCTAATTAACCTTGGGTGTCACACAGATAAGTAGTACTTGAGAAAAGCGGAGTACCTGATGTGTCGTCAGGATTCTCTGCGTTACTATGTTAATATCATTTTAACAAGAAAATATTCAACATACATTACTGTTCCACATGCTATTTCAGATGAAGACTTTCCAAAGAGAAAAGCATTTCCAAAGACATGTTCAAACCTCCAGTAATGCTGTTTACTCCAGCTTGCAACATTCTGCATATTTCTTTTTGCCTTCAGTTAATGGAAGCCTCCTTTTGATTCCTTTGAGAAGAAGAAAACAGGGCTCAAGTGTTATTTTTCTTGATCTGATGACTATTCAGTTTTGTGATACATATTCTAGTGCTGGTGGAGAAAACAAAATGCTTGTGCATTTGGTTAATCATACATTCAATTAATCATATTTAAGCTACTTCAGATAGTTTTGTGTTGAGAAGGGTGGGGTGTTACATGTTATCTTTTTGCCTTTGGTTGTCTTTTACATAGATAGAACTGCTCTTTGATTCATCACACATTTTTGTCCTCTGCTCTGTAGAAATTAGAAATATTCGTGTCATAATATAAAAATTCCAAGTGCTGTTTATCTCAGTGAGTAGTTTGTATATGGACTACTTTAAAGGATTGAATGAATACCAAAATTGCTGAAAACTGGCATTTTTTCTTGTCACAAACACACGCTCGTTTTATGTTCTGCTCAGCTGCAATCCGTGGCAAGAACAATACAGAAGACTTTGCTATGGGCAGTGTAAGTGGGGACAGGATAGCTGTCAGAATATGGTGTACTTGTGAATGAAATCCACTTAGTACTAGTCAGTGTAGCACCCTCACTCAAATGCCAGTACTTAGAATACACAGATAAAATGCCTTCTCTAAGACAGGTAGTTGTACTTTATGCCACATTTTTGCCACTGAGAACACCTTAAAAATAGATATTAATTCAGTTGATTTTTATGTATTAAGTATCTTTCAAGCATAAAACATGGTAAATATCAAACAAAATAAACACATTGGTTTAAAGCTCAGATGCTTATAGCCTTGCCAGTGATGGAGCCCAATGGAAGCTTATATTCAGGAGTGGATACTTTTAGAATCTGAAATATGTTTGAAAGTTAATTACAGACATTGCTACTAATGCAAACAAATCTTATCTGTGCTGTTACCTATAGTAACTTACTCTTGCCGATTCAGTAGAAGCAAACCTAAACAGAAGTCTTTTCCAAAATGCTTATTAATTACCCTAAAATATATAACATCGCTGAACTATTTTTTTAAATTCATCAGTTCTCTTTTTGTGTTTCTTTTCAGATAAAATTTTGTGTCAATACACTCACCAGGAGATATTATAGGCTTGCTGGATTGTAATTCAGGGCATGGTGTCCTATCTTCTGTAGTTTCTGGTTTAGTGTTAATATATGAAAGTTTTGCATTTCTTAATGCATGGAGCTTATTCTGAAGTGTATCTTAGGATTTGAGTGCAAGCTTGATTAACACGAGGTCGTTTGGTGCTGGGTGTTTAGTAGCAAAGCTCTTGCGTATTAAAATAGCAAGTAAATCTCTTCATAGAAATGGAAATATTTTGTGTTTTCTCTGTAGTGTTCAGACCTTCAGGCTTGATGATATATAATTAAGAGCAGAGAAGAATTTGGGGTTATCTGTTTTGAACTTAAACCATAACGAAGTAGTTGTTCATAGTAACTTGAAAGATAATCTTTTAAACATTAACAGAACCAAGAGTTACCATTTTTTGGCATTTATACAGTAGTACAAAACAATAAGGAAATACAACACAGGGCCTTGATCAAAGGACTGGAGTTCACACTGATGGATTTGGTTTCTGGCAGTACTGCTGATTCACTCTCTCCTTTGATAAATTGCTTCAGGTTCCTGTGTCACAGTTTCAGTGTCTATAAGATGGGGGCACTGTCAGTCTAGCAAATGTTTTTCAAGATTTTAATTAATCTTCAAGAATTTTAACATACCTTGATGGAAGTTAATTCAGTGCATATTGTGTATAGTCCTGTTTATGTTATATGGAGAATTCTGGTTGCTGGAAAAACAGCATGTCAAGACATGGATTGAAAGTTACCCTGGATCACGATGCAGAGTTTGATGTAGTCAGCCCAGCGAAATAACCTATATACAAATGAACTGGACTTGCCATCTTTTCATGGAGTCGCTTCAGAAATACCTAAACTCTACCCTGGAAGATCAAGAGTAGTTTTTAAATGCGCTTGGAGTGCAAGATAACGTGTGCTCTGCATTGGGAACAGATGCTGGCTTCGTTTCAGTTTTAAACTAGGGCATTCCAAATGTCACAGCAAGCTAGCACTGAGGGACTTGGCCTTGGGAAGAGCCAGCTTGACAGAAGTGAGTGTTCATTTGACAAACAGGATCTATTACTGGTTTTCTCAAGAAGGGTTGTCTTTTAATGTCTCATACCATGACGGTGCCGCTTTGGATCAAAGTTTAGTTATGTTTCTGTAGAGCACAAGCGTACTTTTAAAGCTAGGCCTTCATCATGAAATGATCTGTACTTTTTCAATGGGAAATTCTGGAGTACAGTTTTAAATATATGAAGGTTTTACGTGCTTGAAGCATTAAACCTCACTGCTGTCATCAGTTCTGAAGTAGCATTGACTAAAACCTTCCAAAAGAAAGGTATGTGTACCTCTGCCAGAATAGCCATGTAGAAAGCACCTGACCAGCAATTCCTAAACTGAGGATTGTGACCGAAATGGTGTCATAACTGCTGTGAGTGGGGAATACGAGGGACGTTGTGGTATTTTGGTGTTACTACCTGAAGCGAGATTAGAGCTGTAGGTATGTGACCGAACACCAAAGTTAGGTGATTCCCCAGAGGGGAGTGGCAAGACATCATTTGGTTTGATGTTGTGTGCAATGGAACATTTTGAAGAAATAAGTTACAAAGAAGCAGCTGCCGTTTCTTTTTTGCCCGCTTTTCCATATTTAAATTCATATTTAAATACATATTCGCCAGGGGAGGTTCAGGTTTGACATTAGCAAGAATTTCTTCTCGGAAAGGGTTATTAGACATTGGAATGGGCTGCCCAGGGAGGTGGTGGAGTCACCGTCTCTGGATGTGTTTAAGAAAAGCCTGGACATGGCACTTAGTGCCATGGTCTAGTTGACAGGGTGGTGTCAGGGCAATGGTTGGACTCGATGATCCCAGAGGTCTCTTCCAACCTAGTTGATTCTGTGATTCTGTGATATTATGAATGACTCAGTGGTGCTTCTTCCATACATAGAATGTGGCCTTGGAAATGGTCCTCTGGTCTCTAGCTTAATATAAACTAAAAAAATTTTTCATCAGTGTAATGAGGGTGGCACCGTACCTTGAGGCTTCAGTAGCGCATAAAGTTTGGTGAAAATGGGTGGATGGATAAAACCAAAATCTTATTGATCGTTGTACTGAGAGTGGCACTGTGCCTTGATGTAGCCATCAAGGCATGTCTAGTGAAAGTGGGTGGGTAGAGCGTTACCTTGATAGCTTTCCAAATTTCAGCTATGTAAACACTTCACAGAGTGGTAATCATTGCCATTTGAAATTTAACAGTGCTTTTTGTTTAGTTTTATTTTTTTTCTTGTTGATAGTTTCACCTGAGTAGTTTCAAAGCAAACCTTGTGCATATTCATTCCGCTGACCAGTGAGATTTTCTTGATGATGACAGTTTGATCACTTGATCCCAGTCTTAAACAGGCCTTATTTGAATATAAGAAATTATATATTGGAACATCCTCACAGAATTGAATTATTCCATTTTTGGTGACATGTAGTTAAGGGGAAAAAGAAACAGCTTCTGGCTTGTACAGACCCTGTACACAGTGTTGGGGGAGGAAAAACCCAAAACTTGACAGAGGTCTTCATGCTGATTTTATAAGAAGAAAGTAGTTTATGGGGTTTTGTCAAAAGCCTGGGTCTCCTGCGTCATCTTAGCTGAAGGGAGAGCCAGGAGGGCCACCTTCATGGAAGGTGAAGGGAACAGGTGGCCATTGGATTAGATGAATGAGAATTAAGGATTGTGAAGATTCTTGTCACCTGGGAGAGCAGAGTCCTTCATGTGAAGAATTTGACTGTTAGAAAGTCTAGCGATAAGAACTGTGATGCACCTGAAGAGTGAAAAAAAGGAATGTAGCCTACTAATAAACCAGATAAACAGTATTGTGTTCTTGATTTTTTTTAATGTGATAAAAAGAGGAAAGTGACAAAAATACCCAATTAAATATCGGAAAGCTCTAGTATGTACTTACTGCTGAGCTGTTTTATCAAACCAATGGACTTGTGGAAGTCATTGCTGAAGTACAAGGAACAGATTCACTGACTTCACTCAGCTTTTAACACCAGCACATGCAGAAACAGTATTTTTTTTTTTTAGATCAGTTTATTTGAGTAGTTCTGGTTTTTATTTTAGAAAAAAAACCATTCAGGATGTGGTGGTTCTAGTTTTGAATTATGAGATAAACTAGAAGCAGTCCATGCAGTTGTCTTACTGTGTTTAGTACTATATGAAATAGGAAGGCTTTTGGAGGCAAAACATTTTAACTGTCTTCTCCCTTGTCCTCTTTTTACTTTAGGGAATAAGGAAACTGTTTAAGTGCTGTAGTTTTGCTTGTATTTAATTCCTCAAATCAATATTTAGATAAATAGTGATGACATGATAAATAACTGATCACATATATAACAAATTACATATGCTAGCATGTACAATCCTAACATTTTTTTTAAAATGTTTTAAATGAGGGAGTGTAAGTATAAGAGACACCATATGTCTGTATCTCAAGTTAAACATTTACTGAAACTTGTATAGCTACTGTGTTCTCATTAAGACCAAAAAATCCTAATCTAACAACAAGTCAGTTCAGATCTAATTTTGTCAACAGACTTCTTTAAGAAAATAAAAATTGCATTTGAAGATGTGATTGGAACACATTTACCGTTTCTTGCTTGCTGATGTAAGTGATTTGGATTAAAACCAGACCATACGGGAAGGAGGAAAATCTGTTGCTCTGCTTGTTTTTAAAAATGAGGTAAAGTAATCTTCAGTGTTTCTGTACAGAGGATTCTCAGCAAGTGCCTGCGTGTTGGTCTGCAGACATCACCTCACTTCCAGATGTGTTCTATGCATATAGTGCAATGCCCAAGAATCATCCGCTGCTGTCAGACTTCTCTGTGCTGCGAGTGAAAATGTGGTGAGAGTAGGAAACACCAGATTTTTGTGTTGGCCTGTGGGGTAGACCTTTCTTAGCGAAGTTATCCTATTGGGGGTCACATGTTATTGTGCTGTATTTGTCATTACAATAGCACCCTAGAAGCAAATTGTTAGGTTTCAATTATGGAAAGTGATGTATAAGCATAGAGCAGGTTATATTTCTCACCTCGGTATTTGCATTTACTTACAAGCAAGTGTTGTAGAAATCAAATTAACCTGAAAATAGGAATCTTCATTGAAAATTCATGTATCGTGAGTGATTTGAAAAAATAATAGGATTTAACTGAAGAGCAGAATAAACCAACCATTAAGGACCTAAGTTCAAAGTCTGTTCCCCTAGGGGAAAAAACTGGATAAGGAACAGTGGTAAAGAAAGAATAGTGAGCTAGGTATTCCCAATTCAAGAATACATACGTTCTTGCTAGTAGTGCATGGTGCATAAGATTAAGTTTCTTATTTTAATTTCTCTCTAATGATGGCTATTCCTGGTTAACAGAAACTGTAGCACTTCAGAGATGTCACAGTTTCAATGTCTATAAATGGGGCATAAGAGATTATGGTTTTTATCTTTTTAAAGCTAGCTTAGGTGTGCTTTAAAAGCAAGCTGTTTATAATCATTTCACCCAGTCAGTACCTCCTCTTAAAAAAGAAAAAACATTTTGCCAAAGTATGTTCTTCATCTAATGCGGTACTTGAGCTGTATTATGAGCGATTTTGAATTTTGGAGATGACTTCTAGTTCCAGTAAAAACAAGGTACCAAACCATACATTTTCATGGAGGGAAATCTGTGTGAACGTTGAATGAGGTGCAGGAAGTTTAATTTTGAGTGAATTCAATAGGTTTCATATTTGAAAACGTTGCAGCCTAACACAGGCCTACAGTCTAGTCTCGTACCTGAAGTTTTGTTCAGAGAGTTGTACAAACACCAGACAAAAAAGATAATGGTCTTTGAGTTTAATTGCTTTTAGGATTTAAGTAAAAAGATTAGGTTTATCAGTATTTGTCTTTTCTGAAAGTGCTTTCTAGGGATTGTTAGGTTCATTGTAACCTGTTTTCATAAAATGGGGGTACTCTAAATTAAATGAAAGCTGGAGCTCCTTGTTTAAACATCTAGTTCAGGAAAAGACCACATTGTTTTCAATACACTTTATTTTCCCCTCTTCATGTGTATATTACAGTAGTGTTTTTAAGTGCAGTAGTAAGTCAGCTTCTGTATAAGGAATAAGGATGTAAAGTTCCCAGGCCCTTGCCTTGCTCAATATGTATCTGTAGATTTCTTCTTTCTCTTTCATCTCTTCCTTTCACGTCACCTTTCCAAAAGTTTTCTTTGTGTTTTATCCCTTAAGTATATATCAAATGGAATGGTACTGGGCTTCAATGTTACTTTTCAAAATGCAACATTAAGAACGAAATTGAAATTGGGTTTTCTCTAGTCTAAGAGGAGATGCAGAGTTGTAGATAATGCTTGGAAGATCAGCTTCCAGTTCTTTGCTGAAATTACGAGACCATGTTTTACTTTCTATTTGAGACCTAAACACATTCTTGTTTATATTCCTATACAAAAGGTTGTACTTCTTGAACTATGTTATACTTGCTATCTTTCAGCTACGTTAACCAAACAACCACAGGGTTATTTTCTGCTTTATAGCTATTAATTTGAGAGGAAGCATCAGCCCGTGAACTTGTGAAATGTTCATTTTTCCTTTTCTGCACTCTTATTGAAGGTGGTGGAAGAGCTAGCGAATGTGATGCTTCTCTTAGCATTTGTAAAATGAGAACCATATGCATTGTTTCAAGACTTACATTTATATTCTGGTTCTTTATTGTTTAGGTTTTTACCTGTTAGTGCCCATTAGCAGGGTCTTAATTACTTCTTCAGTGTTTTTGTTTTAAAAGAGTATGTAATTAGTATTTTTCTTCACAGGGAGAAGAGAATTTATCCAAAGATTAAAACTTGAAGCAACCTTGAATGTGCATGATGGATGTGTAAGTCACTTGTTGCTTTTTTGTTTGTTAAAAGATGTTAAATTGTGATTTTGTTGCCAATAGTTCCTTAACTGAAAAATGCAAATACCGTGTATTAAAGCTGAGCTGGAAACCTCCACTTGTTGAGACCTACATCTGAATTCTCTAGGTATTTGTTTCTTCTTAAACATCTGACACTTTACCTTTGAAACAAAACAAAATCCCATTCCTTATACCTTAATACTGCGTCCCACTGCTGAATGAATTAATCTCCTATGCCAGGAAAACACATACTTATCTTTTCCTTTAGAACTCATCTTAAACCTTTAAATGGAATCTTTAGTAGTTGTGTGCTATGTTGATATATTTTGTTGATTTAAAGCTTATTAGTGTTTTGAGTGATTTATTCTCCAAGTCTAAAAAACAAATAATCAAGTACTACATGCTTATTTAAAGAGACAATAAAAACAAAAATGAGCTTACCCTGAAAGGCAATAACATAACTTGAAATATTGCTTATTTAAATACCCAATTTTTGAAAGTGGTCCAAATATTGTAAGTCATATTCTCTTAAAGAAAAGATTTTACTTAAACTAGGTACAGGGCAAAGAGATCGTCATGTTACCTTTGCCGAATAGAGCAGAAATTCATGGTTGTTAAAGCATTGTCTTTTCAGGTATCTTGTACAACAAAGTGAATGGATACTCAATGTGCTAGAAAAAGTGAAAATGAAGTGTAAATTTTATGCTTTAACATGTTTATTTCAAAAGCTGTTAAAATGTAAAGATTTTTTTATCTTGAGTTTCTTACACTTGTAGCTTTAAATTAAGGAGTGTTATAATTGTTAACTGCCACAGTAGTGGTTTTAAAGAAAAAGTGTTAATAAAATCGAGCCTTTTGGCTTGAGATCAGAAGTGTGATTTTAACTTGTGGATATTTTTGAGAGACTAAAAAGACTGGGAAAGGCAAGGATTAGAATTGCTGTATATAGAAAGTCATCTACTTTTGCTGGACTGACTACCATTGTAAGTTTAATATTCTGGTGCAGATGGTGTTGACTTAAAAACCCAAATGTGTTAATTTCCCATTTTTTTTCAAGAAATGTTATAAGAATGACAATGTAAGGTCTCTTCCAACCCAAACCATTCTATGATACCATGTGTATAAAGTTATTTATCAGTTTTTGTGTTCAAGATTGTAACAGTGATTTTTACTTTGGAATTTCTTTTCTAGCAGTTTTTCACCTCCTCAAATATACTTAAGATGAAATTTTTCAAGTTTCTTTTTTTGAAGTTGGTCGGGGCTTTTAAATTATGTCCAATTTGTCCAATTCAAAGTGAGGTCATATGTATGCCAGAAGCTGCCATTTTCCGTGTTAACTCTAAAGGGAGCTTAAGATGATGAGGAAGGTGAGATGCTTTCTGTGTGAAGTGGCTAAATCCAAATGAGAAATGTTGAAAGAGACTCAATTTGGACCAGCAGCAATGAAAAGTGACGAAAGTAGAGGAGAAAAGAACTCTAAACCATATCGAATTGGAGTAAAAATAGATCTTATTTTCTTCCAGTTCTGGTCCTGTGAAAGCTGAGGAAGCTAGAACTGCAGAATGCATAGGCAGATGGAGCCTTTGATATGAGCAAATACTACATTTTAAAATAAAGAGGATTACCTAGAGGAATAATTTCTCATTTCTTTGTGTAGACATTCAGTTCAGTAACAGACAAGCATCCTGTGTGGCATCCATCTCCTTCAGGGTAGCACTTGTGAGCAAGTCATTTTTAGATGTAATCCTCAAAGCTATGTTTGAATTAGTACAGGAAGTTTGTTTACATATTCTTAGAACATGCCGTTTTTACCATTTCCTCCAGAGATGAAAAGTAGTACCTTTTTCATTGCCTTCCTTGCTTGAGACATCTTTCTGATGTTCTGGATATCTACAGTAATTTTTATTTCCTTTCTTCTTTCTCTGACCTACGAGGAACGGCTGAGGGAGCTGGGGTTGTTTAGCCTGGAGAAGAGGAGGCTCCAAGGTGACCTTATTGCAGTCTACAACTACCTGAAGGGAGGTTGTAGTGAAGTGGGAGTCGGCCTCTTCTCCCGGGCAACTAGCGATAGAACAAGAGGACACAGCCTCAAACTTCGCCAGGGGAGGGTCAGGTTGGACATCAGGAAGAATTTCTTTACAGAAAGGGTCATTAGCCATTGGAAGTGGCTGCCCAGGGAGGTGGTGGAGTCACCATCTCTGGATGTGTTTAAGAAAAGCCTGGACATGGCACTTAGTGCCCTGGTCTAGTTGACATGGTGGTGTCAGGGCAACGGTTGGACTCGATCATCCCTGAGTTCTCTTCCAACCTGGTTGATTCTGTGTGTGATTCTGTGTGTGATTCTATTTCTTGTATTCTGTTAATCTATCTTGTTCACGAAAGAGTTAATTCTACTGTTACATTGCATGGAAGTGAGGAGTTTGCTTTCTCAGTTTTTTAAGGATTGGCTGTACTACCTCCTGGATTGTCCTTGAGGAAAACACAGTGATAGTAAATTTATTTTTGACTATTTGACTAATGAATCGAAGGTGCCTGCTGCTTCCTTTTAAGGCTAGTTGAGTAGCAAATAGAATTAGATACAGTTGATAATGTGGAATACTTAATAGAAAAAAGCTAATTACACTCCCTTTGACTTTTCTGATCTTGTTAGTAATTGTCTGTCATTTGTGTTCAATATACCCTTTCTTTTGGCTCGAACACCTTTTTCCAAGAATTTCAAACCCTTGGTGTAGTAACTGTTACACCAAGCTTTTAGTTGGGTGTTGAGTGGCTGTGAAGGTAGTAGATAAGTAGCTTTTCTACACGGTTTTGAAATACAAAACAATTTTCTAGCTAGTCCTCATTTTACAGTGTATTTTAATAGTGGGTTTGCTGCCATGGAATGAGACATGAGAACTTTTTTTAATCTGCTCTTACCGAGCATCTGCTTTTAGTGATCCATATGCATATTTATTGGGGTTGTTCACTGTTGGTCAGTAGGTTGTACTGGACACTGAGAAATGTCGTGGATTGACTGATCACTTACTGGAAAGTCAGTGTTCTCTGGAAAAAAAAAATCAAGCTTATTCCACTGAAAAACTTTGTTATTTTTTGACAGTAATGTTGAGAAGGTGATCTGGTACAGAACAAAAGGCCTGTTTAGTTATAGACCTCTAGCGTGGTCTAGGACATAGACCTTTGGTTATGTCATCTCACTTCAGGATTTTTTCTGAACCAAATTTGGCCTGGGTAGGGTGTGTTGAAATTGCTTAACCCTGAGGCAATCGGTGCAATGAAATCGGAATTGAGAAGGAGGATGATTGATGTCTTGTATAGGCTTGTGACGCTGCAATTTAGATAATCATGTCTCCCCTTTGCATCTTCGATGCTTTCTCTGCTTTCCTGTCTTTCAGATTTTGTTTTTGGACACACACACCCCCACCTCAATGTGTTTAATTTTTGTGCTAGATCTTCTTTCTCATATAATGTGTTTTTTTTTATTTTTTTGGCAGCTTCCTTGTTTTTTCAGTGTTTTGGTCTTGTTTCTGTTCTTGTATCCTTGTATTAGCATTTTGGTTTCTTTAGAGCAATCATAGTATTTTTCTGCCTGAAAGGAAATGTAGGTGAAAATGAACATTCTTAGGTTTTGTGTTTGCCCTGGCTGTAGTACTGTGCTATGTTTAACAACAGTTTTGAAGTACAGTAGTTGTCAGGATAGGTTACTTCAATGGTAGATGGATCTGGGGGCTACTTGAATGCATGCTTCTTGGTGATTGACAGCCAGAGTTATAAAATCATAAGAGTAGCCACGCGAGGTCATACCAATGCTCAGTCGAACCTGATAACTTGGCCCTGAGAGTGGCCAATAATGACTTCTGAGGAAAGTTGAGACAGGGCAAGCAGACAGTACTTGAAGGGTATGCTGGAGAACACATCACACATCAATGGACAGATGGAGGTGAAAGCTGCCTCTTTGTTCTTGGTCATTTTTCATTTTTCTTTGATGAATATGTATATTCTTCCACTTCTGGTGTTTAGGACATTCCATGATAATGAATTCCATCTTTTTTTTTTTTTTTTTTGAATGGCAAAAGTTGATTTAAAGATCCTCAATGAATACGTCAATTTGTTGCCCATATGGTCCGTGTGAAACACCTAATTCTGATTTTGCAACTCTGCCTAATTAAGGACCCCAACTAAGCTTCTGAATAAAATAGTAATTAAAATGGGTATATTTATTTTCAGCAAAAAGCTTTTGTCTTCTAGGCTCAGAGTGAGACATTTGAATTAAAAGAAAAAAGCATAAGAAAAGGATTTAGAACAAAGTGGGTTTTCTACTAATGATATATTCCATGCTGATACACCACCCTAAGGCAGTTATTCTGCCAACAGAAGATGCTGATGGCTGCAGTTTGACACTTAAAGCTATTTTAGAGGCTACTTGAAATAATAATGGTTATGCATGCAGTCTTTGGTGCTGGTGCATGAGCTGCTGCTTGAAGGCAAGTTACTCTAAGGATACTTTCTGAGCTTCCTGGATTTTGAGTGATTTTACACCTTTATTTCATTGACACATTATTAAACGCGGTCTTGTGAAAAGGAGCATTGATAAGGAAATGTAAGGTTCTTCAAGAAAGATGTTGAGGTGTTGGAGCGAGTCCAGAGGAGGGCAACCAAGCTGGTGAAGGGTCTGGAGGGTCTGACCTATGAGGAACGGCTGAGGGAGCTGGGGTTGTTCAGCCTGGAGAAGAGGAGGCTCCGAGGTGACCTTATTGCAGTCTACAACTACCTGAAGGGAGGTTGTAGTGAAGTGGGAGTCAGCCTCTTCTCCCGGGCAACTAGCGATAGAACAAGAGGACACAGCCTCAAGCTTTGCCAGGGGAGGTTCAGGTTGGACATTAGGAAGAATTTCTTCTCAGAAAGGGTCATTAGACATTGGAATGGGCTGCCCAGGGAGGTGGTGGAGTCACCATCTCTGGATGTGTTTAAGAAAGGACTGGACATGGCACTTAGTGCCATGGTCTAGTTGACATGGTGGTGTCAGGGCAACGGTTGGACTCGATGATCCCAGAGGTCTCTTCCAACCTGGTTGATTCTGTGATTCTGTGTTCTCCCGGTACGATTCTGTACCTTGCTGTAGGATTCTTCTTTCCCAGGGGATCTGGGATGGATTCTGGGGTGCTTTTCACGTGATCCCAGAGAAGGTGTGGTCACAGAAAAGTATCCAAAGCAATGGATGGTCAGAATTTGGATATTGTGAAGATACAATAACCAGAGCATTATGATGCCCTCCAGTTCTAATTCAGAGAACTCTGTGGAGTAGCTTTGATACATTAAAGCACCTGAATATGTAAAATTCTGGCTACTGAGGCCTTTGGCTTAATTTACCTGATAGACTCTTGAGGAGCAGAGGGAGTAATTGAGATGCCATAGGTGAATCAGGTGATTCCCTTGTCAATTTGTTTTAAAAACACAATTTTTTTGATGCTAGCTGCTTAGAAATTACATTGTTTCAGTTTAATTTGGTGACTCCTATTTCTGTAGTGTTGGGTGAGTATTGATGTTTTAATATTCTGAAAATTTAATTAATATAAGTCTAAACTAATTTTTATTAATTCATGCAGGTGAATACCATTTGCTGGAATGATACAGGAGAATATATTTTATCTGGTTCGGATGACACCAATCTGGTAATTAGTAATCCCTACAGCAGAAAGGTAGGTTTGTTTCTGGATACTCAGTAATTTTCAAACAAGATTTAAGTTGTAATTTTTTAAGATATTAAGATATTTTTTCAAGATATTATTTTTCAGATATTAATTATTATCTGACAAAGATAATGTCAAGCACTTTATAGTGTTTATAAATGGGAATAAAACGATGCAGTGCTTTAAAACCTTAGTATTCTAATCCCTTGCAACATAGGTATTATCCCATTTTACGGTAGGTGGTCTGGCACAAAAGGAACGTGGTCTCACACAGATTAGTGTCAGAATTAGCAATAGGATTCAGTAATTCTTGTGAAATCTTATAGTCAGAAATTGTTTTCTGTTTCATTTTAGTTTTAAAATGTATTAGATTTTGCTGTACACAATATACTGAGTTGCCTTTCTGTGTCATGTTGTTGAAGTGTCAGTCTTGATTAAAGTACTTCATTACCATTTGAAATGACATTGCCTTGTGTGTGCACGTGTGTGGGTGGAGAAGAATTTGTACTGATGTAGGGGAAGCAGGTTCGTGAAGGGGAAAGTGCTGTAAAGCAATGTGCCCTTGTGGCCAAGAAGGCCAATGGCATCCTGGGGTGTATTAGAAGGGGTGTGGTTAGCAGGTCAAGAGAGGTTCTCCTCCCCCTCTACTCTGCCCTGGTGAGGCCGCATCTGGAATATTGTGTCCAGTTCTGGACCCCTCAGTTCAAGAAGGACAGGGAACTGCTAGAGAGAGTCCAGCGCAGAGCCACGAAGATGATTAAGGGGGTGGAACATCTCCCTTATGAGGAGAGGCTGAGGGAGCTGGGTCTCTTTAGCTTGGAGAAGAGACTGAGGGGTGACCTCATTAATGTTTATAAATATGTAAAGGGCAAGTGTCAGGAGGATGGAGCCAGGCTCTTCTCAGTGACATCCATTGACAGGACAAGGGGCAATGGGTGCAAGCTGGAACACAGGAGGTTCCACATAAATATGAGGAAAAACTTCTTTACGGTGAGGGTGACCGAACACTGGCACAGGCTGCCCAGAGAGGTTGTGGAGTCTCCTTCTCTGGAGACATTCAAAACCCGCCTGGACGCGTTCCTGTGTGACATGATCTAGGTAATCCTGCTCCGGCAGGGGATTGGACTAGAAGATCTTTCGAGGTCCCTTCCAATCCCTGACATTCTGTAATTCTGTGAAAGGTCTCTGCTTTTCCACTACTGCACTCACATGGGTTACAATGCAGTTGAATGGCTTCCAGTCATGTCACCTATCATCCATGGCATAGCAGCAGTGTTCCACCACGCTTTGCTCATTAAGGAGCTGCTGATAGTTGGATAGAACAGATGCTCTGAACTGTGCCCTGCAGTGCTGGGGATCCTGTGCAGTCGTGTTCAGGTGAAGTCCTCTCTCCTACACTTTCTCAGAGGTTGAAAATGAAACCCTGAGGACATGCTGAAAAATGAAATGTGGTGGAGGAACCAAAATGTGTGGTTGGTATGGTGGAAGAGAGCTTGAATAGGAGGTTATGGTGGCAGCAATATTTTGCCTTCATGAAGAGCTGTGGTGGGAAAATAATAGTGATCTGGAGTGTTGCCTGTGCCTATATGTAAGGCCCTTTTCCTCACTTCCCCAAATGAGCTGTAGCTTCCAAACTTCATCTCTTCTTTCAACTATTGGTGTCAGATGGACAAAGTTCAGATCGGTGTCATTAGACCAGGGTTTCTGTTGGACTGGGAGGTCAGCTGAAAAGGAGGTATGTAAGACAGCTATGAAGTGGATGAAGGATGTATTCCAAAGTGAGTGTTGTTGGAGAGACTTGCAAAGTACAAATCTTGCATGCAAGTAAAGGTTGTTCAATTTGTGCAGAGTTTATTTTAATATATCACTATGGGATAGTTGCTATATCATTGTCTTATTATGTAATTATTCTATTAAAGTATTGTAATATTTTAATAGATGCAGCAATTTAAACTTTATGCTGTCATGGGATGATTTTGGTTTTTTTTCCCCTGTTGTGTACTGCTGCTGCACTGAAGGCAAATAAGAAATACAGGAGGTGTTTTGTTTTTTTATTTTTAACAGTCAGCTAAGTTATTTTTTATGTAACAGCAGAGCACAGATTTTTTTTTTTTAATTTTTTTTTCCCCCAATATATGCAAATGAATTATAAAACAGCAGGTACTAGCATGAAGACTTAACAATCAGTGTTGTTCCTGAAATGTACTGGAGATGTGAATTTTTTTTTTTTTTTTAAATGACAGTTACAATTGTATTAGCTTATTTTCTCTGGCTTGAGTAACAGAATCAATACAGGAAAAGGGAGCAAATTGATAGTGGTACCAGAACTCTACTGTAATTCTGTCACTTTGGCATATATCCGTATCACCATATTTTCTGTTATGAGCTAGCTAGAGTAGCAAAAATAGACTTCAGCCATCAATATAGTCTTCTGTGTTAGTAAAATATCTAATTTAATAAGGAAGCGTTTAATCTTGTTTAACTCTTGTTTACGTGAATTTTATATAAGTCACTCCAGTTTGTGTTATAATGGCCAGATGCAAATGTTGTTAATACGTAATATGTCTCAGAAGGAGAAATTTTTCTGAATGTTTCTCAAGTTTGAGTAGGCTAAATGTTTATAGTACTTGTGCAGCTGAGGAGAAATGTGTTACTGTGATTTCTAATAGTAATTGTGAGTCTAAATCAAAAGGATGAGCACTTTATTTTAATTTGGGATGGCTGAGAAGAATTATTCTTGTGGATCTTCCTCATTTTATTTGATTTAGGCAGCACATTCCTGGGGGTGGGGAGGGGGGAGAGTTTGGCTGGAGCTAAAGCTCTGCCTGCTGCAAGTATGGTACAAAAAGATGGGAATTTCTGTATGTACATAAAGTTGAGCACTCGGTTTTCAAAGCCTTTAAATGGAGCCTGGGACTTATCTCAGCTAATACCGGTGTGAAGACAGGATTCTTATGAGTAATTACACTCAGAATTTTTCAATCTTTAGCCTGATTTGCCTTTTGGGAGAGAAAGGGTTCAGCTCATGTGAGAAAGTGCTGGGAGGCTTTGGAGGGTGCTTAGTGGGGCTGAAGATTTACAGCTTTTCTAGAATCAGGGTTGCTACTTTTCTCTTGAGAATGGGGTTCCATTAGGTTTGCTTTCCTTTAGTTCTGATGAGGGTTTGACCTCTTCAAAGGAAGTATTACTGAAAAGGCTGGATTGTAAATGATTCTGTGCTGAGTGTCTTGAATGGGAACCCTAAATCAGCTACATCCTGAAAGGCTTAGTAAACCACTGATACTTGCATTTGTTTTAATAGGCTTCTTTTGAAAAAGTAAGCTAGAGTGGAAATAAAACCACTTTTTAAACTGATTTGAGTTTTTAAGGTGACTTTAAAAATGCTAGTTTGTTTGTTGTGGTGACTTTTTTTTATCATGAAGAGTTTCCATTTGGATGTGGAATTTAAACATTTCAGGTTTAAAGACGACAACAGAGTTAGCTGCCAGAAATTCTGCTTTCATGGAGGAAAATACTTGCTGTTAGGGATGGAGCTTGTATCCAAGCTTCTGGGATAGCTATGTGAGTTAGTAATCCCATCCCAAAGATTTAACCTGCACTTCTAAGAGATGCAATTTGAATTCTTTCTTGAATTTGTTGCCTCTTCAGTTGATTTTCTGTGTAACATATTACTGAAGCAATTGCAAAAGTTATGAGGATGTCTGAATTACTACTGCTAGTCAAGTACTTTGAAGAACGTCTGAAATTCTTTAGTTCCCCCCACATTTTTACTCAGTTGTTAAGTATTAAGTATACTCATTTGTTACAAGTATTTGTAGCCTGTTACATGTTGGTGGTAAAATGCTCCAATGGAGTTAAGGTGGTGGTATTGTTTTATTGGGCAACTAGCGATAGGACAAGAGGACACAGCCTCAAGCTTCGCCAGGGGAGGTTCAGGTTGGACATTAGGAAGTATTTCTTCACAGAAAGGGTTATTGGACATTGGAAGGGGCTGCCCAGGGAGGTGGTGGAGTCACCATCTCTGGATGTGTTTAAGAAAAGCCTGGACGTGGCACTTAGTGCCATGGTCTAGTTGCCAGGGTGGTGTCAGGGCAACGGTTGGACTCGATGATCCCAGAGGTCTCTTCCAACCTGGTTGATTCTGTGATTCTGTGATACTCTGTGTAGCTAATGATAGGCTTTTGGGGATTGGTTGTGCGTTAAATTTTCTCCTTTTTTTTTTTTTTGCATAGGCACAAGCAACTTTTTATGCCTCTTTCTCCCCTCTCTAAGGCAGTATAATAACCAGAGTAGGAAAGGATGTATAGTGCGAGTCAAGAAGGGCATGGAAAATCTTCTGCATATAAGAAATGCTGTAATACTTAAATTTTATTGCAACACTGTGAACATAGTCAGGAAATTGAGGGGCAGGCAAGATGTGGTTAGGTCTGCCTGTGAGAAAACTCATTGCTGAAAAGGTAGTAGCTGCTTATATTTCTGAATGCTGTTTCAGTTTACAGTGGAGGAGAGAAGGGAGGGAAAGAAAAACCTGAGTTTTTCCAAGTTTGAGGGCAATCATCAAATGTGGATCTCCACGTCTAAACGGAGATCTGCATGTGGGGAAAACTGAAGCAGAAGATTAGAGTAAGTTGCTATTGACTAGATGAAAAGCAAGGTCATTAGGTTGAGGTTTGTTAGAAAAAGGAGGGAAAGTAAGAAGCACATGTAGTTTGGCAAGAGGAGGACCCTGTACGGCAGAGCAAAGAGAAAAAAAGTCTGCCTGCTTATGTTCAGCAATAGGGGCGAAGTGGTGAAGAACAGGCAAGTGTAATCTAAGATGGTAGAGAAGCTCCTAGTTGTTTAGATTCTTTTTTTTTTTATTAGGGAGATCAAAAAGGATTTCTTCTCAGGACAAAAATATTTCTTTCACAGTAGCAATAACATAAAATCAGAGGTGGGATTGACAGATGACATGTCTTTAACTGTCATCTGAACTAGGGTACCTTATGGACTTCTAGTTCTGAGTTGGTCCTTTGATACAGAGTTCCTCATTTCTTTTGAATATCTGGGATTTGAAGGTTTTCAGTAAAATGCAGAAATCTGAACAAATCTAAATGAAGAGGCAGATTTCTTGAAATAAAATGCATGGGTTATCTCTCCTGATTTTGATACTGAGCCTTGTGTGTCTTTCAAAACATGCAGATACACTGTTAATCTTTTTGTGTGTGTGTGAATTGTTTAAAAGGTGTGAAATAGCACTGGTAAAATGTTAGACACCAGCTGTCTCTGACAGAACAACTTAATTTGCATAATGTTTTCTTTGATTAAGTTAATTGAGTAGAACTTTGGAAGTAATTTTTGTACTGTAAACAACTTGGTAAGTATCTTTTTCCCATTAGTACTGGTGAAAATGCAGTTTGGTTGAAATGCTGCAGATGGGAGAAATAAGGTAAGAATAGAAGGTTCACTAGTGCACAGGAAAACATATGGAGGGTTTTTTCAGTTTTAATGGACTAATAAGTGTGTTAGGAAGTACAAAGAGTCATCCCAAAGTGTTTAAAACCAACTGTGATGGTGAAGTAAATTATATGCATCTCTGCTGTACTGTAGATGAATGACCTTCATTGAGACTAAGTCAAGTCTTAGTTTATTGCCCTGTAATCATGTTCTTAAATGCTTATTTATTTTTGACTGGTTTCAAAACATCCTTTCTTATAAGCTTCAGTTCTCCTTTTTAAAGTGAACTTATTTTAAGAGTGGCCTCAATTTTTAAAGTCTGTAAAGTTGGCTTGGTTTACAATGCCTTGTTCTTCATGACCCATGATATTCCAGATCTTCTAAATCTCTCCTCACCGACATGCTGGCTGGCTGAACTATCACCTTGGACTAATGTTTTACTTTGAGAGACCTGATGTGATATGTAACTAGCATTTTAAAAACAAAAGGTGGCAGTTGCGCTCCAGTCCTTTAGTTTTGCAGACTACTTAGTGCAAGTGTGTAAGTCATTGTCTCTTGTGGAGAACACTTTGTTCTTAGAGGAAATTTGGTGTAAAGACAGCTGCTCTGTTCTGTTATATTAAACTGTAGGTTACTGGCAGCCTGTCCATGACTGATGCTTTATAGTACCACAGTCTGTGTTATTTTCCCATTCTTTATTTGCTTTGAAAATATTAACCTGATACAGCCTTCCTTTTTCTTTCTTCCTTAGGTTTTAACAACTATTCGCTCAGGACACAGGGCCAATATTTTTAGTGCAAAATTCTTACCATGCACCAATGACAAACAGATTGTATCTTGTTCCGGAGATGGAGTAATTTTTTACACTAATGTTGAACAAGATGCGGAGACCAACAGACAATGCCAGTTCACGTGCCACTACGGAACTACCTATGAGGTACCTCACAAAAGTATATGATAATTTTAAGATAAGTAGAATACATATTTTCTTGTGGTGTTGCCCAGGATTTTCACCAGACTGATGAAAGCTTTATTTTAGTGAGAATTAAAGAACCCTCCTTCTAGCTTTTTTTGTTTTAGTTAGAGTAGGCTTTAAGAGAGAAGTATGTTGTCTAAATTAAATGGAGGATTCTCCAAAAGGTGGTGTCATTAAGACTGCTGTCTTTGCAAATATAATAGCTGAATACATATTCACTGAAAGAATCCTCTGCAGAGCAAAACCCATTTAAATTGTGCTGTGAATTTCTTTCTGAAGTAGGTTGGGGGGGTGGGGGCAGTGGCTAAGTTTTGCATTTTTATTTTTATTCTCCCTCCCCACCCCCAACTTTTCAACAGTTTAATGCCTTTTTCACAATTCAAATCCTTCTAAGAAATGCTTACTTCAGCATGTGTGAATAGCTTAATCTGAAAAATGTATTTACAGTTTTAGGTAATTTCTCTATTTTGTATCCTAGTTAACTCTTTATGTGTAAATTCAGAGCCAGTGTTTTCAATCCTGCCTTGGAAGTTTTGTTCCTATAAATAGGCAAGTGAAGAAGCAAAGTGTTACTTAAGTTAGGAAGATAATCAGATTTGTTGATCTATTTATTTATTTAATGACAGCAAAATCTACTGCTTGTAAAACTTACTGTGCTTAAAATAGGAAAAAATACTGCTATTTTCTTCTTAAGTTATAAATGTTCCAGGTTTTTTGATTGTTTGTTTGGTTGGGTTTTTTAACACTACCACAGTATACACACAGGGGAAAACATCCCAAATCCATTGCTTATTATAATTTATTTTACTTATTATCCATTGCTTATTATTGTTTATTTTACTTATTATATTATTTATTTTTTATTATAATTTATTATTATTATTTAGCTCAGATTTCATAGCAAGCTTTTAAATCTCTTTATATGAGAACAAAATATTTTAAAATCTCTGTTAAAAAAAAATTGGGGAGTGTGAGAAAAGAAAATGGCTGAAGTATTGCCAGAAGTAATTTTTGATCATGTGGTAAAAGTATCCTTACAGTTGTAATTACACATGTTCCATTAAAGGTTTTGTCAAAAACCCTTCCTGTCGGCAGGGTATCGTAGTCAGTTGAGCAAACCTTGTGGTATTCACTTTATTTCTGGGATTTGTGGTATTGGTTTTGCCTGGATTTAATTCAAGACAATATTTTGAGTTTTGCAAAACGTAATTCTGGATCCCAGGCTTGCATTGTCTCCTTTATTTTTCAGATTTTTTTTTTAATGAGAAACTACTGTTTTGTTTGAATAGCGTCAGTCCCGATGGCCCCCAATCAGAAGCTTGAACTGCCTCGGTTCTCACTGAAGTTTACTATATATAGTAGTCTGTGTGCTAGTCTGTGGATTCTGCAGATTGATTGGATGTTCTCTGTATCTGAGATAAAACCTGCTCTTTCATAAGAACATCTGGAGACCGAGATGCTATTTCTTGAAGCCAAAATGTCCCCATTGAGGAGGGGGTCTGTCAGGTCATTGCAGTGTGACTTCCTGGGGAAACAGGAGCCTCCTGCAGGCTGGCTGCAGGCTTCAGGAGCCACCAGTTTCCCCAGGGCTCAGTTCTGGGGCCGGTGCTGTTCAATATCTTTATAGATGATCTAGACGTAGGGATTGAGTACACCCTCAGTAAATTTGCAGATGACACCAAGCTGGGTGGGAGTGTTGATCTGCTGGAGGGTAGGAAGGCCCTACAGAGGGATCTGGACAGGTTAGACAGATGGGCTGAGACCAACGGCATGAGGTTCAACAAGAACAAGTGCCGGGTCTTACACTTCGGCCACAACAACCCCCTGCAGCGCTACAGGCTGGGGGAAGAGTGGTTAGAAAGCGGCCCGGCGGAAAGAGACCTGGGGGTGCTGATCGACAGGCGGCTAAACATGAGCCAGCAGTGTGCCCAGGTGGCCAAGAAGGCCAATGGCATCGTGGCCTCTATTAGGAATAGTGTAGCCAGCCGGTCTAGGGAAGTGATCGTCCCTCTGTACTCTGCCCTGGTGAGGCCGCACCTTGAACCCTGTGTCCAGTTCTGGGCCCTGCACTTCAAGAAAGATGTTGAGGTGTTGGAGCGAGTCCAGAGGAGGGCGACCAAGCTGGTGAAGGGTCTGGAGGGTCTGACCTGTGAGGAATGGCTGAGGGAGCTGGGGTTGTTTAGCCTGGAGAAGAGGAGGCTCAGAGGTGACCTTACTGCAGTCTACAACTACCTGAAGGGAGGTTGTAGTGAAGTGGGAGTCAGCCTCTTCTCCCAGGCAACTAGCGATAGGACAAGAGGACACAGCCTCAAGCTTCACCAGGGGAGGTTCAGGTTGGACACTAGGAAGAATTTCTTTTCAGAAAGGGTCATTAGCCATTGGAATGGGCTGCCCAGGGAGGTGGTGGAGTCACCATCTCTGGAGGTGTTTAAGAAAAGCCTGGACATGGCACTTAGTGCCATGGTCTAGTTGACATGGTGGTGTCAGGGCAACGGTTGGACTCGATGATCCCAGAGGTCTCTTCCAACCTGGTTGATTCTGTGATTCTGTCTCTTTTTGAAGTTCTTTTTCTTAGCGTGTTTTGCACTGTTTAACATCTCTAAATTTGAGCTCTCTTAAACCTATCTTTTTGAGGACTTTTTTATAAAACATTTTGAGAGGTACTTTTTATAAAGACTATAAATTCTGTTACCATGTCTTAAACCTGATATTTGAACATTAAAGGCATGTATTATTGCGTGGCAAAGCAGACCCTTTTGTAAGCCTTGGCATATGAAAGTATAACAGAGTAAATAGCAGGGAGTTTTAAGCAAATGGCTGAGAGCGCGCTTCAGCTTCTGACATAACGCAGCTTTGTCACTGAGAGCTTTCTGGAGTGGGAAAATAATTTCAGAATATCGTGACGTTACTGCCCAGCTGTATGTAACCGCATCATCGTATTAAATATAGAATTTGACTCACTGCATTCTCTAAATAACAAAAGCTAACGTCATCTGCCCCTGAGGTACTAATTCTAAATTTGAATGTGGTTTGAATTTATACTGTGCTTTAAACTTGGAGTTTGTGACAGCTCAAGACGTTACAAAACATCCATTGAAACAGAGGAAAGTGGAAATTTGTGTAAATTTTTATAAACTGTGAGATAATTGGACAATTCTTTTTAATTCTGGGGGAGAATAGAATAAGTAGAGAGGGAGAGAGAAGTTCTTGAGACACGTTTCTGGAGAATGTGTTGTTTATACAATGCCTTTACAAGTTTATTTTTACTCAGCCAAATGCTTTTCTTTATTGCCTTTCATGTTAATTATGTTTCAGAAAGAGAACATACTTTTATGGACAACTCTTACCTTCATATTTTCAATATACTAAAATGATCATATAGCTATGTATTTTTAAAGTTAAATAGAAAAGGATTTTTTTAGGCAGTAAAAAAGGTTTTTATATATATAATGTGTACTTGTTGAACTTAAATATAGTAACAATGACTCTTAATTATTGGAGTCTGCACTTCTGAATTTCTCTATTTTAGTGCTTATAAAGTTATTTAGTATGTTTTTAAACACCATGCATAAAAATTGGCATGTGCAAGTGGAGGTATGTACTGCACTATTACATGTATATTTTGAAATAGTGTCAGTGTGAACAAAAATAAAATACAGCTGCTAGAAATAAGAGCTTGCTGTGTTATACCATTTGTGGAACAAAGTAAATGTTTTAAATGCAAGCTCTCTGAGGAAATACAGCAAAAATGCTAGAAGGGTTTACTGGATTAAAGAACAATTGCTGGCTTTTATAACTATACTAATAAAATTAATGTGTAGTGAAAAACACTCTTTTCAATATATTATGATAACGTATTGAGGAATAATGGTCATAGCTCAGAAGTTTATTGTTCCATTGTTATTAAAACCTTGGCTGTGTTGTTGTTAAACTTCTTGTTTGTCAGCAGTAGGATTTGGCACAGCTCTCATTGTCTCAGTTAACAGACTGAGCATTACAAGAAGAAATGCTGAATCCTGCAGAGATTATTTTTGTAATCTCACTTTAGGTAAAGAGATTTACAGATATCCATAGGTTACTTTTATTAAGAGTTTGGGGGGGTTGGGCAGGGAGAATAAATCATCACATTTAAAGTGTTAAAGAATCACTCATTTGCTCATTGGTGTATTACACTTATTGATTTTTGTAGCTTTGTGAATTTCCATGAAGTTACTGATAGTAGCAGTAGTGTAGGAAAAGAAAAATACTGCTAGTTTCTACAACATTCTCTTGTATTTAAAGGATAACACGTAAAAACATGACGTTTCGTGCGCGTTCATCGACCTGTGGAATTCAGCTTTAACATTATGGTTGCTTGCCTTTTTATTTTGTCTTAAGGATTCTTTCTTGAGTGAAGCCATACATGTGACACTCCATCTGAGTCTTTCCTAGTTTGAGTCTTTCCTGAGATCAGGAAAATGGTGCAACCCAGCGCTCTCTTAAAAAGTACCAAAAGTGCAGTGAGGGGATAGGTCAGTAAGAGCCTTTAATGCATAGCTGCTTCAGGGGACTATTTTGAATGTAAAGGAATGGCCCAATGGGAATAAAAGCCATCTAGTATTTTCATGTCATTCAGACTTCTGAGCGGTTTGTTTGTTATTATTGTCTTCTATTACTTGATTGAAAATATACTGAGCTTCTGTTCAATTATTGCAGCAAATTGATTACTTATCTGAAAACTAATTGCAGTAATTGTATGTTGCTTATTAAAAGATAATAGAAAGAACTATAAGCTTTGACTTATAAATATTTAATCTTATGTGACATTCCACAGTTTGTTTTAATTTGGTAGTTCAAACCTTTTCTTGAAAATGAAGACACAGCAGTTTTTCAGTTTTCCTCTTTATTTCAATAGAAAGCTTGAATTGAGTCATAATCACTTCAGTTTTACTGCTGCTCAAAATGTTGATGCTTTTATTTTCAAATTAATGGTATTTCTGGAAGTATTAATTCTTTTTTTTTTTTTTGAGCAGATTATGACAGTACCAAATGATCCCTATACTTTCCTCTCTTGTGGTGAAGATGGCACTGTAAGATGGTTTGATACTCGAATCAAAACAAGTTGCACAAAGGAAGATTGTAAAGATGTAAGAGTGAAATCTTTTAATAAAGATGACCTAAATGTAGAGCTGTACATCATACAAACATAGGATATGAATTCTGGTAAGGCTTTTAGAAATAATAGATTTCAGGGTCGTTGGTGGAGATGACAACATGTTTCCCAAGAAACAAAAAAAGTTTGGGGAGTCTTTTTTCTTTTTTTTTTTTTTAATTTATTTTATTTTAACATCTCCTTTGCAACTTTTTAGTTCATGAACTTTGGTGTGAGGCTTCAGATATGGTAGAAAAGATTATGTGTTGAAATTGAATCTCTTGGTCTGATTTACATTAGTTACTGTAGAGTGCAGAGTTGGAGGCAAAAAATGAGCCTTGAAAATCATCTGCAGCCTTGTGTTCTTGAGCGTCCTTTGTCCCTCTGTAAGAAAAGATTTGGTCATGAATTATACTAGATCAAATTAGTCACTGGTATTACTCTCTAGAAGGTAAGGTATTGGTGTTGTCCACTGCGTTTGGATTTCAGAAACAGTTTTAATATTGAATTGGAGAAAAACTGACACCAAAGTATGTATTACTATCGATTAATTTTATTCTGCTTTGTGCATATTTACTAGTTCTAGGGGTTTCTTTCTTTCTTTTCCTCTGTCCAATTACCTGCCCATAGATTAAATCTATTCTAGTGCTTTAAATTAATTTAGACTGTTTTTGCGTATTTGGTGCTCTTCTGACTCAAGTTATCTATGTTTCCATAGGAAAATCCAAGGTGCAAGCTAGTTTATAAATCTGTAGTTATTATGCTTACCTATTCTTAAATGTTTGTTCCTGTGGTTTGTTTTGGTTTGTTTGTTTTTTAGTTGATCTCATGCTGTATCTCTTTCTCTGATAGTTTTCCTTTTCTGCAGTGGCTTTTCTGTTTGACATATTTACAGTCTATCTTCACAGGGCCAGACTTGGTTTTCTCAAAACCTCCTTGACTAACAGGCCTGTGTCCTGCAGTAAAAAATGGAATTATACTTCAAATATTCAGAGCTATTATTTGAATGCTGTCTTTTTGTTTGTTCCAGGATATTTTAATAAACTGTCGGCGTGCTGCTACTTCTGTTGCTATCTGTCCACCAATTCCCTACTATCTTGCTGTGGGTTGTTCTGATAGCTCAGTAAGAATATATGATCGGCGAATGCTTGGTACAAGAGCAACAGGTAGGAACCACACCTTACAGCGAGCTTTTCTAACCATTTGCAGTTCCAATTTCAGGTTCTTTTTTTCAGAATAGATGGTGAAGGACCGAAGTGTAATACTGAATAAAGTGTAGCTTTCTTCTCTGAGAACTGTGCTTTGTAATGATAGAGTCATTTCACTCTAATATTTGCTAATACAGAAATCTTCAAGTAAGTAAAGTTAATCTCTTCAGCCATCTTAAATACATTGTATACTGAATGCAGAAAAAGGCATTTTGTAATGTCTCTTCTTTCGTCTTAAAACATGATTCCAAAAAGCTAGTGATTGCAGCCTGCGGTGGTCCACCTGATTTTAATCTTATTTTAATCTTTAAGTTCTTACCTTCTTGTACTCTGCCATGCTGGAATGTGTTGCTTCGTATGAGAAGGGATCTTATGAACTCTACAATGTCATGCAGTGTGCTTACCTTTGCAGGAGTTGTTGCTATATCTAACATAATTTCCCTGAAAAGCTACAAATCCTTCAGGTGAAAGCTAGCATGCTTCAGATGCTTACCTAAGAATTTAGAAAAAAAAATTTGAGGTGAGAAGCAAAAGTGCATTATATAGTTCTAGTGTATCTCTTTCCTGTAACATTTGACCAGTGTATGTTTGGACACATATGAATTAATATACATAGTTGTGCATACACATTCATGCAAGTAATCAATGTCACAAAATCTGTCATATCTTGCAGCATTTTCCTGTTGATTGTGATGGAGGAGAAAGGAAACAATAAAGATCACTCAGTAAACATAAAAATACCCCTCTCATCAGGCTAACGTTCTTATAAGATCTCTCCCTTTCATCACAGTAGTTAGCAAAATTCTGTGAGAACTGCCTGAGGAACAGATTCTGGGGGGTTGATTAAAAGGTACTAGGTACCTGCTCTTGTATTGTAACAATACAGGAATAAGATGATTTAGGTGTGCAGTCCTATAAAGGAGAGAAAAGACAAAATTTTGAAGACTGACATTTTTCTGGCTATATTGGTATAGTGTTCTGTTGTTTGTTTTGGGGGGGGTTGGGGTTGTTTGTATTTTTTTTTTTTAAGGGGTGAGGTATTCTATGACTAATGAGCAAACTATTGATTTTCATTTAAAACTTTCTGTTTCAGTCCTTGTGTAGTGTGAGATGATAAACTCTGAGCTTGTCTGTGGTCAAGGACAGACTATTGCACATACTAAGCCACAACAGATAAGCCATGTGGGAAACAGTTACATGGCGAGCTATGAGTTTTTGGAACAGTCTGTTTTTCACAGTGTTAGATCTTCTTATAGGTAACTTTTATCTGCTCACAAATGTGTAATTCTAGAATTTAAGATTGTTTTAGTGTGTGGAATGCAGGTGAGTTGTCAGGGAAGCACGAGAAGTGCAATGTATAGTATAGTTCTGCAGTTTCAAAGTGACAGTATTATTCTGTCTCAAAGAAGAAAAATAGTATTTTTTAAAACATTTTGGGTAGAAGAGAGGAGATGTATGTCCTAAATTTTCAAAGTTTCATATAATGAATTCCTTTCTAATTTGTGTGTAGATACAGATTTGCATTATTATTCTGTAAATGTTCTTAGGTTCCAAAATTTCCATTTGTACTACATTTGAGAGATAGCATCCACACACTGTCATGGGATGGGTATGTGATATACGAATATATTTGTGTGTTTTCATCTTTTTTTCTTTAAATGTACATAGTGTTTGTAAACAAAAATGTAAAATACCAGTAAGATCTGATATGTCACTATTCAGATCCAGCTTAACGCAGAAGCTACAGGACACTTAGCTTTTCTCTGATCATCTTTTGTTGGACGTTAAATAAGGAGTATATTGAAGGTTTTGAAAATTTGCGATAGTAAATATGTCATTTCTTTCTCTCTCCCTGCCCCCCGCCCCCCCCCTTTTTTTAATATAGGGAATTATGCTGGTAGGGGCACTGTTGGAATGGTGGCACGTTTTGTTCCTCCTCATCTCAATAACAAATCTTGCAGAGTAACGTCTCTCTGTTATAGTGAAGATGGTCAAGAGATCCTTGTTAGCTACTCTTCAGATTACATATACTTGTTTGATCCCAAGGATGACACAGCACGAGAACTTAAAGTTCCTTCTGCTGAAGAGAGACGGGAAGAGGCAAGTGATTAAAATGACCTGTTTTCATGTTTTATATTTTTTTTCTTGTGGCACACTTTTATCAGTTGTATTTCCCTTTAAATTAATATTAAATCAATGTTGCTGTTCATAAATTGAGATGTGACAAGTAGATTGTGTTACAAAATTTGCATATTTACAATACATTTATTTATTTATATAATTACAATATTTTGTCACTCTGGTTTTCTTTCTTGTTTGGTTTCCCTCTTCCCCGCCCCCACAACTATCCGCTCCTCTTTTTTTCTGGCATTCCGCTCAACCTTTCACAAGTTGTTCTGTCTCCTGAGGTCGTTACCTTTCGTCTGAAACAGGGGCCTCAAGGAAGTTTACAATGAGCTGTCAGCATCCTGCTGTCTTCACTGGGAGGATGACTGTGATGATAATGGTGGAGATTTCTTCCTCCTCTGTGCTGGCAGAAGCATGATGTTGATGTTTCCTTCTTTTTTTCTTAAGTGTCTGCTTGAAGGCCACTTTTATA
Organism: Nyctibius grandis; assembly: GCF_013368605.1. NCBI lineage: Eukaryota > Metazoa > Chordata > Aves > Nyctibiiformes > Nyctibiidae > Nyctibius > Nyctibius grandis. Next base: position 4,627,151 of record NC_090659.1, on the reverse strand, counting down.
CAGTTTTAAACACGTTTTACATGATACGTTTTCTTTATTAGTCTGCCAATATGGCATGGTTTTGCTTTTAAATGCTTGTTCTTTGTCCTTGTTGTTACCCCTAAACCAGTTGTTGCTTGGGTCCAACCTTTACAGCACAGTTAACAGCCAGTGGTGAGTGAGAAGGTGTCTGGTACCCTCCTGTCCACACCTGCAGGATACCTGCCGTCAGCCAGTGCCAGTACTACTTCATGCTGCATCAGTATCCTGTGGTCATAGGGAGCTCTTTCTTGCACAGTTTAACTAGCTGGCCTTCCTGGATGTATCAAAACTGTTAACAAGAGGTTGTATACCACATATTTATGCAAATCTAAGCAACACTAAAGCAAATTAGGTGATAATCAGCTGGTCACTAGACAATTGCTGTTGTGGCTACATAAGCTACAAGAATCATAGAATCACAGAATCAACCAGGTTGGAAGAGACCTCTGGGATCATCGAGTCCAACCGTTGCCCTGACACCACCCTGGCAACTAGACCATGGCACTAAGTGCCATGTCCAGTCTTTTCTTAAACACCTCCAGAGATGGTGACTCCACCACCTCCCTGGGCAGCCCCTTCCAATGTCTAATAACCCTTTCTGTAAAGAAATTCTTCCTGATGTCCAACCTGAACCTCCCCTGGCGAAGCTTGAGGCTGTGTCCTCTTGTCCTATCGCTAGGTGCTCGGGAGAAGAGGCCAACTCCCACTTCACTACAACCTCCCTTCAGGTAGTTGTAGACTGCAATAAGGTCACCTCGGAGCCTCCTCTTCTCCAGGCTAAACAACCCCAGCTCCCTCAGACGTTCCTCATAGGTCAGACCCTCCAGACCCTTCACCAGCTTGGTTGCCCTCCTCTGGACTTGCTCCAACACCTCAACATCTTTCTTGAAGTGCGGGGCCCACAACTGGACACAGGATTCAAGGTGCGGCCTCACCAGTGCTGAGTACAGAGGGACGATCACTTCCCCAGACCGGCTGGCTACACTATTCCTAATAGAGGCCAGGATGCCATTGGCCTTCTTGGCCACCTGGGCACACTGCTGGCTCATGTTTAGCCGGCTGTCGATCAGCACCCCCAGGTCTCTTTCCGCCGGGCCGCTCTCTAACCATTCTTCCCCCAGCCTGTAGCGCTGCAGGGGGTTGTTGTGGCCGAAGTGTAAGACCCGGCACTTGTTCTTGTTGAACCTCATGCCGTTGGTCTCGGCCCATCTATCTAACCTGTCCAGATCCCTCTGAAGGGCCTTTCTACCCTCCAGCTAATGCTCCAAGCAAGTGAAGTCCAGACAAAGCCTGACAAGTGTGAGGCTTGTGTTGTTAGCTTCTTATCAAGCCTGTGGCCTGTTACTGGTGATAACCATGTTGTTTTTACTGGGCCACAGGCTGCTATTACTGGTACAAATATTGTTGATCAGAAAGGGGTGTAGATTTGTAGGACTGAGGAAGAACATCCAGCTGAGTTCAACTGTTACCTCACAGAGGCAGGAGAAAGCAAAGAGGAACCCGGAAAAATTATGTGATGAAGGAATGGTTCTGCACTTTTCCCTTTCTTCTATGTAATGTTAATCTGATGTGAAGTAATTTGGTGGAGAAATGACTGCCCAGTTGCTATAGAGAGAGAAGATTGTGACTACCTGTTAATAACAGATCCTATGTATTCTTTTCTTTTGTAGGCACAGAATATGTCCTGTAATCTCTTCTTGCTAGATGATTTTACTTAAATGCTATTTTTATTTCAGCCTGGCTTTAAGTTGTATAGAATAGAAGGGAAGTAAAGCTTTCTTCCTGAATCTGCTGTCTCCTGAAAGTTAACACTTTGATATGCTTTCACTGCAGGGGTTTTTGCATTTAATTTAAAATTGTCAACGCAACTGTTCACTTTTTTTTTTTTAAAGCCAGAAATATCCAGCCAATACACTTAATTTCAAATTCTGAACTGCCTTTCTGAATATTCAAAGCACTAGCTGTTTCTTTTCAAGTCGTTGAAAGTAACACTACCTATATAGTATTTGTTTTATACTTCCTGCTGCAAAAAAAAGTGTTCTAAAATTTAAAAAAAACACAGGTTAAAAAATAAACTAAAGTTTATTTTCGTAAAATTTCTTTGTTAATGTCAGATTGTTTTTTTCCTTTTTAATGAAATGTGGATTTGCAATTAAGCAAGTGAAGCTGCCATATAGTTTTTAACATGAAGAGGTGTGAATATCTTTGCAGAATTCAGGCTGAATTCCGGAAAACCTTAATTATTATTGTTCAGTATGGAAAGCTTCAATTAACGTGGTAAAGTTAGTACTGTATAAAATAAAAGCTGCATTAGTTCTGAGAGTCATTGCTTTAGACTGTTGAACTTCTGTGTAGCTAAAACTCTTGCATTCTATTGATAGTGTTGTACTTATAGTTGATCTGAATATATGGCTGACATTCCATTTTTTTGTGACTGATATAAATTTATGTAACTTAAGAAAATGGAGATATTGCATTTATATTTAGACTTAGAATTGTGTACTGTCCAACATAAATAGCTTTGTAATGCCTTTCTCTTCTCTAGTTACGGCAACCTCCTGTTAAACGTTTGCGGCTACGAGGGGATTGGTCAGACACTGGACCAAGAGCAAGGCCTGAGAGTGAACGAGAAAGAGATGGTAAAGTGTTTGCAGTTGTTGGGGGGTTGTTGTCTTCGCTTGTGTGTTTTGTTTTGGTTGTTTTTTTGTTGGGTTGGGTTTTATTTTCCAGTTTTTCTTGGGTATTCCTGAAATATGTAAGTGCTTCAGATTAAACTCTCCATGTTCTAAAAATCAGCCAGGTCTTAAGATGGTTTTCTTAGATTTTAACACAGAACTGCTATTCTGCAGTGTTTTTTAAAAATGTCTAAATTGAAAATATTCTTACTAGAAAAATTATGTTGCTTCAGTTAGACTGATGCAAAGCTAGAGGAGCTCACTTCATTGTCATTGGTCATGTAGTAACACAAGCACGTATTTCCCTTTTTGTAGTGAAGCCTCATATGCAATCAAAGTTATGAATTAAATGCTCTGTAATGGTCACATTGGGGACTGGAATTCAAAGCAATAGGAGTCTAATTTTCTGTCTTTCACTTTTCTTATAAAACACATGTAGTGACTGAATCTTTATGCTTATATTTTCATGTTTGTAGTATATTACTCAATTACTTGACGTTTCGATAGAAACAGCATTTCGAAAGCTACGCTTTAGTGTCAGAAAATGTGATGCCAAAGCAGGGCAGAGGATGGTTTGTCACTCATCTTACTCTTCATCTAATGATGTGTTTCTGTTCAAATCTGACAGGTTGGGGGCGTACAAGTATTTGTTCTAGTTCTCCTAAATCTGTTTCCTTTCCAGATTTCCTTTTCCAGATTTTCTGTGTTTGTTTTCTCCTCTTTCTGATTCCCCAAACTAGAAGTGCCTAGCTGTATCAGACTAATGGTCCATTTAGTCTGTTGCCTTTGTTCTGCCAGTATGCAGAATTTAGAAACTTCAGAGGGTACGTTCCCATCTATTCCTTTAGAATATGGGTATGGTTCTGTTGCCTGTGAGTTTCTGTAATCCTTTTTTGAACCTGTTGATAATACTTCCTATGGCAAAAAATGCCAGAAGTTCAGTGCCCACTGTGTAAAGGAATACTTTCTTTCCTTTCTTTTAAACTGCTCTCTTAGTTTCATCCCGTGCCTTCTTATTCTAATATCACAGGATTTGATTATTAACAGTTTTACATTCTGCTTACTTGGTGATTTCATTCCACAGACCTTATTTATACCTCCTCGTATTAGGGACACTTCTGCTATCATTTTTGTTTCAGGTCTTTCCTGTTAAAGTTAGTTGCACCTTTGCCTTTGCACAAAGTTACTTTTTATCTAAATTCTTTTTCAGCTAAATATCTTCAGTGTCCTTCTAGCTGTCGTTTCCCCATGATATCAAGTAAATCTTCTGGGGAGAAAATAAAGCCTGAGAAAAGGACTCCTCCAGTATAGACATTGGCTAGATTTTTATTTTCTCAAAACAAAGCTTCAGTATCTTTACTGTGCGTTATTTGGTACAACTGTATAGTGAATGAGAGAGTATAGCTATATTGCATTAGTTAGCCGTGTGGTGACCCGTAACTTATTTTTCTGTTAACTGTTCATTGCCCTGTCTTCCCATCACTAACCACCTTTTGTCCGTTTTCTTCAGCTGTTGCATTTCAATTTTTTGTGTTTTAAGCTTCTGAGGTCAGAGCTCCTGTCCCTGGGGTACAGGAAGGGAATGAAGGGTCCCAGGGGAGGGTTAGAGACCTGCACTGTGGAAATGAGGGTAGACAAGGGCATTGGGGTCAGATTGAGGGGCATTGTTTTTTTGGGGGAGTGGGTTGGTGTGGTTCCCATCCCTCCTCCATTCCCAACAATGTCTTTTAAACTCAAGCAAATAATCTAAAAGGAAGGTCCAGTGATGATATATTCAAACTATATCCTAGCAGTGAAGATTATATGCAGTCCTGAAAGATAATCAGTTGCTTCAGATATTTGATTAGTCTTTCAGCTTTTATAACATCTGTGCTGGTAGCAGCACTGATCTTTGAGAGATGTTTTCTTACTGTACATGTCCTTCCCAAGTATGGTCCAGAATTTTTCAGTGTTAGCTCTTGTATGCAGAGTATTAAAATATTTTTCACATATGTATTTTGATAAGTAATTGTACTTCACAGGGATTCTGTTTCTTAAGGTCTTGAATTACAAAACTTCTCCAAAAGTTACTTAAACAGCGCATACTTCCAAAGTGGCTAAGGGACCAGCAGAAGCTCTTACTTCAGTAAGAGTGGAATGGTCTTCTATTGGAAGATGCCAATGTGTAAAAAACACTTAAAGATTCAAATAGTCTGTTTCAGCCCTTTACAAATGGAATTTTTCCTATCTTCTTTCTTGAAACAAATTCTGTTTCATATGTAATTAAACCGGAAATAAAATGACAAGAAAATGTTTTGAGTTATGTTGAAAGAAAGTATGTCGAAGATTTTGCTGATTGAGAGTCTTTGCAATACTGACACTTGATCCAAAATGTGAAAATGAAAAACGCTAAAAGAATTCTGCTGTTGTGTTAAATTGTGCTTATGAGCAAAATCTAAGTCATGGAGAAGCCTTTTGGAAATGTTAAAAACATCTTGTGCTAAGTCTATGCTAGCCTTTTTGCTCTTTCATTGTTTAATGATAAAATTGGTTATTTTTGCTGGAAAAACATAAAAATCTAGGCTTTCTTTACTTATTTAAACAGCATTTAAAACTAAATGACATAAATTTCACAATGTTATGTGTACAAAAGCTCCAGGTAATTGTAAAATGGAAAAGGAGGAAGGACTGCTGGTTTTTATGTGGTGCTGTGTTCAGCTGGCAATGCTGGCCAGACTGTTGTACTGAAAAAGGGAGATGGTTCAGGGGATTACTAGTTCTGTAGCTTACAGTGCAGGGTTTTGGGTTTTTTTTTTTAATGGAAGAAGAAATGGGGGGGGTGGGGAAATGAACACTTTTGTGAAGTTGTAGATAAAACCTCAGCATTACTTGTTTTACAGGGGAGCAAAGTCCTAATGTCTCTCTAATGCAAAGGATGTCAGACATGCTGTCACGATGGTTTGAAGAAGCTAGTGAAGTTGCACAAAGCAATCGAGGACGAGGAAGATCACGGTCCAGAGGTGATTTCCTTCTTTTCAAGAATAATAATTACAACAGAAAGTATGTTTCTACTGGATATACAGGCCTTGACCATAAGCCTTGCTGAGGTGTAAACTAAAAAATTTTTAGTGCACTCTGAAGAACTGAGCACACTTGTTTGCCATATAAATGGTAATGCAAGGGGATATTTAGAGACAGAGTAAGTTTACTTTTTGGGCTTTTGTTTTTCTTGCTCTTTATTTTTAATCAAAGGTGGGACTAATCGGACAGATGCTCCTGCTACTAATAACGTGCCACCTAGTACAGAATCGGAGACTGCAATGGAAGTAGATGGGTCTGAACAACTTCCATCATCATCATCTTCTACAATGTCAGCCCAAGCTCCTTCAACATCATCTTCAACAGAAAGTCCCCCTTCAACTTCATTATTGTCCTCTCCTGATAATGAACAAAGGCCTTCTTTAGGGGCCTCGGCTCAACCTGCGCTCCATCAGTCTGGTGAGAAGAAATCCATCTTGTCATTGTTTATGAAAAATGCTTTCAATAAGAAACGATTTTATTTTAGGATATTTTGGGTAATTGTTCTCAACCTGTTTTCTTTCTTGCACATCCTTAATGAGACTAGGTGTTTTATAGTTACCAAGTGACTGCAGCTGTGGTTTAAAGAAAGAGTAAAACTATCAACTGTATACATTTGTCTGAAGAAGGAATCTCAAAGGGGGTAACCAGTATTGTCTTTTGAAGTAGAAATAAAAAATTATTTCTTGTTTTTTCTAAACTTATTGTTCTCTTCGTAGAGTATAAGTAACATCATGCCTTCTTCAACTGTGATTTGGCTGTGGCAGCATCAGTGCAATGAGTAGCAGAACCTATGCCTGTTATAATCAGAGGAAGTAGAGAACGTCTCCTTCAGTAGGAATCTACATCCTCAACATTTCAGAGTCAGCAATGTTATTTTTTTGCTTCTCAAAAGTATCTGGATAGAGGGCTACCTTGCATGATATTCCATTATTGGTTAATAAATTATACTACATATTGATTTTTAAGTTTGTATATCTTGAAGAAACTCTTCTATATTTAATACAGACTTACATTCTTATTGTGGGGAAAAAGAAGGAAGTATATTCCACTATCAATGTCAGAAACTTATTTGGGTACTAAAACAGCACCTTATGATTTTACTTGCCCTTTTCCATCTCTGCGGGAAAAGAATGCCACAGCCTTTAGAGTTAAATATTTGCACAAGTTTATTTTTACTTTTTTTAAAGCGAGTTTCTAGGCCTCACGGTTGTGGTGGAAAGGCTGACATGATCCAAAACACTTACAGATTCAGACTTGATTATTTTAAAATCCCGTGTTTTTTGCATAAATTCACCTCTTGTATTGTACCAGTTCTGTTGTAAAAAAATCAAGGTCTTTGTCATTGGAAAAGATGACTGATAGCATCTTCAGGCCCTAAACGGGATGATCTGGAGTAGAGGAGAGATGGGGATTTCCCAGGGAAAAGCGTGCCATTCAGTGTGCTGTGGCTGCTGCAGCCAAAATCTTTGGGACAGGTGGGAGATGATTAGCTGTCTGGTATCTGAAAGGCAGAGAAGCTAAAGACATAGGCTGAAATTCATTAAATGTATCATTCTTGCCCTTTCAGATATTGCAACTGGTCTGATACTTATTTAGAGGAAATAAACTGAGCAGAAGCATGACAATACACACAGTCCAGATACTATTTCTAGAATAAGTGAATGCTAGAAAATTTATTTAGTAGCAGAGACTGTTAGTCACGTCTGTTTTTTATTAGTATTGGTGTCAGCTCGCTGCAATACACAAAATATTGATTAAGGGGTCTACTCTAATTCAGTGTAACCCATTTAGCTGCTACTATCTTTGGTACAGAGGGATAGCCACCGAAGAACACACATACCATTATCAAGGGTTCATTTTGATCTATTTAGTTTTTTTAAATAAATGGTGTATTCTGGAGCTTACAGTGGCCAGGAGAGTATTTCCCGTATTAAAAATAATGGCTTCAAGCTATATTGTTGAAACTTTGTGGGTTACATAATGATAATGCACTAGAGAGCATTTCTGGAATTATGATGCATTTTCTATCCTGCATTTTAAAGAATGTGTGCTGACTGGAAAAAGTGTTTTCCTCTTTTTCTCCAAATCTATCTGAATTTCTAAGTAAAAGTTTATTCTGCTAGCATGAAGCTGAAGTTGTTATTTCTTAATCCAACTCTTTAAGAGCATTTCCTCTTTCCCACTTAAGACTCTCCATATATTCTGTTTTGAAAAGGGTAATGTAGTTGTTTTGTTGACAGTGGATATTTTCTAATTTACTGTATAATGTTTGATAGGTTCTTTGACTAACCTACAAAGCAGGGTGTCAGACTGGCTGCTGATTCTTAAAAAAAAAAAAGAAAAAGTGCCACCATCACCCCACCCCCCTTCCCCAACCTCCAAACCAACAGAAACAAAGAGACAAATAAAACTTTATCTGGTGTTCTTTATTGCTGTAAGCAGATTTTAGTATTAGGACCAGGTGTCATCTTTAAATTGTCTACAGGACTCCTGCAGGAGTAAACTTAATGGTACTAAATGTTTGCACACCTAGTAAGCATCTTATCTAGTTTGCACTGCTTTTAAAACACTTAAGTTAATGTAAAACAAGTCTGGGTAACATGGGCAAGTTTGGGGAGAGGGGAAGCTCCTGGGCAGAGGGAGCAGGTCATGGCAGAGCAGTAGCAGTGGGTTTATGAGTGGGTAGGCTGGAATGTGGATTTCCATTTTGCAATGTTTGTGTACTTACGTAACCCATGATGGTGCTCAGTTACGAGATGTTATTTACTCACAATCTCTAGTCTATAGATGTGAAAACACTGCACTCTGCATCAAAACCAGGATTCTCTGAGTTTCTTTAGCTGCATTTAGAGGTGAATAAAACCTGCTGCTTTTTGGGGTGACAGGATAGGGAAAGTGACAAAATTAATTTTGCCAGGGGAGGTTCAGGTTAGACATTAGGAAGCATTTCTTCTCAGCAAGGGTCATTAGACATTGGAAGGGGCTGCCCAGGGAGGTGGTGGAGTCACCATCTCTGGATGTGTTTAAGAAAAGCCTGGACGTGGCACTTAGTGCCATGGTCTAGTTGCCAGGGTGGTGTCAGGGCAACGGTTGGACTCGATGATCCCAGAGGTCTCTTCCAATCTGATTGATTCTGTGAATAGTAGTTTAAAAACAGTGCGGTTGAGTAGGAGGACCAGATTAGAGGTGTCTTGTAAAAGATGGATGACTGGGGAAGCATTTTGAAAAATGTAAGAAGGAAAGCGAGAGGCTTTCGGACATCATTTTGCATAAAGTGGTGGTAGATACACCACTTAAATATTGTAGCAAAGAGTTATCAAATGAAGACTATGTTTTTGAGTAATGACTTATTTAGAATTGGAGCATGAATTCATACTACAGAATGGAACAGGATTAAAACCAGCTTTCCATAAATCATTTCTACAGATTTCTGTACTGAACACAGGCGCTCTTGGTAATCCTGTCTTTGAAACAGCAATACCTTTGCATGTGTATTATAATTCAAATATATTGTTGGTATGGTGTTCCAGAAAACAGACCATGTGGTGAGTGTTTGAGCTTTTAATGTTTTAAAAAAAGTACATGTTCAAAATAGAGTCAGTACAAAAATGGTTCAGTGCTGTAGCTTGCTGGGATAAGTCTCTTCATCAGAACGTATATTCTAGAAGAATACAGTTGGAACATTTGAGTAAGTTGCAAATGATCAACAAGATCAGTGCAAAATCTCAGTAGCCTGTTCTTGTCAGTACCTTTGGAAATTTTTTTTTTAATAATGAGACAGAACAATTGCTGGAGGTTTTCATGCTTGTCACTAAGGAAAAAAATAACAGATTTATTTTCTTGCTCTGGTTGGCCCATTCAGTGGAAACCATTAATTCATTTTTTATATCAGTTTTAAGATGCTGAATTTTAAACCACAAGTAAACATCAGATACAACAAACTGTAAAACATAATAAAGCTTTTTTTCCCCATAAATAATATCCCGGATACACGTTGATACCATTGGGAGTGGGAGTAGGGGGGCAACTGACTAATAAGGACAAAGCTTAATCTTAGTATGTGTTTTGATAGAAGGTAACTTTGCTTTTAAATTTTGAATGGGAAAGTGGCAATAGCTGTTTTTTTCCTTTCCATTTCTATTTCCTCACTCCATTTGCTGGCAAAATAAACGTTTGCTTAGAGATTCTGAAAAGTGTTAAAAGGTGTTATCATTGAACATATTCAGGATAGTAGTTCTCTCCTTACATTTTCAATTGTAGTTCTTGTTACATCTTAAATTGTAACTGTCTCTGGACTGAGTGGAACTGAATCAGCAGCAACTGAAAACTGCAATTTTGGACATCATTGAAATTTCCTTAAAAGCATTTTCTAGACTGTTTGGATTTCTAATTTCCATAAATGTTCACGGCATATGAAAACTGTTCATAGCAAATATCTTTGATGCCATATTCCTTTTAGGAAGAGTATCTTTTTCCTTCTTGTTATAGCTCATCAACCATAAACTGGCAGGATGTGTTTCCCAGAAGTAATATTAGACTGAGGACATTAGAGCTTGTGACTATTCGATATTAACTGGTGCCTGCTGCTAATTTTTTAATTATTAGATTCTGTCTTTGGGGTGGCTTATTTTTATGAAAGAAAATTTAAAATTTGCTTGCTTCACTGGGTGAATAAGGGTTACAGAAAATTTTTAAAGCTTTTCCTTGGATGAAAGGTTATATGCTAATGTACTGCTGCTCTCTAGTATTTTAACATTTCATAGTACTGATTTTTTTTTTTCCCTTTGCAGATTTTCTCATATCTACAAAATACCCCAGAGTACCCTTGATATAAATACTTTCAGGATAGGTCTAGGCTAGCAGGTTATAGCAGAACTAGCTAGAGCATTTGCTGTGAATATTTTAGTCTGAATTAGCTTCTCTACCCTACCATGTTATAGATCAGAGTAGTTCAGTGGTTCAGGTCAATGTTGTGCTTCAGCTATTGCTAATAAAGGCACAATCTGTTTTGTATAAAAAGAAGTGCTTGCTATACTGCACTTGTGTAAGTGGAGGAAATCTGCAAAGAGCATGGGAAGAATAAAAAATTACTTGGACACCTGGTTTTATAGCAGGTTGCAAAAAGTGCTGTGAGACAGTGGGCTGGTACATGCCAAAATGGCATAACTGACAAATGAATAAAGACAAAACGATGAAAACTGTGAAGTCTCTAAGGATGGAACTGAAAGAATAGTCTGCTAAGAGAATGATACTAAGAATTGTTTATGATCCAATAAATTACTTTCTCTGTAGGACCACCTGACAGTGTTTTCAGACTTTGAATCCTCACCCACTCGAAATGTCTGAGATAAAAAATGAGTTCATAGTAAAGTCTGTATTTTGGTTAGATGCTGTTTGGTCACCTATTTCCATATTTTTCACAGGTTTGTTTTGATCAAAATTCTACTAATTTTTTTTTTCCGTATCAGGAAGCTATCACATTCATTTTGAAAACTTACCTGTAGACCACAGTTGCATAATTTTACACCACGAATATTCTCATTTGTTATGTGTGTTAGGAACATGAAAATGAATACTTTCTGTAGCTTGCTTTGTTTTGAATCAGTCAGGATCTTTCTATTTCAGTTAAATAATTCTTTCTTAAATGGTTTAAGTGTTGGAGATGAGGAGGGGGGTGTATTGTATGACATGAATCCTGAACTTTTAAGTCCTGTGATTCACTCATTTAGGAAGAGAAAGACAATTTCAATATTTTATTTCATAATTTCTGGATGTTAGTAAATTATTTACATAATTTTTTTCACTGTAATTACACGTAGTATCTGTTGCTTCTCTCTTTGGTCAGTCTCCCCACCCCTCCTCCCTGTTCTGTATATTGTATGTTCAATGCTTCTTTCTTTTACATACTTTTTTTTTCCTCCCCCCTCTCCCTGTTTGTCAGAGTTAATGGGACCCGAGTTAGCTATAATCCGTAGGGGTCTACAGCGACTGAGGCTTAAGAAGGCAGAACAACAGAGACAGCGAGAGCTAGCTGAGGGCTCAGCACGACAGTCGTCCTCCTCTGATCAGTCCTCCTCTAAGGGCTCCTCACAGGACCCTCAGACATCAGGTTGTCATTTGTCAAGGTTTCTTAAGCAGCTAACGTAGTTATAGTTTGTGCTGCTGTTGTTTGCTGAGATGCTTCTCTTCTGGAACAGGACAGTTAATGCATTTGCTGCTTGTCTTACCTTGCATGTGGTGGTGTTTATCATCACATGGTTAGGGAAAGAGTAATACCGACAGTTTTAATTTATCTAACATGTTTGGATTATGTAGCTAAACGATACTATACGGAGAAAGTTTCCTAGGTGCATGGTATCAAGTATGTGCAATGTTTGTTAGAGCAGCTGAGCAAGAAATTGCTGTGTCCTGGAGTAAGGTACTTACACACTTGAAATTGCATTTTGGTGTTAATTGTATCCGATAGTAACATTTAAGACTTAGCTTTGGGTTAGCATGTGTTCTAAATCAGAGCAACAATTCAGTAAAACAAAATTTTGGCACTCTTAAATGCTATGGTTTTACAGTAAGTATAGTGAAAATACTTGTAACAAACCAAAGTCCCCAGATACGCTCTCCTTTTTTTGAACAGAGTGACTTTTCATTTCACCATCCTCTTTCTTTTGTCTTATTGAGATTTAAAATTATTACAAGAAAGCCTTGGAGATGTTTATAATAAAAAGAGACATACTAGAGAAAGTTAGGGTAGAAGCACGCATATGAATAAAGAAGTAAACAATAAAGCATAAACTTGAAACAGACTTTGTCATGGCACCATGTAAAAAAGAGTGAGCTGCATGCTGTGTGAAAAATCAGCATACTTTGTGTTAAGAAGTGATGTCTAGTAATGTGTCTTCTGTGGATAAATTCTATGGCAGTTGAGACGTGGCTAAATTACTTTATTGTGTTATACATTCACAGCTTGACTTGCTATGGTTCAATCTATTTGTTTATGTGGAGCCTTAGAGAACAATTTGATGTGACAGTGGCTAGTGCTCTAGTTATAGTATGTAGTTACTGAATTTTGAATAACTTTCTACACTAGAAAATTTTACAGTGAGTTTTCAGAATGTTTGGAAACCCGTAAATCCTGGAGGGCTGTGTGCTCATCCTAGGGATGGTGGCCATAGGTGCCTGTTACCTGTAGGAGGAGAATAAGAAAAGCAATGGTAGCAGTGTTGTTCCAGGTGGCTGCAGTTTCCTGTCAGGAAAAATCTTAGCTAAAAGCTACCAATTTTTTTTTTTTTTCCAGCAAACTGAACATCAGAACTTATTAACTCAAAGATATGTATTGTAACTCAAAGAGGCAAGACCATAGGTAGCACTTACAGTCAATAAATCTTGATCTTCCTTTTTCTTTTTGGAATGACTTCAAAGGTTTTTTTTACTAAATTGTTTCCCATTTAATTGAAGTTGGAAAAAAATTTGGTTACAACTGTATCTGTAGAATTTTCACCTGTAAGTATATCTGTGGATATTTTACTACCTTTGAAGTGTGTGTTGGTCTCGGTTTCACTTGATACTGTCTCACCCATCTTTTTCTTAGTGCTCCTTCAAGGACTCAGTGCAATTCTTTACTCCCAGTTGCTTGTGGGTCAATGTACTGTAGGATCCATACTGACATAAATTTGAAGCTTTAAGCTGAGTAATTGCTTTGATTGGGAATCAGAGATGTATTGTAGTTAGTTTGGATCCCCCATCACTGCCTCTTGGAGTTTTGAGTTCCCACGTGCTTTGAATTTTAAGGGAACTAATGGGAAGGTCGATCATTTTGTTTGGGAACACCAGGGAACCACAGAACACATATGTAGCCTTGGAGGAAACCAGTATTCAAATACTTAGCTTGTTCTTCATGTGATGACAATGAATTTGCAAATTAAACCATTTTACTTGTTAAGTAATTGCTTTGAGAGAGATATTCACTTAGCACTACGGAAACATTTATTTCTGGGGAGAGGAAGGGGGAACAGTTTTGCTACCTGACCTCCAGCTCATTAGGATGTGTATGTTTTTGCTGTTTGGTCTGATCGGTGGAATTTGTTACCTTCAGCATTATAGACAGTGGAAGATTTTAAATTTAATTTCAAATTAAATTTAAAAAACAAATCAAATTTAAATATTTAATGTGTTTGGTCAATTATTCCTCAAGAAATTTGATAAAAGATTACATTACCTTTTCCTTTCTACTTTTATGTGTAAATACAAGAAATTCCTGTTGTGCTTCATCAGCTTCTTTCGTTGTATTCCTTCTTCCCCTATTATGGGAGGGAACAAACAAAACTCGTTTCTTTTGATAGGAGAATCCAGATCACCTTTGCATCATCTATTTACTTTTTAAGGTTTCTGCACTCTGGACATGGAAATATTCTCTGTATTTGCTCATTTCTTTGTATGCAAGTTACTTTGGTTTGTTCCCTTTTTCTGACCTCCCAAGACTTGTTTTTGAAGATGTGTATCTGCATCTATTCCTTTAGAAAACCAAGCTGCAGATTTTTGGTCTCTTGCTTCTCCATAGAGATAATTGTTTTCCAAACCTGTGATAAATTGACATTTCAGAACTATGGTAGAAGAAAAAGTTGTTCTTAGTTTTGGTGTTTTTTTGTTGTTTTTTTTTAATAATAAATTCCCATACAGAGACAATCTCTTTATCTTTTTTTTTTCCTGCAAGGTTGTCTTTGATGCTCTGTCTGGAGGCAGATGTTCAGTTTTGAGGCACATACTAGTTGTAAATTTTCAAACTAAAAATTACACCCTAGGAAGTGTCTACCACTATTTGAAATGGCATCATAGCCTCTGGCCCAGGGCTGCAAGTTCTCAATCCCTACTCTGGCAAAACTTGTATCATTTATATTTGCAATTTTTTGGGGAATTCAGTGGGAGACTAAGGCCATTTCTTCTGACCTGTTTTTCATTCTTAATCCTTATCTTTGCAGTCACAGAAGCTCAATTATAGCTGTAGAGACAGGCTGGAGAAAAATACTCCAGCCAGGTAAGAAATTACCAGTAGAAAATGTCAAGAGGTGAAAGCTTTTACAGGTTTCATAAAAAATTAGACTGCATGGTTGTTATTCTGTCTCCTAGTCTAAGGACTTGTAATAGTTACGTGAAGATTTGTAAACTGTATCTGTAATAGTTAACCTTCACTATTCAGAAAAATACGGTCAAAAGTTTATGTTATTGTTGAACGTGCAAGTGAGTTAACTGCGTAATGATTCGCAGTGGGCTGATTTGACATGGAGGAAAAAGGTACTTCATCCTCAGATGGCAGAGACTTTGTTTTAGTGGACACCTCTTGTAAGTATGGTGTAAATTTGGCAGAGTTTTAGAAGCAGTATATGCTGCGTGTATCAGGTCTATTTTGTCTTCAAGCCTTTGCTTAGGTATCGAACAGATTCAGATTTTTTTTATAGCCACGCTAATTAGGGAACTATGGTAAATTGTTGGGGTTTTTTTGTTGTTTTTTATTGTATAACAAAGCCTAGTTTTAACTTACATTTTTGTGGCATTTCATAACATTTAGATCCTGTGCAGCCTTTGAACAACAGCATATATGTGCTATGTGCAAACTACAAAGAAAGTAAACCTTCTTAACCTGTTGTTACTGCTGCTCTGCCCAGTGCTGATAAGCCATGTATGCATCGCCATTACCTACGTCACTCCTCTTTTTGAGAACTTTAAGTGAATCGAATGCAATTTGAGAAGTTACAGAAACATGAACCAGCTGATCTTGAAGTGAAAAAGAAAAAATAAATTGGTATTATAGATCAGTGTGCATCAGTGGACCTTCATTTCTGTGTTAAAGCTTTCTGCGAAGAAGGGGATGACTGCAGTTTTTATTACTAGATTCTTTGCATTTTTGTAAACACCCAGATGTAGAAATGTGTCTATTTGAAGTTCAAAATATGTAACTGAGAGCTTATTCACTGTGCAAAGCAATTATTCCTAGTTATTAAAATAAGTATTTAATTTCTTCGATTAAGGTTCACTACATGTACCATGTTTAGGACTTTAAAAACAGGTCTTACTGCTTCAGGCCTGACTCTCACACTGGAGCTGGTGTTACTGGGATGTAAGGAGGAAATTTTTTTTAACAAAAACAATTGAGGTGGCATGCTAATATTTTGATGAAGTCAGGTGCTGATTGCCCAAACTATAGGAAGATCCTTCAGCATATAACTGACTTTAAAATTATCTTCTATTTTCTGTTTGAGGTTCCCCAAATTTATGAATCTCCAGTTCCCTCTTTAAGTGGTGTTCCAGTTTAGAATGTACTGGTGACATTACAACCAGTGGTGAACTGCATTGGGATGTAGACCCAGCCTGTGAAGGCTCAGGTAAGAGTTTGGATTTTTGTTTGTTTTTTTAACTATATGGCACAGTTTTGGTAATACTTTTGAAAAAAAAGCTTTATCAGAAATGTTGAAAGTACTTTTTCCGAATTTTTACAAAACAAAGCCATATATTTAAAAAAGAGGCATTTACCTGAACTTCTCTAGGCTGGTTTCATGGTCATGTTTATTTCCCTGCCTGAGGTGTGGGGTTCCAGACTGCAGTGCCACTTCAAGGGGTGCTGGTGATCTCTGGCTTCAGGGGACTTGAAAAAGGGAAAAAAAGTGAGTTTAAAATTACTGCAAACTGAGCTCTTTTCTTAACCATGTTAATTGGAATACTTAGGATGCGTCCTGAATGTTGTTTAAAAATTCTCATATTATCAGTGAAATGCATTCACAAAGTTGTAAGAAGAGATCAAAATAGTAGTGAAATGTGGGAGGTTTAAGCCTATGTGGTTGGCGTGGACTACTGCCTAGAAAATTTTTAATTTTTGCTTACCATGATTTAATGATGCACACGGTAAAACATACCAACTTTTTACTCACTGTTGTATAACATGAGTTGTTAATAAAATTTAGAAGTGCTGGTAAGGGTAGTAAATGTAATTTCTTAGGTCTAATTAAAATGTTAGTTCAGTCATACTTCTTCTGTTCATCTTGGTCTGAATTAAAGAGCTGATGAGATTAGCTTTTCAGGCAAGTAAAATGTTTGGCAGCATGATGTGCCTTTTAAAAAAGGACCTATAAGCTTATAGAAAGAATTGGAGTGCAAGAACAGAGTGCGACTGAGAATCACTGTCTTCTGTCATAGGTTTCTCGGCTTGCTGTCCAAGACCTCCCCTCCCTATAGCACTTTTGATACAAAGTTAATCCCAATTGCTGTGAGTCCCTGATCACAGCCAGCCTGCCCTTGAGAGAGGCCTACAGATTCCTGGGCTGAGTCAGCTGGGATACAAGTAGATCATCTCATGACATGGTGCATCTTTACACCAGCTTTTTGCTCCGATTTACATTCTAAAAAGTGGATTACTGCTCCATTGGAAAAAAAACCTCTGCTGTAAATACTTCTCTTTTAAGTTAGAAATTGTATGTAAAGCACACTTCAGTTCTGGGAAGTGAAATATATTAATGTTACAAGTCTAATACTTAAGAACTACATTCCATCTAAATCTAGATGACAAATTCTGTGGTCTGGCTTAGGTGTGTTTGGTGCAAGACATGGGCATGGCTGACCAAAGGTGATGAAGACAAAACAGGACCAATTTGATGTTCCCCAGTTAGGGAAATAAAATGTGTAAGCCCAGTTACCAAAACAAGCCCACCTCCAAAACACACTGAGCTTCCCTCAGACTCTCCTGATCTCTGTTCTTCACTTCTTCTCCCCTCCCCTGTGCTAGGTATGAGCGTAACAAAGGAGCAGACTGTGATTCTTGCACCAATGGCTGGGAATGAAGTATCATTTGAGGATATATATTTAAATCAGCTTTGTCAATTTAGCAGGGTTTTATGGCTGTACTACAAAACAGGTCTCACTGGTGATTCTGGCCCAGACCTGGAAGTGAGCTTCCTGTAGGAGAGAGTATATTATTTCATTGCTTTCCTTGTATAGGATTTATGTTAAAATTCCTTTAGCATGCTGTTGATGTTGGCAGACTATGACTCAGTTTACAATACAGGATATTAAATCCTTTTAGCTTAGCATGAATTTGTTTATAACAGAAGATTAACAATGGAACCAAGATATGGTAGCCTAGCCAATATCTTTGAAATACTGCACTAATCTATGTACATCAGCTCATCTTAAGATAATACAGAAGTAAGATCTCGTCCTCAGAGGTGACAAGGAAAATAGACTCACAGAAGATACTGGATATTGCATCTGTCATTTGTCTGCACAATGAATGCAGTGCTGGTGATAGTGTCTGTGGGAAAAAAAATGCACTTAGCTGCTGGGGTTTTTGATTTTTTTTTTTTTTTACCCCCCCCCCCATCTGTGGTTAGATGAGGATTTTTATAAGACTGACTGGTGTGGTGCTGTGATAAACTCATGAAGACATGTTCTTGGTCATCAGATGCCACAGAGGTATAGCATCTAAGAATGCAGAACTATTGAACTGTCACGAGTAGGATGTATTTTGGTGCATTAATTTTTAAGAACAGTTTATATGCTGTTATATCTGTAAACAGTCTCACCTTTTACATTTTAGGCTCATAGGTATAATATTGAAGATACTGGTATGCCATTGAGTATTTTATGGTGAAGTACAAATATTCTGAAATTTATATTTAGCACATGGTTTGAGATACTGGTGTCATTTGGCAGTTGGAGCAAAGGCTTTAGGAGTCATGACTTCAGTGGTTTTCCTGACATGTTAGAAAATTGAAAAATTTTCTAAAATCTTTGGTAATGGACAGGCATTTTTAATATCGACATGTCAGCAAGCTTCAGGCTGTTCAATGACTACGTAAAGAAATACATAATGATTTGAAACAAGTGGCTTTGCTTCTGTCATGCCTAGAAAATGCAATATGGCTGGCTGCTCATAAAACCAACCCGAAGCTTCCTTATGTTGCTGCTTTTTATTTTTTATTTTAAACTAACATATGATCGTGACATTGCTGTGCAGTTCTCTGCTGCTTATGTTTTAAGTTGAAATCTCGTTTTTGTTTCAGATTCTCCTTCTTCTGTGGTTAACAAACAGCTTGGATCCATGTCACTTGATGAGCAACAGGGTGCGTGTGACAGGAGATGCGCTATACCCAGCCATAGCTGATTGCAATGCTGCCTTTTAAAATTGCTTTTCATGATGATAAACAGTCTAAAAATGCTGTTCATCTACAGAAAGTAGAATTCTGTAACCAGATCTGCTGGAAACTCATTAATTATTTAATTCTCAATACGAGTAACAGAGTAAGGTTAATTGTTGTTTTCAAAAGCCATCCTATGCTCAATTCTTAATGCATTCAATGTAGGTACAATAAATGTCTTATGTACTCTACAGACATTAAGAGTATTTTTTAAATGCAAAGTCAAATCAGTTCTTCAAACAATCTTTTTCTGAATGGTTCTTCTTGGATCGAAGTGCAAATATCAAGATTGAAGTAACTTTTAATCATATAATGCCAAATTAATATATCTTATGCAAGAGAGACGTGCAGCTTTGTTATGCTTGCACAGTTTGAGTAACTCAAGAGCACCTGTATTGCACTTAGGTGCATCTTACCTCTGTAACCCCTTGTCCTACACCCCTTCTGCTGAACGAGTACTAGTGTTTCTCTGTAGATGGCCTACTGGCTGGTGTTAGAAAGAACAATTGTGAGCTTTCTCTATGCCCTTTGTTCATCAGTATTCAAATTGTGAGCAGTGAAGTGGGCCATAGGTGACCCTATTCCAGCTGAACCAATGTCATCTGTAGTGAATATTTATGCCTAAATAATTAATGAGTGATAGATGGTAATGTAAAAATAGATTTCCATACACTCTGCATTATGCTTACTTCCATATCAAAGCCTCTGTAGAGATTTAATAGCTCAAATCCCACAAAAGAACTGGCTGTTTCATCTTGTTTCACATTCTAAACTAGAATGCCATTTTGAAATCCCATTTCTGAAAAATAGCCTGTTTGGCATCTGTTGAGATTATGATTTATTTTAGGATGCCAGAACATTGGAAAAAAATCAAGCTGTGTTTTATATTGACAAAATAAATTCATTTTGTGGAATTGCATTTTGTAATGAAATAGCTTTAAACCTCAATGTGTAAATTTGCTAATTATTCATGGTTCAGTAGTCTACATCACTCCAATAGTTAGGTTTAGCTGGAAGACTTTCTTATAATTAGTGGCCAAGTTATGCTCTCTGTTATGAACTCAGAATAAGGCATTATTTGATGAGAGTAGAATAAATGACAATTAACACAGAAAGTCTGTATGTTTACTGCAGTTCTTAGAACTGCAAAAATTGTGGAAAACTGATAAATTGTTGTGTGAAGTTGTGAATTACGCTTTTCTGACAACAAAGATAAAACCAGAAGTTCTGGTCCCAGAAATCAGTTCCCAAATCTGCATCAGATTCCTTTTCAAGCAGGATCAGTTGCCTTAAAAACTAGTTTGTGTATTACTATTGTTAATTGCCTAGTTGTAATAGCCTCTTGGGAGTTTTTTCTAATATTTTTTTCATGCGTTAAGAAATTACTTAAACTAATGTGAAGAGGTTTGCTCTTATAAAAACACTTCAGGTTTTTTAATATGCAAAAAAAACCCAAAAAACATTTGTTTATCCAGACTTTATTGGTAGACCAGTTCTCTGACTGTTTTAAGGCAATGTTTTTCTGTTGTGATGGTAAGGATCACCTGAAGAGACACAGAATGTTACTTCTAGTTTGGAAAACTAAGAATTTGGAAAAGGAGTTAATTTATTAGGAAATCTGTTGTCCAAATGATAACCAGAAAGAATAATTTGTTGAGATCCAGTTGGATTTTTTAAGTTAAATTGCATTAGTTTCACTTCATATTTAAGCAGAAATATCAAAAAAAGTATAAGTAGCTAATGAAGGAAGTCATATCAGTTCTTTTTATATAGAAATGCTTTTTCTTTCTTATTCCTATCTTTTCTTAATTTGGTACTGAATCAGCTGTCTTCTGTTGGACCAGTCTCTTTTTGTTGACATTTATGTTTTAAGACTGTTTCTGGGTTTAAAGATCTCTTGAACTTATTACATACATATAAATTTATAATGCCATTATTCTGACAGTCCAGCAGAAGCTGTAAGTCATTCCCATCTGCACAAAAGAATTCCAAATGGATTACAGTGATCAACACTGGGTTCTGTTTTTGACTGTGATTGTTATAATAGAGGGTGGCTGTTAGATTTGTTGCAGTGTAAAGGCAATGTTATGACTGTAAGGTACTGCCTGAATTGGTATGATTAAAGAGGGAACCTGAAGCCAGAGAACTAGCTTGGTAACTATGAAGTGTAAATATGAGTATGCATCCCATACCATCTTAATGCTACTTCCTACATACACAGAACCCATACTGATTACTGATATTTTTAGATATTTGCAGGTTAGTGCAAGGGTTTAGTAATCCCTTATGGTGATGTCTGTACCAGAGTGTTCAGTGCCACAGAGGGATCTGGACAGGTTGGATAGATGGACTGAGACCAACGGCATGAGGTTCAACAAGAACAAGTGCCGGGTCTTACACTTTGGCCACAACAACCCCCTGCAGCGCTACAGGCTGGGGGAAGAGTGGTTAGAAAGCGGCCTGGTGGAAAGAGACCTGGGGGTGCTGATCGACAGGCGGCTAAACATGAGCCAGCAGTGTGCCCAGGTGGCCAAGAAGGCCAATGGCATCCTGCCCTCTATTAGGAATAGTGTAGCCAGCCGGTCTAGGGAAGTGATCGTCCCTCTGTACTCGGCACTGATGAGGCCGCACCTTGAATCCTGTGTCCAGTTGTGGGCCCCGCACTTCAAGAAAGATGTTGAGGTGTTGGAGCGAGTGCAGAGGAGGGCGACCAAGCTGGTGAAGGGTCTGGAGGGTCTGACCTCCGAGGAACGTCTGAGGGAGCTGGGGTTGTTTAGCCTGGAGAAGAGGAGGCTCTGAGGTGACCTTATTGCAGTCTCCAACTACCTGAAGGGAGGTTGTAGTGAAGTGGGAGTTGGCCTCTTC
The DNA here is from genome assembly GCF_013368605.1 of Nyctibius grandis. Lineage (NCBI taxonomy): Eukaryota > Metazoa > Chordata > Aves > Nyctibiiformes > Nyctibiidae > Nyctibius > Nyctibius grandis. Next base: position 4,605,352 of record NC_090659.1, on the reverse strand, counting down.
TCCCGGGCAGCTAGTGATAGGACAAGAGGACACAGTCTCAAGCTTCGCCAGGGGAGGTTCAGGTTGAACATTGGGAAAAATTTCTTTACAGAAAGGGTCATTAGACACTGGAAGGGGCTGCCCAGGGAGGTGGTGGAGTCACCATCTCTGGATGTGTTTAAGAAAAGCCTGGACATGGCACTTAGTGCCATGGTCTAGTTGCCAGGGTGGTGTCAGGGCAACGGTTGGACTCGATGATCCCAGAGGTCTCTTCCAACCTGGTTGATTCTGTGATTCTGTTATTATAGATACTGAGGTGGCTCAGAACAAGCTGGTATGTCAGCTATGGTAGAGTCAGTTCCTCATAAACAGCGCTATAAGTCCTTGAAACTGTATTGGCATGTTTTGTGTCCCAGCTAATTAGCTCTGCCTCCCAGTCAGACGAACTGGTTGAGCGTTGGTATGCATATAGAGCTTTCTAGATCTATAGCGAGCTCTGCAGGTACAAGCTCAAGAATTTCAGACCTGTGCTTCGTTGTAAGGCACAGCGTGGTCTGTACTGCCTTCTTCGGTAAAGTGTAGTACTCCATCTAATTAGTATAGGAATCATCTAGACAAAGAAATTGTATGCCTTGGGCTATAGGTTAGGGTGGTCCGAAGAATTATTTGATTTTCGGTCTTCCCTTAGATGTCATTGTGCCTTATAGAGACTGGTATCAGCATAACATTGTTTGGTCAGTCAGTATTCCTCAGTAGATAAAGGAATCTCCACGCTCCCCTCCGAGTTCAGCTGCTTCTGATGAATTTTCATGTGTTAAGCCTTCCCATGGAATTCCTATTTTCTGAAATACCCCACTTATTTTCTCCTCCTTGGAGAAATTTTTCTCTCTTTAGAAGTAACTGTCTTTGGTTTTCACCCAGAATATAACCCTAGCTTCAGAATGTACAAAGCTGATTTTCTTATAAGGAGATCATGATTAGTGCTGGATAGGAATTATTTTGGAAGTTTTCCATGCAAAGCCATCTATCCCCTTCTTGTGGGGTTGCCAATAGACTGGTGAATAGGGCAGCATTTGAGATGTGGGAAACTAGCTTGAAGTTCCTTACAATGTTAGTTTAACTAAGTAATGCAATCTGTAAACCACTTCCTAGTTAAAAGCCCTAATCTTTGTGAAGTTACACTTGCACACATTCATTTTCTAAGGGAAAAAGTGTGTATGGAGGTATTCCCTTCAGTTGTGGGGCTTTTTTAATTTTTTTTAAAAAATAAGGTTAGGAATTAAATTTTGTCTTCAGTTTTAAGGGTGGTAGTTTAAAAGTACCTTCCTCCTGGAGGCACCTGGAGAACGGACCATTTCATGGGAGTGTCTGTTCTAGGACAGGGTTGCTTATGAAATAAGACTCTAAGTTGTTGATAGTATCTTTAAAGTTTGATGTGTTTGGCTGTAAAAGCTAAGTAAAGTTTCAAGGAATTTTTGAGGAATTTGGAATAGAGTTTAGTAATGTGTTGCCAAGCTACAGCTTTCTCTTGGAGCAATTATTACCCTACTAGAGCTTGTAATCAGGTTGTTTTGGCAGTAGCTCTCCCCTAAATCACAGAAGCTGTACAACTTTTCCTTTTCTTGTTTTCATTTTTTATCAACGTGAAGCAGATCTGGCCTGATGGGATGAACCTAGTAGTGAAAGAGAACAGTGCTTCCTTCTGCCTTCAGTCTTTGGCAGTCACGATGTTCTTTTTGGAAACAGAGTTCCCAACTTCTGGATTTTCTGTGGCTTCTCTAAAAGAATGTTCAGTTATGTACTAGGCAAAGCTTATTAGCTTTCTTCACAGAGGCTCCCATTCAGCTTTCATTAGCAGTGTAAGCTTAGTGTAAAATAGTGAACTATACAACTAATTCTGTGCAGTTTATTAGCAGATTCTTCTCATCTGGCTTTTAAACAGTGTCTTGTTCTTATTAGTGTCGATTTCATGCCCTAAAGCTAGTTTAAAGAAGAAACTGACCCAGTCCAAATTGTAGCTCGTGATTGCAGATCTCAGAAAAAGCTGTTACACAATATGGTTTAAAAGCTATCTGTCTCCAGAAATTTGTAAAAATAATTCCTCAGTAAGTGCCTTCTTTGGATAAGTCTACAGCAATTCTTCCAGCTTTTTGAGTGTGGGTAAATATGAGCATTGCTTCCACAGCAAGTGTAGTCAGAAGACAGTCTTTATGCATCTTAGTTACATTTTTTGATGCTGAGATTTTAAGACAGGAAAGCACTGTTATGATGATGTGATCTGAGCTTTATAGCACAAGCCTAATATTCAGTTAGGTTCATTATAAGGTAGCGATGGTTGGTTACTTTGGTCACTAATATTAACTAGTTTTGTGCTGAGGCAAATTACAGTATAGTCATTGATTGGGGGCTGTCTTGGACTATTCCAGACAGTAACTTGTCTTTCTTTACCCATCTGGGTTCCTGATTCAAAGATACGTCTTATCTGTACCTATTACGAGAAAGGTAAAGAATTCTCCAACTATGTCATTTTTTTACTCTTTTGGTGTCCAGCTCCTGATGACTTGTGCAGTGTGTTGGAATGATCAGTGCTGGTACTTGCTTAGGAAGGGATGCTTAAAGTTTGAACAGACTTTGATACTAAGAGGTGCTTGCTGATAAGTTGCCAAAAAATAGAGAAAGCACCTGTTTAGTTAAGAAAGAGCGTGTCGCTTCTGTTCAAAATATCTATATATGCCACTATAAAATATTTTCTTACCTTTGTTTCTTTTCTTACTCAGTTTATTCCAGGAACTGGAAACCTTGCTTTTGATCAGTTTTATCCTAGCTTCACTCTAACATGAGTGTAACTGGAACCTTTATTTTAGAGAAGCTTTTTTTTTGCATAGAATGAGACCCATGCCTTCTATATGATTAGGATCATGATTGTAATTGGCTAATTCTCTTTCACAAAAAAAATTAATTTTTCTTACAGTGTTTTTGTGTTTTGTTTTGTTTTTTTTTTTTTTAATTTCTCTTCAGAATATGTAGAAATAGATATTTAAAGTTCTTTGGAGCGGCTGATCACTGCTCTGATCCTGTGAGTGGGCTTCTGCCTGTCAGCAGTTCAAAAATATGAGCATTGATTGTTAGGTTAAATTCTTATGTGATATTTCATAGTTCTTATAACTTAATTGTATTTTAAAAAATAAATATCCTGTGGCAGTATTGTAGCCATTACTGTTTTGATAATAGCCTTTTTAGTGGGGGAATTTGTAGGTTTGTGCTTGAATTGAACGTTAGATGTTAACTGATGTTTATCCAAAGACAATCTGAAGCTTTTCCTTTATTATAAGTGTCACTCTGTTGACAATACTGCAAGTATACTTATAGTCAAATTTCTGTACTCTGTAAACCAAGGAAAATATGGCATGGTCTTGTCCAAACCGTCCTGAGATAAAAAGCTCAGCATTCATGAAAAGCAAGACTACACAGGCTACTTAGCGGTCATTTGAGTGGTGCCTAATACTGAGTAAACTCTTCCATCTGAGTTCTGAGAGAATGGCACCTCTGTAGTGAGGTGACCATCAGAAAGTATCTGATGGTACTTTCCATTAACTTCTTAGTATTGCCAAAGGCCAACTTCAGTATTAATGGCAATTGTGACATGGGTATAGATAGGTTGTGACCATGAAGTTTACTCAAGGGTGGTGGGTGGATGGATGTCATTGAGCAGTTCTGTTTTGAAGGAGCCCACTGAACATCTATAAAACTATATAGAAAACATCTATATAGAAAACATCTATAAAACTACCAGCGTAGGGGAGAGGGACCTGGGGGTCCTAGAGGACAGCAGGATGACCATGAGCCAGCAATGTGCCCTTGTGGCCAAGAAGGCCAATGGCATCCTGGGGTGTATTAGAAGGGGTGTGGTTAGCAGGTCAAGAGAGGTTCTCCTCCCCCTCTACTCTGCCCTGGTGAGGCCGCATCTGGAATATTGTGTCCAGTCCTGGGCCCCTCAGTTCAAGAAGGACAGGGAACTGCTAGAGAGAGTCCAGCGCAGAGCCACGAAGATGATTAAGGGAGTGGAACATCTCGCTTCTGAGGAGAGGCTGAGGGAGCTGGGTCTCTTTAGCTTGGAGAAGAGGAGACTGAGGGGTGACCTCATTAATGTTTATAAATATGTAAAGGGCAAGTGTCATGAGGATGGAGCCAGGCTCTTCTCAGTGACATCCCTTGACAGGACAAGCGGCAATGGGTGCAAGCTGGAACACAGGAGGTTCCACATAAATATGAGGAAAAACTTCTTTACGGTGAGGGTGACCGAACACTGGCACAGGCTGCCCAGAGAGGCTGTGGAGTCTCCTTCTCTGGAGACATTCAAAACCTGCCTGGACGCGTTCCTGTGTGATATGGTCTAGGTAATCCTGCTCCAGCAGGGGGATTGGACTAGAAGATCTTTCGAGGTCCCTTCCAATCCCTGACATTCTGTGATTCTGTGATATGCAGATGTTTGGCACGTTTGCAGTGGTTTTCAATTTGATTCACTTCTGTTGCTTTTGGACATTGTGAATAGTTCATTTTGCAAGTACTCCCCTTCTGCTTGCAGTTACTATAATAGGAAAGCTTTTTTAAAACCAAAGCTCTCAGAACATGAATGTACAGTGTTTTTATGACAACTAGCTGACAGTTCACAGCAAGTCTGAGGATAGTGGTGGTTGACTGGGTTCAAAGTAGGAAAAAAAGCAAAGGGGATGGTGATTTTTCTAGACCACTGATTGTGTCTAGATCTCATAATCTTTTTTCATGTCTATTTACTGAGGCAAAAAAGTCTGAACACCACTTCCAAAAACATTTTTTATTCTTATTATTAATATACTTGATAGAAAAGGGATCTGCTTATAAAGGATAATATTGTGTGTACACATACATATCTGCAATTTTATTTACCTGCATGTTGAAGGACAGCATCTTTGTTGTTTGCTCCTATAAATACAAATAATTTTAGGCCATTTTTAAAGCATTGCAAATTTGGTGTGTTTACTCTGAAACTTTTTAACTTTTTGCTTGTGCTGTAAGAGATCTTAAATAGACATTATACATGTTACTACTGCATTTGGCCTTTGTTAGGATAATTAAATGAATCTTCAGAATTATAACAGCTTCATGTATATTACTGATGCCCATCCAAACTTTATCAACCCCATATTTACAGAGAGTGATAAGCCACGAACAGGAACAGGTGAACCAGTTTTAAGTTTGCACTACAGTACAGAAGGAACAACTACAAGCACGATAAAACTGGACTTCACTGATGAGTGGTAAGAAGTTAATTTTGTTTTTGACTGGTTATTGATCAGCACATATCACTAACACTCATCTGGCATAGATACAGGTAAATTATTTTTCCGTATGGTATATGTATATTTTTAGGTGTATATAGACAATTTGAAATGGCTGTAGTCCTTAATGCATTCAGAATGTAAAAGATACGTGATACTTTAACATGAAATTTATGCAAGAGGTTTTTTGTGATATTTACTGTGAATCTTTGTAATGCTAACTTAATTTGAAACACTGTATCTTCATCAAACCCTAGCATAATATTAGTGTTCAATATCTTACTAAAGCAGGTTAGTACAGTGATGGAAAGGTGGTCCAGGCGCTAGCACTTAAGTTTTAATTCTCTGCTCTACTGGAGTTCTCATATGGTATTTTGCAAATTAGTCTTTCTGTGGCACAGTTCCTGAGTTGTAAACCAGTGAAATTAGTATTTCTGTGTCTGAGGAGTGTTGATGAATGCATCTGGAATATTGTGTCCAGTTCTGGGCCCCTCAGTTCAAGAAGGACAGGGAACTGCTAGAGAGAGTCCAGCGCAGAGCCACGAAGATGATTAAGGGGGTGGAACATCTCCCTTATGAGGAGAGGCTGAGGGAGCTGGGTCTCTTTAGCTTGGAGAAGAGGAGACTGAGGGGTGACCTCATTAATGTTTATAAATATGTAAAGGGCAAGTGTCATGAGGATGGAGCCAGGCTCTTCTCAGTGACATCCCTTGACAGGACAAGGGGCAATGGGTGCAACCTGGAACACAGGAGGTTCCACTTAAATATGAGGAAAAACTTCTTTACGGTGAGGGTGACCGAACACTGGCACAGGCTGCCCAGAGAGGCTGTGGAGTCTCCTTCTCTGGAGACATTCAAAACCCGCCTGGACGCGTTCCTGTGTGACATGATCTAGGTAATCCTGCTCCAGCAGGGGGATTGGACTAGATGATCTTTCGAGGTCCCTTCCAATCCCTAACATTCTGTGATTCTGTGTGATTCTGTGATATGGTTAAGATATCAACTTTGTGGATGGCTTAGATATTACAGTGATGGCATCCTTTTCAGATAATAAATGCAGACTGTCTATCTGGCCTGACTTCCTTGGTTTTGTTTCAAAGTCTTGTCACTAGAGCATCTCAGGATCTCCCAAAACAACCACAATCCTTATTTCATCTCCTCTTACTTCTATTCCTTTGCTTATGTTTTCAAAATTATTGTAGAAGACAGTAAGTAGAAATGCTTAGTGGCACTTGTTACTGGGGAAAACAACAACCTACCACATTTAGCTACTCTTAAGTGCTGTGGCTTTCGACATAAAACATACACCTTGCCCATAGCAGTTTGGAAACTTTAAAGAGTGATGTGTGTGTTTTCACAAGAATGAAGACTTTGCCCATGTGAATCTGAAATACTGTGACAGTTATGTTCACCCAATCTATCAGACTGTATTTCTAGCTAGAGTCCAAATCCAGCAAGCTTTGAAAGAATTAGTTTTGCTGTAATGCTTTTAACTAATTCTGCATTTAGTTTTGTAGTCATCTTTGTTTAATGTTTCAGGATAGGCAAATTTCACAAGAGGAACAGAGCATTAGCAAATGTTTTGTCCATTTATTCTAGTGGGGTTTTTTAATGTAATAATAAAATATTACTACCACTGTATGACAGAAAACAAATTGTATTATACAATATAACACTTTGTTTCTGTGTTTATTTAAAAATAAAATTTGAAAAATGCATTTTACACTTCAAACAGTTAATGATAGAAGTGATTCTGAAGATGGAAAGTTTGTATTAACAACTACCTCAAAAACAATATTAAGAAAAAGTAGAGTGTACAGGGAATGGAGATGAGAGACAGGAAAATTACTTGTTACAAAAAATCTGTAATTGGGGAAGTAAAGACACAGTGAAAACTACTAAGTTCACCATTATATATTCTGTCTAATAGCAAGTATTTTAACAAATCTCTTGGGCCAAGGGTTAGCACCATGTGAATGACAAACATCAAATGTAGTACCAAAGGAGAATGGAGGACTAAACATCATGATCTTTTAAGACTAATGGCAGCAACATTAAGGCTTTAGGACAGTTCTGATAGAAAGGCATATTAAAACAAGCAGTACGTGGGAAATAAATCAAAATTATGGGAACTAGAATGTGCATGATTCAGTACCTTTTATTTGACAGAATAATGGGTTCTAGAAACATACATGGTGTAATAGAGAGAAACTGTCTGCATTTGCAGAAAGCGTTTAATACTTTGACACATGTTGAACTTCTGTTCAAGGTGGGGCAGATAGATCAATAAAGACACTGAACATGGTGGTAAGCTAACTTATTGGAGCTTTTGTAGTGAGTAGTGTAGTGTGGGTAGTGAGAGGAAGAAGCACTTCCTAGCGGGACAAAGTTGCAAGGCATTGTCAGTTCAGAGGCTAACTAAAAACGTTGTGCTGAAGAATGGAATAACAGAAGTGGGATGTAATTCCATATAACAAAATGATGCAGTTGAGGACAAATAGCAAAAACCTAATCTGAAAGTTGGAAGTATTGTGAAAATGAAATGGAGGAAGACATGAACCTACCAGTCACTTCATTCTCAGTATGATGCAGCTACTAGAAAGGCAAGTGTGATCCTAGATGTCACCAGCTGGGAGACTTCAGCCAAGGATGAGAATTACTGGTGCTGCTGCTCAACTCTGCTTTGCTTTGTGACTTAGAATGCTGTGTGCAATCTTCGTCATGCTTTCACAAAAACTGATTCAAATTGTCAGAGGTTCAAAGAAGAGTTATGCAGAGAACTGGAGAAACAAAAAACCTGCTACAGAAGTAGATAGTAGGGTACTCCAAATCCAGTACAGCAATGAAACAGACTTTTGCTCATCAAGATGAGTAAAAGCTCTGGTACTTAATGTAAAAAATAAAAGTACTGAAGTCTAGACTAGATTCTCAAGAATCTAGACTAAGCATGATTTGTGCTGCTTCTAGCAGTGTAGTGTGTAATAATATAGTAATGACATACACAGGTAAGAAGATACTTGTAACAATGCAGTCTAAATTTTTGAGAATCGCACTTAAAATTGTCATAACTCGTCTTTGTTTCCACCTTTGTCGAGACATTTGCCTGAGCTTGAGGCCACAACACAGATGTGGGATAGGAGAGAATGGGAGAGCTCAGGACCAAGGTTTTGCATTTCCTAAAATAAGGTCTTTTGTAGAGAGTCTAAAAACATTAGTTTTGATGACATTCGGAACAGCAGTGTTACATATTTCCTGAGGAATTATTTTCCTTAATGTAAACAGAAATTGGTATTCCACAATAATTATCTAAACATGAATGGGGAGTAAATCTCAAGTACCAGCCTATAGTAAATCTTGAGAACTAACAAAACTTTGAGGACTGAAAACCGACACCAGAAGTCCATGCCTCAAAAGGTACAGGAATGGTAGTTAATGGTGAAGAACCTGGAGAATTTTATCTGAATTAGTTTTTTAATTGGATGGGATAAGATTGTGTTGGTGCTCAGCTGCAGCTTGTAATACCTTTAATAAGATCTCTGATCATTTATACACTTAAAAAATGCGTAAATAGTGAAAGAGAGCAAATCCTTTTGAGTTCTCACAATATTTTAAAAGCAACGAAGAAATCCTTTAAAGGTTCAAAAAAAAAAAAAAAGGAAGGTGAGAACAGGGTTCTGTGATGCAGAGGAATAGTGTGGGATGAGTGGCGATGGACATAATAAAAGATAACTCTGAAATTGCTGTGCAGGTTGTTAGTTATAGCTGCTGCCAGGAGCTATTGAATTGTGAGATTGCAGTGAGAAAGATGATGTGGTCAGGCTGTGCTATTGCAAAGATCTTATCTATTTACGTTATTTCTAAATTTTTTCTTTACATGTTATGTTGCCAGGAGCAGCACAAATTCAAGCTCTAGAGGGAGTGGAAGTCATTGCAAAACTGAAGGCCAAGAAGACTCTCTAAAAACAAAAGCCTTAGAAGAGTCAGGGCCTGAAGGCGAAGAAACAAGTAAGATACAGCATTACTTCTGTGATGTTAAGGTCACAATTCTGCTCTCATATGTTTATGACTACCATTGAACACAACGGGGAGTCTCATACATATGCATATGAAGGCAGAATACAGCCATAATAGAACATGAATTTTTTTAGGAAAGAAAAAGATACCAACCTGAGATACTTGCAAATAAATATAAACAAAATTAACTTATCCCATCTTTAGTTCTAACACCCTTATTCTTAGGGACATATTCCGCCTCAATTTGCAATGAAAAACGGAACAACTGCACGTTGCAGTCATAAATGATTGTTAGGTATTTTGTTACATTTCTTTCAAGCGTTCACTGTATTTTGTTACATGGGGTTGTCTTGCTCAATTCATTGCCAAAAGGCAGGCAAGTCAAATTACTGGTTCCAGAGAAATTTTTTTTTTTTAAAATCCCTTTTAATAGAGGGATAACTTAATTTCTGTCTTCAGAAATAGTAGCTTTCAGTAAGTTTCTGGAGAACAAGTCTTACAAGGAGCGGCTGAGGGAAGTGGGGTTGTTTAGTCTGGAGAAAAAGAGGCTCAGGGGAGACCTTATCGCTTTCTACAAGTACCTGAAAGGAGGTCGTAGCGAGGCAGGTATTGGTCTCTTCTCCCAAGTAATAAGTGATAGGACAAGAGAAAACAGCCTCAAGTTGCACCAGGGGATGTTTAGATTGGCTATTAGGAAAAATTTCTTCATGGAAAGGATTATCAAGCAGTGGAACAGGCTGCCCAGGGAAGTGGTGGAGTCACCATCCCTGGAGGTATTTAAAAGACGTGTAGATGTGGTGCTGAGGGATATTGTTTAGTGGTTGACTTGGCAGTGTTAGGTTAATGGTTGGACTTGATGATCTTAAAGGTCCTTTCCAACCAAAACGATTCTATGATTCTAAGTGATCATCTGTTTCAGGAGTATTAATGCTATTTTTGCAGCTAAAGTTCTCATAGCACAGGATATTAAGTATATTAAGTAACAAGAAAGAAATACTTTTTTCTTTGTTAGTGTATTGACCTGGGCAACCAGATGGGTTTATATATGCTGACTTTTATGTGATTAGTATCCAAGATTTCAGTAAAGTGACATGTGGACTTTGGAGGGGATTGCTTTGATTGGTTTGATCTAGGAGTGCTAGTATTGTTTAGATTTGCTTATGTTATAGATGTGCATCTGAATGAAATCATGTGATTTAATATTAAGTTGTTTAATTCAGGAGTTCCTGATGAATCTCACAAGGAAGATGCAAGCGCTGAAGAACTGAAAACTACAGATGAAACTGTAGAGACGACAGAAGCAAGTATGTATCTGTAGTCTTTCAAATATAGTTATATGAAGAAGTAGAGAATGAAAAACTATATTTCCAATATAAACTCAGTATGAATAATTTAACTTCTGTGAGCATTTATAGTGTCTTCTAAAATAGGCTATAATTGTTAAATTATTAATTAACTTATATTAAGGTGTGACTTATTTTCCCCAATATTTTCTGTTAGCTGTATCAGATAAACCTGGTCCTGAGCATTCTGGAATCCAACCAGAAGAAAATGCCCCCAATGTTGATGCTGTGTCTGGAAATGCAGAGGAAGAAGCCTCCTGTGAAAAAAGTGCAAATCAAGAAATTTCAAGTCAAAATACTGAATCCACTGCCAACTCACTTGCTGCAAACGATGAACCTCAGCCACACCCAGAATCCTCAGGGCTTGCAACTCCAGATGAGTCCTCTACCAGGACCTCAGCTCTCCAAGAAACTGATGATAGTGATGATGATCCTGTTCTGATCCCAGGGGCAAGGTATCGAGGAGGACCAGGACACAGGTTAGGGGAATACTGATCTCTGCTATTGCTTGCCAAAATGCATTTTTTTTTTTTGAATGGAAGATCTAGAAACCCATGCCTCATATCCTTAATTAAAATAAGTTGTTCTTTGACAACCAGCCAAGAACTTGATGGCTGAGTCTACGTATCTTACATATAGGCAAATTATAGCTATATTTTCCCTCTGAGCCAGGCAAGCTCCTACAGATCTAATACCCACTTGTGCTTGTTTCTTGCCTGCTGAATACCCCAGTGCTAAATATTTGCAGTTCATTTTTTACTATTTTCCCTGTAGTCGTAAGTATAGAAAGTTCATAAATTTGTGTACAGGATACAGGGACCTACGTTTTCTTTCAACTGTACTTTAGGTGTTCTTACTTTGGCAAAGCAAGAGCTTTTAACTGTTGTTGTTCAGTAATGCTGTGTTTGTCTGTAGTACATATGTTAAGACTGATGTGTTCAATTTTTCATTCTTACTGCTTTTTCTCTGAAGGAGAAACTCTGTAATCCTTTTCCTTTTGTTGGTTATTGAATATCAGTACGTACAGCAGTAAGAAAAAAAAGGTAGATTACTAGTTGTCATCATTAATAAAAGATGCATTTAGTAAGCTTTGTGTATTCAGTAAACTTAGCCCCCAATTTGGTCTTGTCAGTTTAATACCTTTGTTCACTAATTTCAATTCTTGGACTTTTTAAAAGCTGTAATAATTATTTAAGCAACATCTCTATTGTTAGACTTAAGAAAACACCTTTTTTACTTGTTTTAGATGTTATGTAGCCTAGTGTCAGATGCCTTAGCTTTATAGAATCATAGAATTGTTTTGGTTGGAAAAGACCTTTAAGATCATAGAGCCCAACTGTTAACCTAGAACTGCCAGGTCCACCACTAAACCATGTCCCACATCTACACATCTTTTAAATACCTCCAGGGATGGTGACTCCACCACTTCCCTGGGCAGCCTGTTCTTTTGGTGAAAAAATTTTTCCTATGTCCAATCTAAACCTCCCCTGGTGCAACTTGAGGCCATTTCCTCTTGTCCTATCAATTGTTACTTGGGAGAAAGACCAACCCCCCCTCCCTACAACCTCCATTCAGGTAGTTGTAGAGAGCAATAAGGTCTCCCCTGAGCTTCCTTTTTACCAGACTAAACAACCCCAGTTCCCTCAGCTGCTCCTCATAAGACTTGTGCTCTAGATCCTTCACCAGCTTCATTGCCCTTTGGACTTGCTGCAGCACCTCGATGTCTTTCTTGTAGTGGAGCCCAGAGCTCACAGTATTTGAGGTGTGGCCTCACCAGTGCCAAGTACAGGGGAACGATCACTTCCCTTGTTCTGCTGGCCACGCTATTTCTGATACAAGCCAGGATGCTGTTGCCCTTCTTGGCCACCTGGGCACACTGCCGGCTCATATTCAGCCAGCTATCAATCAACACCCCCAGGTCCTTTTCCACCAGGCAGCTTTCCAGCCACTCTTCCCCAAGCCTGTACCAGTGCATGGGGTTGTTGTGACCCAAGCACAGGACCTGGCAATTGGCCTTGTTGAACTTCATAGGGTTGGCCTCGGCCCATCGATCCAGCCTGTCCAGATCCCTCTGCAGAGCCTTCCTACCCTTAAGCAGATCAGCACTCCCGCCCAACTTGGTGTCAGCTGCAAACTTACTGAGGGTGCACTTGATCCCCTCATCCAGATCATTGATAAAGATGTTAAAGAGAACTGGCCCCAACACTGAGCCCTGGGGAACACCATTGTGACTGGCCGCCAAGTGGATTTAACTCCATTCACCACAACTCTTTGGGTCCGGCCATCCAGCCAGATTTTTACCCAGCAAAGCGTACATGCATCCAAGCCATGAGTAGTCAGTTTCTCCAGGAAAATGCTGTGGGAGATGGTGTCAAAGGCTTTACTAAAGTCTAGGTAGACAATATCCACAGCCTTTCCCTCATGCAGTAAGCAGGTCACCTTATCCTAGAAGGAGATCAGGTTAGTCAAGCAGAACCTGCCTCCTATCCTGTTCAAAGGCAGCGTTATCTTGCTATTAACTTCTTACACTAGGAATGCAAATTCTCTACAGGAAGCATTACAATATGTATTCATTAGGAAATCAGAAAGAATTTGATAGTTGTGTATGGAAAACGTTTTTAATAATTTGCAGGTAAAAAACGTTGTAAGCCACCACATTGTCAGTAGTGACAAAAAGAAGAGTCAGACGTTGCTTGTTACATTGCATGAGTAATTCTGCTCACTAAATGACGGTTTTTATGAAAAAGCCAATATATACAGATTTCCTCTTAATCCATTAACTTCCCATGCAATAGTAAGTAGTTGTAGATAAATATCTAATGGCAAAAATAGTTTTCACTGCAAAGCCAATGCTCATTACGATGTATCTAGTGATTGAAGAGCAAGCTATGAAAAGCCCTGCAATTTTAATCCCGTTTCTGTTTCCGAGCAGGATTCTTAGCTTCTCTTCATGCACCTTATATTGTCTCTAAGATGTAATAGTTTATGTAGTAACATAATAAGAGTGACACTTCCAGGTATCATATGGCTGTTACAATTTCCCACTAGTGGGGACATCTTAAATAAGTTACACTTCATCTGACATTCTTTTTTTCCTTGTTTTTGTGCAGTGAGACTTCTTCCTGTAGCAGTTTCAATTTCGTATAGGAAAGATCATTCAGCTAAATGATATAATTAAAATTCTTTATTCAGCCCCCTGCTCCGTTATTCCTTCCCCAAATAAAATCTGACAAAAGTTGCTGTGTAGTCAGTACTAGTTCAGGATTACCTCCAGGTTTTCATTACTCAGGTTTAATGCCTGACCAGTTCATTTTGTTCTGCTTTTGTGTGTGTGCAAGCAGAGAATTTTTCTAGTTTAACTTCTGAGCAGTCAGATACACATTTGCATTACATTCCCTCCTATTCTGCTTTCAGGAGTTTCTAAGTGTCCTCTGAGATACTGATGAAAAGTAAGACATCATATGTGTGCTCAAAGGAATTTGGATTTCCAGAGAGAAAACAGGCACTGATGGTCCTGAAGGCTACCTATAAGCCCTGTTAGTATTTGTGTCTTATATGAAATAGAGTGAAAGGCACTGGAAGTCCACTCTACTACTACTATGACAGTTGTTACAGCATATAATCCATTTCATAAACTGATCAAATTTATATAAAATCCCCCTGGCCCCTTAACTGGTGGGAAGCTACCTCAAAACATTGCTGGTATAATGGGTATAAATTGACTAAAATTAGTCATTTTGTTTTGCACTAACATACTGTTTTGATTGAAATAATTTTTTCATGCCCAGTGCTTATCACTTGAATGATGTTCATCCTGTTCATTTTCAGCTTTTGTTTCACTAGACTGAGTGCCAAGTTTGTCTCTCAGCAGTAAAAATCTGTGGGTTTCCTGCCATCGTGCTGGTTCCTGTCTGCTCCTCCATGTTCCACTTTTTTCCTGAGTATGGTAGACCAGAATTACGCACCCTGCACTGTTTGGATTTGGCTAGGATTAATAGTATGAGTATTACTCTTGGTCTAGAGAAGATTCTCTGAGACGCAAGTGAGCTGTAGTTACATCCTTCTGCTCTCTTGCTGATGGCTGTCTCATAGTGGTGGCTTGTGGTCAGACACAAGATCAGTTCGTATACTGAAGTCTTTCCTACTTTGTCATTTCTAATTAATGTGTTCTTGTCTTTCACCAGAAGGAAGCTCAGAAGTGTATGACTGTCAATTTTATACTACTGAATTTCTACCCACCTCTTTTTCTCAAGGTCCTCCAGTCCCCTCTATATTCATAAAGTTACCCAACCTCATGTCCTCAATGCACTGCATGAGTACATTCCTACATCTTGCTCAAAGAGTATAAGCAATATATTAAACAAAATTGCCTGCAAGACTGGTGCTTAACTCCACCAGTATGCTTCCTATAGGCTTACGTTTTATCTTTTTTTCACTTAGTAAATTTTGTTACCTAACAATTCCTTTACTAAATCTCATTTTCTCAAGTTTATCTAATAATTTAGTTTCCAGTGTGTCATCCTGTAAAATAATTAATGGCATTAATATAGAAGTAATAAAGTAGATTTTTCTCTCTCTAGAATATCTAGGGGGGAGTTGCTTTGGGGCTCTTTTATTTGGGTTTTTTTTTTGTTTTCCTTTCTGGAGAAGGTTATAAGGCTAGCCTGCAATAATCTACCTTTTGTGAACCTATTTTATGCAGCAGCAAAACAAAATGTTTAAATCTAATTTTTCTCTAGGACAAAAAATAAAAAAAGAGGCTGTAGCCTTCTGAAACAGAATGCTAAAAGCTGTTTGACTAATAAGCCTTTGCCAGTATGTAGCATTACTGTTTTATCTACAACCAATTTTAGGTTTCTTTAGGTTGTGTTTTTATATACCTAATAACTAGCTATTGTTTATATTGAGGAGAAACAGTTGGGGAAATGAAGATAAAGGAAACTCTCAGAGTCCTTTTCCCACTGTAAAGTACAACTTTCTCCCCTGAGAAAGGAAGGGGAGAATTCTGATTCTGTACTCTGAAATCATGATCTTAAACTTCCTCTTAAGGAACAGAAGTGGCAGTAATACCCTTTTGATAGCTCTGTTGATGGTACCTGCAGTTCAATAAATGGAGAACTTCCTGCTGCATCAACCACGCTGGTCTCACTTCAGTTTTAGTAAGATAGATGTAGATTTCAGATTTATGAATAGAATGTTGTCCATTTTTCACACCTGATGTTGACAGAGCTTCCATTATTTGAATTTTGTTTGGATACAAATCCAACTTTTAATGTTTTCAAACCGAGGACTGGGTCTTTTTCTCTTTCTTACATAATCTAAGAATAGATACAAGGGACATAATCTCTTTTTTGTGGGTGCTTATAAATCTCAAAACATAACGAGGATAGTTTCTCACCAACTAACCTGAAACTGAACTGTGAGGAAAAGCTATGCAACAGATAAGGAAACACAAAGTTTGCACCCGCTTTAATATTTTGAAAAGGGCTTAGAATAGTAGCAACAAAATGTGTAGAAATACCACGATCCTTTGGTTGATAAATTGGCTACGTCAGCTGAATGTTGACTAGGCGTCAGCTGGGAATAGTTTTGACACAGAAGGACATTTCTTTGAAAGAAATAATTGAGAATGTGACATCTGACTTTTTTTCTGTGCCATTTCGGTAGCCACTGAGCATCACTATAGGAATGGTGAAGATCAGTGACTAAAAGAAGCCAAATAGTTATTTGAATTTTTAATTGTCATTGGGCTAGTCAATACATGCTCTTTTTTAACAAAATGTATAAGGAACTGCACAGACTATTTCTAAATCTAAAAAAATGAAACCTGTTTTGTACAGCAGAGTGGTTTAGCTGGATACTCAACGGAGAAAATAACCTTCTGGGCATTTTAGGGAATCCACAGGGAAAGATCTCTTCTCTTACAAATATGAGGAGATAGGCAGGTTTGTAGGTCTCAAAGTATGCACATAGCATATCTTCTATAAAACTTACTAAGTCCAGCAAATTTAGTTGGAACAGATAGATAATCTGGCTTGCCTTAGCACCGTGCTTTGTAGTCGGGGCGGGGGGTGGGGGAATCTATGCAAAATGTATGTTCTTCGTGCACAGAGAGTGCAGTTTTTAATGGATTGATCTTAATTTTCACAAATTAGTCAAAAAAACTCTCCAAGGGCTGCTTTCCTACTTAAATGACAGAATTAATTTTGTTTGGACTTTGGCAGAAGCTGGTCTATGAGCAGAGGCTAAGCCTGGAAAATGTTAAACTAGTATGTTAAAATTTCAAACAAATATGAATGTAAAATGGAAATGATTATGCAGCTGCTTCCACTTCTGCTATGATCTATGAAGAATTACCACATTTTGTAAGATCAGCTTTGTGTACTGTTATGTAATCTGAATACTATTTTTACTGAAATCAAAGTAGTCTCATATACTAACACATCGAGAAGGAGTCTTCTCAGTTGGAACACAGAGCACATTTTGTAATAGATGCTAACCTTTTACAAACGTGTTACCCAGCATTTTTGAATGACTTCAGTTGTTGTTCCCTTTACTAGATATAATATCAGAGGAACAGCGATAGGTGATAGAATAATGAGGTAATTAATTATTTTCTTCCTCCCCTCCTCCTTTTATTGCCGTATAATGGATTTATCAGGTTCTTGTTTGTCATCTCTAACTGGCATTTTAAGGATTGCTATACTTTAAATGCTATGAATTACAGAGCATATTGCTTGAGCTATATTTAGCTGCATGTATTGCACGGAAATTGAAAAGAAATGGCAGTGTATACATTTAACAACCTATTAACCTTTTTATTGTGTGCCATAGAAATTAATGGAATTTGAAAAGCGTGTAGTTTGTGAAAAGCAAATACCTTGTTTTATTCAGCTGCTGAGGAACGTGTTGTATTTGCATGTGCCACTGCTGACTTGCTTTGTCTGGTAGTAGAGAACACCCAGTTCTGGACAAAAATATTAGAATACGGGTATCAAAGACTGTTTATATTTTTTGCCTGAACAAGGTTATGGAACTGAGAATTATCAAAGTTATATTTGATAATACATATGTAGCAAGATACATGCTAAATCTTACACAATATTTCTTTTAATGAAGGTAAATGAAAAAGTCACTTGATCTCATATTCCTCATTGAAATACTTGAGTGAATTAACTGTAAGAACATATAAGGCAATTTGGGCAATTGTACTTGGCCACATGCCATAAGAGGGAGAAACTATATACTGTGATTTAATGCCAAAAGCTATATATATGGGAAATGGAACAAAATAATTCTAATGATGAAAATTAACTTCTTGGCTTTGTGTGGCTGGAAAGGAAAAGACTCAGGATGTGGTTTCGTAAGAGACTCAGCCTGAGTCCTATATTTTAAATGCCTACAGGAAAATAGCGCAGACGTGTATTTCTTTGTCTTATGTTCCAATCTGAGCTGCAGTTGGAATACATGGATTTAACTTGGCAACTTTCTTAAAGGTTCAGGAACCTCTGTACTTTTTGTACTTTAAATTGCACTATAGGCATTCTTTCTGTCTTAAACATGCTTACTGTGGAGTTCTTTAGCTGTTCAGCACAGCCCATGGGAATATTTGTTTCATAGTGCTACAAATTTAATATAAAAACGAGTGATGCATTCAGCATAGGATTTTTTCAGTATATTTTTCTCTGATTTTCATTGTCATTCTGCAGCATATCAGGTGAAAATTTAAAAATGCTTTGTAGCTGAGAACAGTTGAAATGTTGATTGTGTTGGAAGGCCGGGAAATGACTTAGGAGTGCATTATGGTAAACATTTCTTTTTATATAATCAGCAGTGAAATAACTTGGGCTTTAGGGTAGAGTCAGTGTGTTGTTAACATGATGGTTTTGCCATTGTTTTTGAACTATCTTAATGCTTGAAATATGTCAGCGGTAGTAAATCTCTTCCAGAGGTTCAGAGGCTTCTAAAGGAACATGATTATTTGTTAATTAATATGATGGTTGTAGGTTAACCCTGGCAGACAGCTCAGCCCCACACAGCTGCTCGCTCGCTCTTCCCCAGTGGGATGGGGGAGAAAATCAGAAGAGTAAAATAGTGAGAGAACTTGTGGGTTGAGGTAAAGACCAGTACAATGGCTTATTAATTAGTCACCTTCCTGAGCTGGACTTGCCTTTGGTGCTGATAGCCAGCTGGAATGCTATTAGATACGTGGCTGGAATTCTTGGGCAGCAGCATGGTAGCTGGCAGGTGGATTCCTCTACACGGTCAGTGAAGAAATGACCATAAGGTATCAGAGAAATAGGTTCTAAAGTAATGGTTATAAGCCTTAGGTTCCCTGCAGTTGTTTTGTGTAGGGAAAATAGTTCAAATGAGAAGATGGCAATGAGGGGGAAAAATAGTATCTTAATTTGAAAGAGAAGAAGAAAAGGTACCGAGGTTTCTGGTACCTAACAAAAAGAGACAATGTTTATCTGTATAAGTAAATTTGGAAACTTAAGAAGTGATAAAAATCCTTAATACTGGAGGAATCAATACTGAGCTCAGTACTCAATACACAGCTGAGACAAGAGGCAGGGGAAAAGGAAGCAAGTACACGCAAGCTCTACAGCCAACTAGCTCAGGAGGTGATCGGTCTGTGATAATGGTGTTTGGAAGAAGCAGGGTTATCTAGGGTACCCGATCGATTTTATGGCAGCAGCCACTGCATCTGGACCTCTCGTGGAACAAAGTATGTAGCAGAATTCCTGTAGATTATTTACAGGTTCAGTTGATGGATAATTGCTCAGTTTTTCCCTCTTTTTTTTAAAAACATATCATTAATTTTGACTGGCTCTCTTCTAACTAGTAGATGAGCGTAGTTGTTTTAAAACATGCAGGGCTGGGTAGCCAGAAATTGTTGAGTAACATAGATTGAGAACTGTGGTCTGCAGCTCTCTCTCAAAAAAAAATTTTTTTGAAGAGCAATATGTGACATATTGTGCTTTAAGAAACAAACTAGTTAATTAATTATGCAAATTGAATAGATTTTAATTTAAAAAATTTCTTATTACACTTCAAAATTTCTAAACATCCAGAAAATGGCCTATGTGACAATTTTTTAAAATATATATTTTTTTCTAAGGCTTAACTTACATGTTTACATCTTTTCCATTTCTCTCTGTATAATACATAGCTGTGGACCAGTCTGCATCACAGGGCTTTTGTGGTTTTGGTTTTGTTTTTTTTCTTTTGAACCCATGTTTAATTGAAATAATACAATGGCTTCACTTCTAAATCCCTATTCCGCTCATCTAGGGCTTAATTTAAATGAGCTTTTGATAATTAACAATCGACTTTGAAGATTTCAAACCTGGCTGATCATAAGGGGAAAAGTTGTGCTCTGGTTCATGTCTACATTCTTACTTTTGGAAGTAATATTTAAAAATTATCTTTCCACAAGGCACACTCCGTTGAAGTGATGAAAGTACCATACATCAGCTTGGACTCAATCTTACTAAGACTACACACACCAACTTTATTGTAAGATATTGCAGCAAGGTGCCACAAAATTTGGCAAAACACACTTAAAAAGGCTTTATACCTGCAGACCAGACAGTAGTACTGGATTATTCTGCAATCAGAGAACTACCTACAGTATAAGGGCATTACTAAAACAAAGTGCGGTTTCATTGGCTTTACAAGACCTAATGTTTTCTGTACCATAAAATTAATAACATTAATCTATATCCAACATTTCTCAGGCATCTTCATTGTTTGATACCTGGATGTGAATATATAATACAACTGTATCAATTAAAGGGGTTGCCTGAGGAGTGCATAAATGTCATTATCTGGCATTTTGTGCTTAGAAGAGTACACGGTTTGGAAGGGAAGCAGCAGCTCAGTCAGGCTTAGCTTAGGCTGAATTTAAGAACAGTACGAATTGCACAGCGTGCTTCTGTATCTGCTGATGCTCCAGGTGATTAGGCTACTATCTAAGTTTATATTGGCACAGACAGGAATTGCTTATCACAAATACAAATGAAAATTTAAAAGCCACAAAACCAAACATGTTGGATTTTTTAATTGTTTTTCTTGTGTGTGTGACTTTAAAAATGTGTAGAAAATCTGTAGTTACGGAAAAGTAATATCTCTGAGAGAATCCTTTTTCCTGCAATGTTCTGTGTTCTGAAATGTCATTAGATTGGGCTCCTATTTCTCTTTTCTGGAGAAGACTTGCCTCTGCCAGGTTCCTGCTTTTAGTAGTATGTTACTAGAGTGCCCGATAACAGTATCACAGTTATAGCCATTTATGCTTGGCTGCATTCTCCCTGTTGAAGGCAATCATTGACTTTACAAGATAACTAAGTATCAATCCATTCATGCCTTTTAAAATAAGACCCAAAATCAGGATTTTAAATTCAGAGCTGAATTTAGTGGAAAGACAGTTTTTACCAAAAGTTGCTTCTGTGCTTCTGCTTTTATTTAAAAACGCATGATTCTGACTGCTGAATAGTCTGGAGGTTTTTTTGTAATGTCTGCATTCAAGCCTAGGGGAATTTAGAGGAGGAGATTAATTTTTCTAGAGATGTTAAGATGAAAAATCATTCAAGAAACTACTCTGGGTTACCATTTAGTTACTTTAATAACATCTTCTAATCCCAAGACTTGTTACGTCTATCTAGCAAGTAACCCTTCTGAAAGAGCTAGACAAGCCTACTGCTTTGTCAGTCCTAATGATGTTTAACTTCTCAGCTTTTTCACTGCATATCTTTTATTAATTAATGTGCATAAATACACTGAAAATACACGTAGCAATCACAGTAAGCGATAGGTGCAAGGCTAGCAGGCGTGCTTCTGAAAGCAAAAGGGTCTGACTGTGCTGAAGAGCTGTGTGTGCTGTTTCCAAAGCTGTGTGCTCACTGATGGGGTTGGTAGCAGAGTAGTTGTTATTACATGATTCTTGCTTTTACTTTCTCATGCAAAAATCATCTTTTTTAAAAAACAAATACAAAACCAAATATGTACAAATAATTTTGAAGTTTCTGTAAGTGTTTTATGTAGCCTATCATATACACGCCGCCCTTCTTTTCCCTTTGCGTAGAAGTAAACTGGTGAGGAGAATAATTCCATGATCTTTAAAGCACAGTAGATAAAGAACATGGGCTTCTTTTTCTTCCATTGTATGAAGACTTTGTGAAGAACCCTCTTCTTAAACCTGTTAAAGATTGAAGTTGAGACTCCATATATTATAAGGACTAACTAATACAGTATATTTAAGTGTAGTATAAGAAGGAGGAACTAGAAAATTGCCTAGATAGGAGATTTTGAGGGGATAGAAGACTCTCACAAAGGCAGTAGTAGTAGTCTATTTTTTCTGGGATTGTTTGCTAGACAAACTTCTAAGAAATGTATTATAATAAATAGTCCACCATTAAGTGGATCTGTGGGCTAGTGCTTAGAAATCTCTTCTAGTTTCTATAAAAATAAGTATTAAAATATATTTTAAAAGCCTGGCTGTATTAGATGATCTTAGTATGACAGTTTGTGGTTTTGTTTGGTTTTTTTTTTTTTTTTAAATCTGTATTAATGACTCATTACTTGCATTCATTTTCCTTCTTTGCCTAGCTGTAGGATAACACTTACTTTTCCTTAATTGTTTTAGTCCAAATTTCTCCTATGACAAAAATGAAGCAAAGATCTAAGCAGACCACTGGCTGAGAGAATCAGTTATGAGGTAGATCTGGTGGGTTATTTTCTGGAAAAGAGGACTTGTTGCAAGAGTCTCCAGGATCAGTGGCTAACACGCCATACCACATGACTTGTGGACAATTCAGGTTACTAGCTTTCTGGCAGCAGTATACTGAAGTTGCAAATATATTCAGTTGTGGCTGAGTTTACTTTTCAAGATCATATAAAGTCCGTTATAGTTTGACTCCTTGCGTTCTGCTAAGATCTGTACCTGTTCCTTCTGAGAATGACATTCCCCTGGGGCTGTTAAGGACCTCAAAGCTAACAGCAGCCCTGACATGGAATAAAAGAAGAAAAGGAGTTAGGTGCAGGTGCTGGGATGTGACAGTTTGGTTATAGCTGGAATTATAGGAATCTGCAGACTTAAGAGATAAACAGGAAAAATTTGGCACCAGGGTCTTTTCAGAGATTAATCAAAAAGTAGATTCCTGGAATTAAATGATCACAAAACAAAATAAGTAATTTAGCTAATTTTTCTCTGTTATTTTAGGAAATCTTCAGCTGTATCCCTCACTGTTAACATATGGGATAGTTGCTAATTTAGCTGATTTTTCTCTGTTATTTTAGGAAATCTTCAGCTGTATCCCTCGCTGTTAACATATGGGATAGTTGCTACAATAATTGATCTCAAATCATCTCTTGCGTTAGTAGGAACTTTTTTAAAGCTGTCTAAATTTTGAGTCTTGTCATAGAGAAATAGGGAAGAGAAATACATTTAACAAATTTTTGGGGAAAAAAATCACACTGGAAGGCACACTATGTCCTTAATAACTTTTTAAATTTTAAAGACTTCTGTTTTGGCATAGATTTTTCACTTCAGAATTTTGCTACCTCATTATGGGTGGAGCACTGAAGGATAAAATAGCATGTGAATTTTGCCAACAGCTGAAGCTTGTTCTTCAGAGAGGGAATAAAATGTTGCATCACTTGACATTCCACTGTCTTGCATGCTATTCTTGTTCTAAGACAGGATGGAAAAAAATAAAGTCTGTAATTTTACATTTGGGATAACGTTGACGTCTGTTCCAAACTTACGGAGAGTGTGTTTGAGTGCCTAATTGTTATTTTATAGTCCTTTTTGATAGCCCATTTCAGTGTTTAGCGATGGACTTTCAGTAGTGTTCTCTTTGTCTGCAATTTATAGACGATCTGCTGTCGCCCGCATTCAGGAGCTCTTCAGAAGGAGGAAAGAAAGAAAGGAAATGGAAGAACTGGAAACATTGAATATTAGACGTCCTTTAATCAAGATGGTTTATAAAGGTCATCGGAACTCCCGAACAATGGTACAAACTCTTTGTCTGTTTTGGGAACTGTAGAGATTTTATGGAGTGAATCAGTGGAGCTGCCACATCGATATGCTTGCCAAAAAAGATATTGTAATGTATTGTAAGCACTTTTTCTTGTATATTCAGTTGGAAACCATATAATTTGCTCTAAATGAAATTAAAATTAATGTGACTCATGTGTCACGGTGTTAGGCATTTAAGTTTTTTTGAGTTTAAGACTCTATGCCCTTAACTTCCTTTGAAATCTTGGGTGTTTTTCTTAATTCTTTTTCATTTTGTCTGTCAGCTTAAGTGGTGTAAAATGTCCCATCATAATTAAACCATAAAATTATTATTTATCCTCCCTTTCCCTTCCAAGCTCTTTAAAGGTAAAGATTAAATAATAATTTTGAACACCTTGGAAGGGAAAGTGGGGATTAAATCATTATTTTGAAGAGCTTTGACATCTCTGAATTAAAGAAAGGAAATAGTGCTAGTTATTGAATTGTAATCTAACTACTAGGTACTCTTTTTCATACAAAATACTGTATTTTAAGAAAAATGCAGCTACTGTGTTGGTAAAGCAGGGTGCATGAGAAACAAACGCTGTTTTCCTTGCTATTTGTTTTTTTTTTTTTTACTTTTTACAGTATTTTGAAGATGTGAAGTTCTGCGTACTAGGGGGTATTTTGTAGGAGTAGCAGCTGTATTATTTTGCAGATGATCTGAGGATTAGTCCCTTTACCTCCAAAAGCAATTTTCTAGAGTTTGTGTCAATGGCTTTGATTACACTGGGGGAAAATGCTTCATAAATGCACATTTCAGTCTACAAAAGCAACAAGGCTTAGAATAAATGATTAAGACAAGGAGTTTTGCACTGTATTTCAGAAATTAATTTTAATTGCTCAGAAACCCATTAGTTCAAAAGTCATAGCTTCCAGCACTTTGTAGTGAGGTGATGTTAAAAGTAAACTTGCCTAAATAGTCTTAATTCAGTTTCCATCTGCTATGTGTTGTTATACAGATTATTTCACTGATTTTGTTGTTCGGTTTCTTTGGGATGTGGGTTGGTGTTTTTGCTTTTGTTTCACGTGAGCACCTATGATGAGGAATGCACACAATGGAAGATGACATAATTTTCCCTGTGGTTTCTATGGTGGCAGACTTCATTTTAGTTTATTTTTTTGATCCATACCCTCTCTCCTGCAAGGCAAGGGCTGATGGTTTTTCCCTTTTAAATTTGTGTAGAAGACAGCTTAGAAAGGTTTTGTTTCCTAAATACCTGAGCAACCCAGGGATAAAGTTGTCTTGTCAATTACAGGAACTATTTTAATACATATATAGAGAGTGAATTAAGGTTATGCAGGCAAATTGAATAATTCTGGTACCTTCTTACTTTTGAGAACTTAATTTGGCAATCTTACACTTTTTTGAATAAGCATATTTTAAGTGTAATTCTTACATTGTCAGAAAGCAAAAGATAAGTAGCATTATGTTGGTGTTTGCTTGCACCATTGGCAGGGTTGGAACGGTTTTAGGTCCAGCACACAGACCACTCCCATGTAACCACTCGGATGATGTCACTAGAGTACTAGTGTTACCGTTTTTTCATGAAACAGACCTGAAAGAATGGCAGCAGGGGGTGTGATGGTAGTGGAATGATGGGGGTTCGGACTTCTTGTTTCTCTCTTGGAGGAAAAAAAATGCTCTGTGAGCCCAAACTCCCTTTCTATTTCTTCAAAATTTGTCTTTTGCCATGTACCTTCAGTTCTTTGTCTCTCCTGTCTCTTCCTCACTATTTTTCCCTCCAGTCCTAGTCTTACCTCCTTTCATATATATTTATCTCCTTCCATATATATGCCATTCTTCTTCTATTCCGCTCACCCCAAGTCTTGACTCCCCCTTTTAAGATGTTGACTTTAAAGAAACTTTTCTTCAGTAGAGCATCTGTGTGTAACTAATAAATGGGATAAGTTGTGTGTGCATACAGGAGAAGTGAGCGTGTATATGAGTTTGAAAACAAACTTTTAAAATGTGAATTTTAATTCTGTTAACTTATGTGCTGCTAAAATTAGGTTTTATGAATATTAGAAATGTAAGATCAGCAGTTAGGTAAGAGAATACAAAGGAAGCAGGAAGAAGTCATAATTGAGAATTAAAATAGAAGGTTATTTATTGTTGGAGATAACTTAGAGGTACTTCTAACAGGATAATGAAAAATGTATATTAAGAGGAGCTATAAGACAAAAGCTGCCAAAAGATGAATATATTGGAAACACATCTTTCACTACAGAATCCAGGAATGCAGTTTATCTGGCTTATTTTTAGACATCAGGATGACTTTATTGCACTGACTGGAATCATTCGTACATATTCTATAGACAAAGATCTAGCAAGCCTGAAATTTAGAACTGGACGTATTCATGCTGGAAATAAAGTACATATTTTTAACAGCAGTAAGGGTTCAGCTTACTAATATGATTCTTTATCATGGTGATTTTTAAATCAAGATAGCTGGGGCAAAGCACAGAGCAAGACAATGTCTCTGTCATTTTCTCCAGTGCATTTTCTCAGAAAACTATGCAAAAAGAAAGATAAGGATGCAGGCGCCATCTTCTTTAGAGTTTTATTATGATGGGTTACTTGAAAAATAATTCCATAGTAGGATTCTGTGTAAATGGTCTCGAACTAAAAATTCTGTCCCTTATGCTGGAGATATTCTTAAATACCAAAAATTAGAAAATTATTTGATGCTAAACTTCAAACATTGGACATCATCTGTGTGAAACCTGAAAGCTGCTGCTTAGGAAACTTCATTTACATAGGTAACTCTTTCGTCCTGTGTATGTCAATTTAAAGAGTAAGAGGTACTAGTAACTCTTTAAAGTGTATCCTTGTGTGTAGGGTTACATTTTTCACTTCCAGACTCTTTTCTCCAGCACAAACATTGGACTACTGTGGAGCTTGCAGCTCACATCTTGTGACTGAGTTTTGACTGTTCTTGAAGCAATGTCCCTCCTCCCTCTGCCACCCCATCTACCCTCTCACCCTGTAGATGGTGTAGGACAGCAATGTAGAAGGATCCGGCTGCCTAGACTCTTCCTATTTTAAAAAGTTTAACAATGGTTATTTTGATGTCCTACTCTGAGTAAAATCAGAAGTGATTTCTGAAGGAGATTCTAGTCATTAGTGAAGGAAGTGACCCATTCTTGTTTGCTCAGACTAATTGGTTGGCTTCGTTTGGGTTACATCTTTTTAGGAAGGGAGGGCAAGAGAGGCCTTTGCATGGAAAGATTATTCTACATGTAAAAAACCTAATAGTTGCTTCTTGAAAAAAATATTCTAGGGTGGCTTTTTTTGGCTCAGAAATTGAATAAGCCACATTCTTTCAGGCTGTAATCATAAGGGTATCTTGAATGTAACAGGTGTAGAATAATATCAACATTATATTTCAAGGAAATGGATATCTGATACTACTGCCACTTTTTCCTGGCCTGCAATTTCTCTGTCATTTGTACGATCATTTTCATTGTAACGCTACTCTATTCCATAAGACAGACTGCTACAGCTGCCTTCAGTTCCAAAACTCATGAGATTGCAGATCTGTGAAACACTCAAGGAGTCTGGGTTTTCCCACTGAATTAGTAAATACACAATTAAAAAATAAATAATACAGCATTACTACACAAGTAATTATTTATAAATAAATAATGTTTAAGAAATAAAAATAGTATAGTCTAATATAAATAATAAATATGTTAATCCACACAAAACCATTACTAATATGTATTAATTATTATCAGATAATATATTATTCTTATAATCCTATGACACTGCCATGTTTTGGAGAGAAGGATGGGAACAAAAAGAGGAGAAGAAAATTCAGATTCATCTACTCGCTTGTCTCCCAAAGACTTTTTCAAGTCAAGTACAGGTCAAGTTAGCTGTCTTGTCATTGACTGTATCTGCTATTTTCTATAATTCTCAGAACTGGGGACAGGACAGTCTAGCCATTTTGAGGGGCGAGATGGTCACTTCATTAGGAAAGTGTTCACAGCATCGTTAGCAAATGCGTATCCAGAACAATGATGCTGATGAGACCATGAATATTGATCGATTTTAAGACAGTAGGTTTAAATACCTACTGAATTATAGCACTTCACACAAGGAAATGGAAATAGATGATGTAATAAACCATTATATAGTGTACTAGCCTAAAGCATGAGCATACTGTTCCCTAACCCCCCTTTTCCTTGTACCCCGAGGATGTTGTTCCTCTCTTCATCACGTGGAGAGAAGGAGCAGAGGCTGTGCATTGATGGTGGGGAAGAAGGGCAGAATGCGACAGGAGGCCTTTGCCATCTCTGCTGAGAAGGTCCCCCTGCTCCAAAGGAGGCCGTCCGTCAGCCTCCCGTAGCACTGTCAGAGCTTCCTGGAGAAGCTGCCAGAAGGGAACAGCCCGGGTGCGGTGGGAGGTGGCTGGGTTTGTGGAAGCCTTCTCAAGGCCCTTGGATCTTTCTGCAATACCCTTCAGTCAACGGCACACCCAGCCCAGTTGCATTCACTCGCTAACAGATGTGCACACTTTAACTCATTATGCCGTGGTTGTGAATTTCCTCCCGTCTTTTCTGGTTTATGAAAATTTCTTGAGCAATTTGGGCATCTTTCAAATAAAAGTTACTACCATGTTATTCTCAGAGGTATAGAACTTCCTCCTTCAAATGTACAGTTCTCCAATCAGAGAAATCTTCCTTGAATGTTTTAATTACAGCCAGTTATAATCCAGGGTCAAACTGCTGTGTTATCAGTAACGTTATAGAGGAGTTAGCTGTAGGCCAAAACCAAAGATAATCCAATTATAATTTTAGATGAGTGAGTGATTTAAAAATTAATATAATTTGTCTGATGTTAGTCTGGTCAGTGCAAAGTAAAATTCCATAAATTGGTCCAAGACGCTAGAGTGACTTTCAGTTGTGAACAGTAGGCCCTCAAACAACTCACTACCTTTGCAAGACAGATTTTGCCTTGCTCTCTAAGTTTATACACAGCAACATGTGTATTTAAAAAAAAAAAATTAAAAATAGTTCATATTCACAATGTATTACATGTACTCTTTGCAGATAGCATGGGAACACTACTGATACGTGACAAATGTTAGCCATATAACTTCAGACATTTTGCAAAGGTGCTTGGATACCTCAACAAAGTAATGATAGGAACAATGATATGGAATAAGATGCATCATCACTGTGTCAAGAAAACTGTGATATTATTGGTTCCACTTGCAGGGAGAGATGCTTCTACTTTCATCTACTATTATCATAATAGCTGAAGCTAAAAGGTCACTTCTCCCCAGATGCCTTCCTTATTCAGTGGCTTATAACGTTAATTTTGGCCTTAGACTAAGAAGTCTTACTTCTTATCTGATTTATTATAGAAGGGGGAGAAAAAATTCCTAAATTTGATTTCATGACCCCTTTTTATCTGTCAGACCCAGTTAATTCCCACCCCCCCAGTTTTCATAAGCTTCTGTCTCGTCTCCTCTTCCTCTGTAAATAGAAAAACCCCACCAGGGATTAGCCTGTCACTCAGCCTTTACCAAACTCTTCTCAAAAACTGTTTCACATACCTGTGTCTCCAGTATCATTCTTGTCACTTTGGAAAGTGACAAATCTGCTGTCATTTATTTCCAAACCACTCGGTCTGCCCCAACTCCTCCTCTTTTTTCTCTTAGCAGCCACTTTGCTCTGGAGATTTTTAACCTTCTGATTTTCTTTTTTTGATCATTTTTCTTGAAATGTTTCCTTTAAATTTTCTTAAATGTTGCTTCTGCATTTGCAGAGCTCTTACTCGAGAGGCAGTGTTATTGCAGAAATGGGAGTGTACTCTTTGATGTGCCTTCCAAGTTAGTCTTATAAAGTAATTGTTATTTTTGTTTTTACTACAGATAAAGGAAGCCAATTTTTGGGGATCTAACTTTGTCATGAGTGGTTCAGACTGTGGCCATATTTTTATATGGGATCGACATACTGCTGAACATCTCATGCTGCTGGAAGCTGATAATCATGTGGTGAACTGTCTTCAGCCTCATCCATTTGACCCAAGTAAGATGATAATTTTTCACAGTCTGCATGTTCAGGTTATCTGTAGTAAAACATTTTAAAGCTCAGTCTTAAATTCTTTGCTCAATAGAGCATTGTAATGATTGATGAACTATTGTCCATTTTTTCCCATATAAATTAGATAATACTGCTTTTAATTTTGTCTTTTACTAATGACCGTTGGCCCTTAAAACCCTCCTTACTCAATAATGTCTTGGAATGAAAACATTATTGACATAGTATTTATAGAAAGTTAAGATGTAATAAGACTCATCTCCGTTTCTTGCTCCCCTCAATACATTAAATGTTTTCCGTGACACTAATGAGGGAAATATGGGGTCACTGAAATGCCAGCAACACTTTGGGAATTGATATTGGAATCTGGTCTCTACTTGGCTCTGTTCAAAAAATTGAGTGAAGTGGGTGTCTCAGTCTCACTGGCTTTGTGAGATTAGAAGAATGAATAGAATTAATAGAAATTCTATTAATTTGTATTTAGGTGGAAATATTTATAGAAAAGATGGACCAAAGTAGTAGAAGGAATCATATGTTGACTGATATGTAGATGGAAAATCCGAACCATTCTGCAGCTTCTTTTTCCATACCTTACATGGCTGTAGAGTAACAGTCAGCTGTAAATAAATAAGCAAATAAACTTGTTATAATAATACCAGAAGAGGCTGGGGTTTTTTCAGACAGTTTGTGAAACCATGGAATATACTGCCCTACATTGGATAAGCCTTGAACTTTTAAATGCTTCATTGAAATTGTGTTCCTGTACATGTTTGGAGTGTGTGGCTAGGTCGGACACTTCTTCTGGAAGCACCTTCAAAATGCCCTGTAGCTTTACTGATTTCTTGATGGAGTGTGACTGTCTCCCTGTCACACACTGAAAATGTAATGAAGAGGTCATCCTTATTGTGGGACAGTTAATCTTGTACAGTTTTCCAGTTACTGAGATCTTTCTATGCAATTTTTATTCCCATAGGTGTGTTGTGCAGTGATCTAAAGAATGTTCTGCAACTTCTTGTTTTCCATATTTTAACAAGTGTTTATAAGAGCATCCATTGCTTCTTTATATTTGAATATAAAATAAATTTACATGAAACACACTGAAATTATCAAATGTCAAAATAGGTTTGAAATTATCTTGCTTCTGTCTTTGTATCTGGGTCTACGAATCCTAAGGCTTTGTTATTAAGGCATATACTTATCAGGCCATCAGCAGAAATATATTAGTAGTGGCTGCATTTGTTCTTACTTTCTGCTCCTATCTTATGTATATTCTGGTGCCTTTTTTTTTTTAGTTAAAAAAGGAGGCTCTTGATGTTTGCATGTGTTTTCTTTATATATATATTTAAAAATAGATAATCTATAGCTCAGATCTCATATGGAGACAGTAATTACATAGCTGTATGATCAGCATGGGAACTGACATTTGCAAGTAAATGCTTCAAGTATTTTTCTTCAGCTCCAGCAGAAAATACTGGTAAAGACATAACACATTTAATTTAGAATTACTATTACTTCCTTCTAGTTCTGGCCTCTTCGGGTATTGATTATGATATAAAAATTTGGTCGCCATTGGAAGAATCCAAGATTTTTAACAGAAAACTTGCAGATGAGGTAAGAACCTTTCCTCCTTTTTGACAGTAATGTTGCATCTTCCAATTCTGTAAAAGCCTTTGGTGCAAATTACTGATATTAAATAACTCTGTTAATTCAATGTTCAACAAATGAGCTGCAAATAAAAAGCTGCCTGTCATAGTAGCTAACATTCATATCATTGGCAGCACGCAGAGGCACTTTGTATTTCATTAGCTCTCCTAGAAGTGATAGGATCTGGCGTTATGTACATGAAAGAAGTTGGAAAAAGTATGAACAGTCAGATATAGAAGGAAAACTGGCAGGAATTAAGAAATGAAGGTAGTGCCAGTCTTTAAAAAAATAATGATACAATGAAATACAATGATATACAGAAGAACAGGGAGTGCAAAAATAAATTATATTAATATTCTGTGGCATAAAAGGAAGTTAAGGTTAAGATTGCAAATTGGGAACTTCATGGAATAAAGCAAACATTGCAAGCCCAGTCAGTTATAAAAGTCCGTATATAAAGTTATGTAATACATTGTTTTTATACCCTCAAAGCAGTAACAATGTATGTAGCAACTGCCCTATGGTGGATCATATATTAGACTGCTGAGTAATCATATTTTAGTGATTTACATAATGTATTAAAGTGTTAGCTGTTTTTCTCTAAGTAATATATTAGAGCAAATTTGGTTGTGGGGTGGTTTGGGTTTTTTTTGTGCAATCTCTTGGACAGCAGGGATGTAGTAGACTGGGTTTTTTAAATTAGTATTTCTCTGTATTAGTGCTATGTATGTTTAAAACAAACAGAAACCCTTAGCCACCACCCCCCCATCCACCTGAAAAAGCCCCGAACCACCACTTAGGAGTTTTGAACCTTTCCCATTATTTTAGCAGTAGTAACACAGAGTGAAGTGACGCTTCTTTGTATACTGTATGATAGTTTTAATCTATAACATGTTTTGGAGCCTTTGGGGTTTAGAAATATTGCTAAACATAAATGTGTGCTAAAAGTAGTTATTGTCACCATCTCTGGAGGGGTTTAAGAAAAGACTGGACATGGCACTTAGTGCCATGGTCTAGTTGACAGGGTGGTGTCAGGGCAATGGTTGGACTCAATGATCCCAGAGGTCTCTTCCAACCTGGTTGATTCTGTGATTCTGTGATTGTACTGATACTTTTGTCACTTAATTTTCAATAATAACAAATTATTTAGAGATATAGTTTTATATTCTTTAATAAAAAATGTGGAACTTTCAGAACATTTGACCACAGTATGGTTTGTAATTTTACATGTGTTTTGTTTTTTAATTTAATCCCCGTATTGAAATACCTATGTAGAGGACAGGAGAGGTTCATAGAAATAAGATAGTTTTCACCATGTTAAGTTTGGCTAGAGTAAGTGTCCAACATACCTGAACTGAATTTTCCACAGGAGGGAAGGTCTAGGGAGGAAGCATTGTGTTTGGGCGTTGTGGTTTAACCTGGCAGGCAGCTAAACACCACACAGCCCTTCGCTCACTCCCTCTGCAGCGGGATGGGGGAGAGAATAGGAAAAAAAGGTAAAACTCATGGGTTGAGATAAAGACAGTTTAATATAACAGAAAAGGAAGGGAAAATAATAATAATTATAAAAGAATATACAAAACAAGTGATGCACAATGCAATTGCTCACCACCTGCTGACCGATGCCCAGCCAGTCCCCGAGCAGCCGCCGCTGCCCCCTGGCCAACTCCCCCCAGTTTTCTCATTCAGCACGTCCAGCAAGACGTCATACGGTAGGGAGTATCCCTGTGGTCAGCTGGGGTCAGCTGTCCCAGCCATGTCCCCTCCCAGCTTCTTGTGCACCCCCAGCCTCCTGGCTGGCAGGGCAGTATGAGAAGTGGAAAAGTCCTTGACTTCATGTAAGCACTGCTGGGCAACAGCTAAAACATCAGTGTGTTATCAGCATTCTTCTCATTCTAAATCCAAAACACAGTATTACACCAACTACTAGGAAGAAAATTAGCTCGATTCCAGCTGAAACCAGGACATTGGGGAAAGTTCAGTATAGATATAGAACCATATTTAAAATTGAGAGAGGCCATGACCTTAGTGAATAGGAAAAGAGAGTGGGGATGGGAAGAAATCTCTTAATAGAGAAAAAGCATCAGAAGCAGGCTGTCAAAAGGGTGTTACTGATGATGCACCAGAGAAATAGGAGGTGAAAGAGGAAAAAATGGCAGCCTGCTGTCTTCTCAGTTTGCTTCTTTTAGGGAGTGATCAGCTGTGCAAAGTGCCTGGTAAACAGATGAGAATGACAGAAAAGAGGTGCTTTGATTTGGCTAGGAGCAGGCCAGTGCGGACATTCACAAGAGGAACAGGCTTGAGAAGGAGTCTCAGGGAGAAAAAGAAATGCATTATTTTCACGCCTTAGGGCAGCTGATCTGGGAGGAAGGACTGAATAATGGTCAGAACTTGTCACGAGGTAAAGAAATTTTTATGCTTAGTGATAATGAAAGAATGTAGCGTAAAAGCTGAGAGACAAGCTAAGGTGTGGGATTAGAACTTAATGGGAAAGCAAGAAGGATGGCAAGGAAGTACCATGAGGAAGGAAGGAGGCAAAAGAGCTAAAAGTATTCATTAATGAGGTTTTTTTCCCTTGAAACTAAGACAGTAGGACCTGGCTCTTTCAAGTAATTTAGAGGCAAGCTGTAGATCTGTTTAGAAAGAACTATGGAGCTGAAGAATGTTCCTGAACTGGGACAGAGTAATTGCTTGTGTTCCTTGGATGTTCTCCAAAATTTTCAAGCAGCATGAAGGTAGGAGTTTAGGGTAACCTCATCTCTTTTCCTTCCCACATTCTTGGCCAGCACTGATGATAGAACGTTGTTCTCTACAGCAGTTGCCATCTGTAACAGCACTTTTTCTCATAGGTCCTCCTTATTTCGTGCAAGATCTCATTTCCAGTTTTTCTCAGTTGCTCATCTTAATATCTACCATGCACGTGGACAATGGAATGATGGTCTTACTAGAATATTCTTTAGACAGACAATTAGATATCTGTAGGCAGAGTCCACTGTCTGACTTTTCTTACCACATACAATTGGTGTAACTGTAGTCGATAGTAATTATTAACATATTGCTCCCTTATTGTAATTTTGGACTCTGTAAATGCCTTCTGCATAGGAACTTTGTATCTACAAACCCATATTGATGCAGTACAACGTTGTGCTTATTTTTGATGCTGTTTTTTTCCCCCTTCCCTGCCTCCAGGTTATAACACGTAATGAATTAATGCTGGAAGAGACCAGAAACACTATTACTGTTCCAGCTTCTTTTATGTTACGAATGTTGGCTTCGTTGAATCATATAAGAGCAGGTGAGACACTTCTGAGAGCTTGTGCACCACATTGGTCTGTGAAATAGCAGGGGGGGTTGGGGAACCATCTTGAGCTGTCTGTGGCTACACTTGGAGCTGGTGAGAAGATTCAAGGGTTGTGCGAGGATCGGTCTCTTAATAGAAGTACTTAGGAATTGCTTCTTTAGTGTGAGACTTGCAGTGTTTTGGCAGCTGTTATTTTTTCCCTCAAAACAAAGAGCAAGAAAAGAGCAAAATATATTTTTAGATGTTACCGTACTATCCATCCTGAAATCGCTTATTCATAATGTAGTATTAATTAGATGTTGAAAAATACTCTCTTTAGTAAGGAATGATCTTTAAGGTGAGTGCTGTGTGATGGGAAAGCTATTGGGAAAGGCTAGGATGAGTCGTAAGATAAACTGACTGTCATCGTGGGCTTGGAATTGTCTAGGGGTGAAGGAGAGTGTGAAGATACATGACTGTGGGACATATTAATGAAGCCACTGGCAGCTGTTCCTGGGGCAGCAGGTACTAGGACGTCCCTTCAGTGATGGGGCAGTTCCCTAGGGGCTGAAACTGGTGATGTGAGGGGTTGCGTGGAGAACTGTCATTGGGAACTGGTGTTCCTGGATGTTATTGCTGAAGAAGCTGATTGCAGCAGGTTGATACTGAAGATGTAGGACAATGGAGAGACATCATACTGGGTGGGAAGCAAGGAGATGGAGTTCTGGGAGGCTGGCATGATGTATTGGGCAGAAACCTAGCAGAACTGTAGATGAAGGTGAAAGTGACTGTAGATATTGAACATGGGGACTCTGGCACTGGCTGAGCAGAGCAGTGGGCTTATAGCGATGAGGAAGGAGGGAAGCTCTGCCTGGCAGCAGGTGCTGCTCCTCTTCCACCTCTTGCTGATCTGTGAGAATTAGAGAGCCAGGAGGAAGCCACTGTATCCAGCCCAGTGGTATGCCTCACC
Source organism: Nyctibius grandis (assembly GCF_013368605.1). Lineage (NCBI taxonomy): Eukaryota > Metazoa > Chordata > Aves > Nyctibiiformes > Nyctibiidae > Nyctibius > Nyctibius grandis. Next base: position 4,569,693 of record NC_090659.1, on the reverse strand, counting down.
ACTGCTATAACTGAATATATTAGTTTGTTTTTTTCTTCTTTTGTTATGTTTCTTTGGAGTAAAATACTCAAAGAACTGCCTAACACTTGAGTTACAACAGTTTCAGCAAAAATCTGTGTTATGGCTGGGTGGAGTATTGCTTAACCTGACAGTGCCTGTTGTTTGAGTGATAGATCTTGAGCCAATCATGTTCCCTTACACATTTCTGCATTTGCCTTTCTCTAAACATTTAGATCAAAAGGTACTTTTTCTGGTGTATACAGTGACAGACAGCAATTCCCCAGTTTTCTGGAATACACAAATTTCTAACTGCAGCTATTCTAGTTTTAGCTCCCCAGAACAGTGTTTCAATCCCTTTTATTCACCATCTCTTTTTAATATTACGCTTGCATTCATCTTTCCTGTGCTGACAGCCAGTCAGCAGCTACAAGGTTTCTCCTTTTGTACACAGATTTCACTTTTATGCCTGGAATCCTTTAGGGCTTTTCTCCCGTTCTCCTTTCTTGTGGTAACGTTTCTCTCCAATCTCTGCTGTCAGTCCATAGGGACTTTCATTTCCTCTGTAACCCACAGCCACTGTGTGTTGTGTGCCCGGGGAGACGGTACACTATAAATATTTACCAAAACCTGAAAATTTTGGAAGTTCTCTTTACTAAACCTCTGTCTTACAGACCGATTGGAAGGTGACAGATCAGAAGGCTCTGGTCAGGAAAATGAAAATGAAGATGAAGAGTAACTGGCAGTTGTGTGCAAGCACCTAGACATTAATGGAATTTGTATAAGACATTAATTATATTTTTCCTTACAGAGCTTTAGTGCAATTCTAAGGTATTGCTTTTGGATAACCTAACCTTTTGTTTTTGAATGACTGTGTGCATGACTTTGGGAGAGTGTGCAAGTAAAATAAGCAAAAATGTTTTTAAAATGTTTTGCCATGTATGAGGGGTGCTAGAAGATGCAAAGTGCAATATTTTCCTTAACCTGCAAATGTGGGAGCTTGGATCAATGTTTTAAAGTAACTTTCATTATAGTAAAAACGTTGGTTCAAATAAATTTCTATACCTGCTGTTTGCATGTTTGTTGCTTTCTAATTAAAAGATATTTGGTTGTTTTAAGTAGTTTTGTGTTTTTTCTTTGTCCAGCCATTGATTTTTTTCACCTTGTAACTATAACCCCATTACTGCCTTCATTTGCATTCTTTATTACAACGTTTGTGAAGTGGCAAATACAATTATTTCTTACAATGAGCACTGGGATTCTCTGACTCTGAGACCTTTTGCCTCCTGGTTCTGGCATTACCATGGGTGTAACCCACACATACATATGCAAAATTGTCTCTCCATCAGTCTTACTATAGTGCCACTTCACATTGTCCATGCTTGAAACTGTAGTGCTGGTGAAATAGTTGTGTTTCACTAATAGATCCATGAGTATGTGTTCTGTGCAACAACAGCAGATAGATCTTAATTTCCATTAGATTTAGAATAGAGAAAATGTAGTGCAAAGGAACTGAATTTGAAAACTCCTGTGCGTTACTTCCTAGGAGTAATTATTTGGGAAGGAGGTCGGTTCAGTCCTTGTAACAGGCTCTGCCCTTCCTCCATACATTTTTGGATGGCGATGGGGAAGAGGAAGTGAAGGAAGGAAAAAGGAGCAGGGAAAAGAGCGTCTTTGCTCCATGGCTGTTCTGGCCAAGGATGGCAGATGCTGAGGGGTTCCATTAGGAATTACAGAATGCTGGGAAGAATTTGAAATCAGATGGATGAGGGTACTGGAGGCTTCATTACCCTGTTATCACAGAATCACAGAATGTCAGGGATTGGAAGGGACCTCGAAAGATCATCTAGTCCAGTCCCCCTGCTGGAGCACGATTACCTAGATCATGTCACACAGGAACACGTCCAGGCGGGTTTTGAATGTCTCCAGAGAAGGAGACTCCACAACCTCTCTGGGCAGCCTGTGCCAGTGTTCGGTCACCCTCACCGTAAAGAAGTTTTTCCTCATATTTATGTGGAACCTCCTGTGTTCCAGCTTGCACCCGTTGCCCCTTGTCCTGTCAAGGGATGTCACTGAGAAGAGCCTGGCTCCATCCTCATGACACTTGCCCTTTACATATTTATAAACATTAATGAGGTCACCCCTCAGTCTCCTCTTCTCCAAGCTAAAGAGACCCAGCTCCCTCAGCCTCTCCCCATAAGGGAGATGTTCCACCCCCTTAATCATCTTTGTGGCTCTGCGCTGGACTCTCTCTAGCAGTTCCCTGTCCTTCTTGAACTGAGGGGCCCAGAACTGGACACAATATTCCAGATGCGGCCTCACCAGGGCAGAGTAGAGGGGGAGGAGAACCTCTCTTGACCTGCTAACCACACCCCTTATTTTTAATTTATCATTAATTTATCATGTATTTTATGATAATTTATGAAATACATGATAATAATTTATCATGTATTTTAATTTATCATTAAAATACACATTCATCACACAATCTTTACAAACTTTGCTTACATCAACAAAAAGAATTCTCCACACCAAAGTCTAAATAACATTATCGCAACATTCTGATATCCTGATTCACAATGCAGGAGGGCTGAAAGGAGTTGGGGCAGTGATATAAATCACAGAAACAGAGGGAAATGGTCAGACTAAAACTATTGGAGGAGATGAAGAGAGATTTGTGAAGGAAAAAAACATGGGAATTTTATGGAACTCAGCTGGTAGTAGCAGTGTGAAGACACTTGGGCAAGGGAAGAATAATGTGAGGGGGGGAAGAAAAGTGTGAGGAGATGGATAGTGCAGTTGGTTGGGTTGTTTTATTTTTAAAAAAAGGAGACAGAAAATTACTGAGGAAAAGCAAAGTATAGAAGCTTTCAAAGTGATCCAGTGAAGTGAGTTTAGGAAAGGAGAAAATAACTGGTGGGGAGAGAAGGTTTTGGAGGCAGAGGGTGCTGAGAAGAATGAAGGTCTCAGAATACCGGAGCGTTGTGGAAAACTGGAAACTTCACACCCAGAGGAGCTCAGTGCAACGGAGGATGGAAATGTGGTAAGCATTTGAGAATATCCACTGTGAACAAGGGAGAGTGAAAGAAGTCAAGGTAAGTTGTTTGTTTGTTAAGGTATGGAGTGAAAGTAATAGCTAATATGGATATTTGTCTTTTCTGGTGACACGAGGACTAAGATGGACTAAGGTGACTAGATGGATGGTGACTAAAAGGACTGAGTGGCCTTCTTGTTCTAGAAGGGAGCAAAGCATTCGTTTTTCCTCACAACGTATCATTTTGGGCAAGCATTTTTAGACCAGCAAGAAATGAAACACTTCTTTATGATTTTGTGGTACACCTATTTGGGGAGGGGGGAACACAGTGGTCTAGAACTATTCAAACCTTGCTGCTCATAGTGCTGCACTGAGCAATATTTTTACTACCAGATGTAAATTAGCCTTGAATTTTTGTAACAGAACAGCACTCTCATTAGATTTCAAAGAACTATACGGTAAATATATATAGTGTTCTTAGTGTATATATAAGTAGGGTTGTCTGCTCTACTTTAGCTGTTAGCAGTAAGAGGAATAAAGCGGTGTTTCTGTTCTGTGTGGCATCTGTTGCAACGGTGGACCTCTCCCACAGCTGGGGGTCCTGAGCAATTCTGAGAACAAAATACAATAACACGTTTGATGCAGTTGTTGGGTCCTCTGTACGTGATATTTGAGAGGGATTTGCTTCCAAAAAGAATGGCCATGGTGTTTCTACAGAAGCCTGACTCTTTTTACTTAGAAATTATTAACTTCTGCCTTTTGAAAACAAATTTTTTTCTCAAGTAAGTATATGGATAGAGGACAGAGGATATCCTTCGTCTTCATGAGAAAGGTTTTATAAATGATCGCTGTGGATGCTTGTCTTTCTAAAAATAAAAAAGCTGCTTCTGCCACTTTTGCTTTAGTTGTAACAGTTGCCAGCAAAGAGCACACAATATAAAACAAAAGCAACAATCTTGTGAATTTCTTTTTTTTCAGAGTTCCCCATTAAACACATTATTCCCAAAAGGTCTTTAATTTATTCAAAGGCTTAATATTAACTTCAATTCCAGATGCTTAGCTGTGTGTTTACTGATTAAATGAGGGTTGAATCTCAATGAAGGCAAAAGTTTAATATTTGGAAGATTTTTTTCAAACTTCAGCGAAGCTTTTCAAGCAGTTTTTCTAAAACTAAGCTATCCATAGTGTTGGGGTTGTTTTTTTTCATAAACATTTAGGTAATGGTCTAAGTCTCAATTCCTAGAACTGTGCAATAATAGGAGCTGTTGGCAGGAGCAGGAGGGATGCTGGTAATTCTAGAGTTTGTAGCAGCAAAAGAAACTTTGAGTATGTTATTCAAATGTGCATATAAATTAATAAATAAGTAATAACCAAACACACAATCACAAACCTCACAATTTTAGAAGCAGATCTTGTGATCTGAATCTGATTTCAGATCGGGGGCTTTGAGGTGGGTGATGCTGCAGGAGCTCCCTCTAGTGCCACCGTTCGTGCTGCGTTTGTAGAAGCAGAAATGAAAATCTGAGGATGTGTCCTTCGCGCTAGGAGTGATGCAATGCTTGAGACCATCATTCTTCCTTTCAAGTAAGCCAAGGAAAGGAAAAGGCCAACCAGCAACAGAGCATAATACTCCTGATAAGCATCAAATGACCAGTTGATTTAGCTGGCCATTAAAAGATACATCCAAAACCTTCAGTTCCTAATTACAATAATAACAGCCCAAATTTGATGGACAGGACAGTGAGTGAGAATATGAGGAGGACCTTATTTTCCTGCTTTGTGGACTGAAGATTGTACATATGTACCAGCTCAAGCTGGTCCTTCTGTCCTGCAACAGCTTGCTGTCAGTGTTTCCATCCTAGGAAGAGCACTCATCTGAAAGAGGGCAGATTTACATTAGATATTAGGAAGAAATTCTTTACAGTGAGGGTGGTGAGACACTGGAACAGGTTGCCCAGAGAAGCTGTGGCTGCCCCCTCCCTGGCAGTGTTTAAGGCCAGGTTGGATGGGGCTCTGAGCAACCTGGTCTAATGGAAAGGTGTCCCTGCCTGTGGCAGTGGGGTTGGAACTAGATGATCTTTGAGGTCCCTTCCAACCCAAACCATTCTATGATTCTATGATCTACAGCAAGGGTTCAGATGTCATTGAACTCTCCTATGAAGGGTATCTCTTAAGACCACTGCAAAGATTAAAAGCAACTTCTTTGATGTGTTGCTATGATTCCTGGTAAATAATTTGGTGTCTTGAAACTTGGGCAGATGGTTGCTGTAGGAAGCAATCTCTTGTTTAAATGTCAAAGATGCTGAGACTGTTCAAACCACTATCTGCCTAAGCTCTAGTTCTTTATGCCTTCCCTCCATGGAGGTAGGACAAGGTTCATTAACAACATCCTACATCACCTTCATCATGAAATTTTCTTATCTAAGCAGTAGATAAATGTAGCTTGAATAAAATGTTATGGTAGACTATTGTGTATGTCCCAAGCTCTTTCAGAACATCCTAGAGGATGTTTCTGAGGAAGAAATCGCAGAAGTAAATGTTTAATACAGGTTTCACTGTCCTTGGATGAGAAAAATAGCTGTCATTGAAGTGTACATGTGCTTGTGTGTAAGGGACGGGAGAATATGCTCAGAGATGCTGCCCTGGAAAGCTGTGTAGTCATGTCTACAAAGTAATTTTTTTTATGGAAAGATACCACTGAGCCACGTTCAGTCTCTGAGGCTCAGGCCTATTGCAAAGGCCATTCATTAACAATCCTTGGGCATCCTCCGTACTGCACTGTTTCATGGGCCAGACCTGACAGCACTGTTGAAAAATGAGGTGCCAATTAGCACCAGCTAGGTCCACAGTCATGCCCCTACAAGAGGCCAACTCAAAAAGCCTCAGTACAGGAAATGACACAGAAGGCATGTGTGAGGTCACCTGCCCTGCCTAAATAGACATTGATTTAGTCTTTGAAATGTGGGGTTAAATCAATTTTAAGCTATTTTCATGAATTATAACATGCCCAAATGCCTTTATCTGTGTAACCATCCAGTTTTTCTTCTCGGTGACATCCAGTTTATCTGCTCAGTGACATTCTCTACTGTTGAGTCTGAGTTATTTTTTAGGTTAATAGAGATTTATTTTCCTTAGTTTTAAATGTTCCTTTTATTATTTGCAATTGCTTTGTTCTTTTGACGAAAAGGTACCATCTACCTTCTCAGTGCCTTTTAAGAACTTGCTATCAGTGCTCCCCTCTAGATTAATTTCCCTTTGCTGGTAGAGCAAACTGAAGTCTAAAAATCAACTACTACTACTAAAACTACTAAAAACCACAACAAGGTGTTTTGATAGGAAAAAATAGGCATATGGTACTCTTAAAGCAAGCTCCTTTTTTCCTGATAATGACTCACCATATTACCATGCTTCCCTTTTTTTTTTGCAGGAGGAGGACTGTACACCAGTATAATCCATGGAATTTGACAGATTCACTATCCAAGTCAGAACTGATGGCTACTAATTTAGGAACGTCTCACTTAAGTGGAAAACCCTCTAGATAGAGTTTGTTAATGGGCTTTGTTACCAATTGGAAAAACACATCCCAGGGGATCTGCAGCTGCTCTCAAACAGCACTGCAGATCTTCTCCTTCCCCTCTGGGATGAATGCTCAGACCCTGTTTCCAATATTTTCTCCTTCCTGATCGGCCCTTAACCCCATGCAATCTGGCCCACAGCTACTATGTTTTTCCTGGTGAGCAGTGACAGAAGGAGAGCCAGGAGGGAGGAAGACAGGGCTGTGGGAATTGGGAGAAAGGCTCTTTTCATTAGTTGGGCACTGCCTTTGCCCAGCCAGTGAGGCAAGCCAAAGGCAAGTCCCCCAAATCCATCTAGCTCCTTTTATCCCCAGTGGCCTCAGAGCCCTCATCTCAGTTCCCTAATTCCTGTCTCCTTGTGCACCCAAGGACTCTTTCCCTACCTTAGCAACTTCTCAAACATGGGTGGTGAAGCTTCTGTCAAAAAGATTCAGAGTTGCTGTTGTAAATTTTTAACAGCAGTGGACAGTGCTGCACCCCAGCTCTTCCCAGGTCCCTGCTGCTCTGACCACAAATACAAGTGGACATCCAGTTCTGCAGCTGTTGGGGGAATTCATGTGTCCACCTCAGGTGCGCTCACCTCCACACTCCCTTTCCTTTCGCATGTGACACTCTGATGTCCCCTCTGAGTCCAGCGTAAATGCACCTTTATCTCAGTGTGTATTGACCATCTCACTCTGCTGATCTGGCGCAGCTATGGCGATGCCACGGCCCCGTGATGAAGAGTTCTGGCCCCACTCTGCAACCAATTCTTCTAGTAATTACTTGGCTGTTTGTTTCTAATTGAATACAGCTGCTTTGTGTTCTATAATTAGTATATTAATTGTTAATGAGCCTTTTTGTTTTTCAGTTCTAGTTGGTTTACATCACTGAACAAGACGTGCCAGTACTGAGACTCTGCTGTTCCATATCTATCTTATAGATAACATTTCTTGTACATCTACTCCTTATTTTTGTATTGGATCCCCATGCATATCTAAAGAAATTTACTTAAAACCAAAATAAGCTAAAAATTAACCTGTAATTGTTAAATCGTCTAAAGGAATAATAGTTAATGCAAGGTACCTTTTATGGTGAGTTGAATGTCACACCTTCCAAGTTGCTAGACTGGATTTCTATTCATCAGAGTGTGATGACCATTCAGGAGTTGGTGCTCTCACTTCAATTCTTGCTGACTTAATGCTGGCATGGTTGTCAGTAGCTAGCTCTGAGGGCATGGGATGCTGATTCAGCACTTTTGTTCATGAAAAAAGTGTCTCGGATTGATACTTGTCTCATTTCATGAGCATTTCAAAGAGAAAATACTGTGCTCTAAAATAATTTGTGGTTATTTTACCCAGGATTATAAAGAGCAAGGAAGGTTTCTATAAATCTTTAAGTCAATATGTGACAAAACCATTTGGCTTGGATGTTGATTGCTCTACAGAAGCTTTACAGGCTCAAGAATGTAACATACAAGACTCACTTCAAAATCCTCCCCAGTTTTTCTCAAGTGCGTTATATTGTGCACCTGCTATCACTGCAAGTAAGGGTTGTGCAATGAGTGCATTAAAGAGTGCGACCCTCCCTGTGGCAGGAGCTACAGGGCTGGGCACATGGAGACTCTCAAACACACCGGGAGTTAGTCATTGCCTCCATCAACACCCCCTCACCGTGGCAGAAGCAACTCCCAGCCCCTCACCCCTTCACAGCCACGCCGTGCGTGCCCGCTCTGCCAGCTCCCTGGGTATGTGGGAGTCACCGATGGCAGCAGTCGTGCGCTTTCCCACACTGGATGAAAATCCATGTGATTACTCAGAAATTCAGCTTCATTCACACCACATGAATTCCACGCCACTGCGGTGAATAGATTTGATTGCAATCTGGAGGCTCTAAATTTGATCTGTTATGTGCTCCTATAGAGGAGAGCTGGGAAAAAGATACAGAAATGAGAAACTGAATGAGCTTCATCAATTAATTTGAGAAATGATTTCTCTCGTCCCTCATCTCACTAGCTGTTCCGCTTTGGTTTGCTGGCTATCATCTATCAAACAGTTTGGTGTAGAGACTAAGAAGGTGTAAGGCAGCAAGCCCAAGATGCAGGGGTAGCTGGGCAGGGGTAGCTGCGCCTCTGGCCCTTTGGACTGCTGGTGGATGGGCAGAGAGCAGGCGTGAGGTGAAGAAGAAAGGTTTCCACTTCCCCCTGCCTCCAAGGTTAATTCCCTGGAAAGCAGACAGAGAGCAGCTGTAAGACAGCAAGGTGAGGATAAATGAAAAGCCAAATTAGACCCAAGGAAGGAGAAAATATTCAATGCAGTAGGCATTTTTGGTTGCCTGAAAGACAGTCTAAAAACAGAGGGATGCTATAGAAAGGACTCTTAAGTGTAGCTGAGCTGCAGGAAAACAATCCAATGCCATATGCACGCAGTATGGCAGGGGGTATCCCACCTTAAAAGCTGATTGTCAGATTAATACGGCCTCCTGTGTTGCTGTGTAATGGCTGCATGACGCTGCTATAAGAAAGTATGTATTTTCAAGTTGCAGAGCTTTGCAGGAAAATGAACTGTACTGTGCTACATATCTAGAAGAGAAAAAAGATTTCTTCTTTCCATGAGAAGGTAACTGGCACCTCAGTGAAACTGCAGGTTGAAAAACATCATTAATGTTTATAAATATGTAAAGGGCAAGTGTCATGAGGATGGAGCCAGGCTCTTCTCAGTGACATCCCTTGACAGGACAAGGGGCAATGGGTGCAAGTTGGAACACAGGAGGTTCCACAGAAATATGAGGAAAAACTTCTTTACGGTGAGGGTGACCGAACACTGGCACAGGCTGCCCAGAGAGGTTGTGGAGTCTCCTTCTCTGGAGACATTCAAAACCCGCCTGGACGCATTCCTGTGTGATATGGTCTAGGCAATCCTGCTCCGGCAGGGGGATGGGACTAGATGATCTTTCGAGGTCCCTTCCAATCCCTAACATTCTGTGATTCTGTGATATTACTGAAGTAAGAGGAGACAGGAGAGTGAGGCTGGGAATCTCTTCTGTCTGGCACTGGAGCCCCGGATTTGTGCCCACCAGGGTTTTGAAGTGTATTGCTAAGTTTGCTGGCAGTCGGAGAGCAAGCAGGGGATGCTCAGGCAACATGTGACACTCCGGGTTGAATGTTGCCATCTTCTTCTGACAGTGCTCTGGGATCACCTGAGATGATGATGTAAGGGGTGATGAAGATAATATTTAGCTTTTATACAGCTTTGCTTTAAAATGCTGTTATATCTAGTTTACAAAGAGAGACAGCAACATCAGAACTCCCCTTTAACAGATGGAGAAATTGGGCATGAAGGAGGAAACAAATTGCTTATCAACCCCTAACAGCCTAGTAATAAAACCAGTATTCAGATCCTTTAATATGTCTGAGGTGAGTCCCCTTCCACCAACCCGTATGATGCCTTTTAGAAATAGGAGGCAACTCAAAAATCTTTAATGATGATGCTCCTCCACCCTGGCAATTTGAAATCCTCTCTTGAGGCAAGGGAGCGAGTGTATTTCTTGCTAAAACACTAGTGGCATTGTTGCTGCACAGATACGCTGCTGGGTGATCTGTGTGATAACAAAACTGAGTGCTCCTAGGGCTCCTTCTCAATATAGTAAATGTAAAAAGGCTGGTACAAAAATGTAATTACTTGTGATTGATGTGGGAATAACAGCTCTGAATGTTGTTGGTTTGTGAGGGTATGACTTGAGCTCTTTATTCACCTTAGATCTTAAAATAAAGACCATAAAATGTATCTTTGAGTTACACTAATTCATCTGTTAGTGATTTAGCTGTATCCTGACAGGAGTGGAGCTGCAGCGGGATGGGCATCTGACAGTTGGTCCCTGGGTTGCCATGGTAACTGCCTAGGATGGGGGAACTTAAAAAAAACACAACTTCTGGGCGAAATTCTGGGCTGGAGGTTGGCAGATGGATGGGATTCAGCTGCCTCAGAGGGTGGTACCCCACAGCCAGCAAGCTGTATGGGAGACACGCAGACATGCAGATTCAGAAATCTCCCCGGGTGGCCGAGTTGGCACGTGGGAGGTTCTGCACCAAGGAAGCAAGGAGGAGATCCAGTCGGAAGCAAAATTTAATTTAAAGCATTCATTTGTTCCCAGATTTGGTCACTGAGCCTGGTACATTTCAGCTGAAACATGCTGGGTTTGATGAATTCCCATGTAATTCAAGCCTGCCCGAAAGCCTCGTGGATCACCCTGAGCCTGGGACTCTGTGCTCCCACAGCCCTTTCTCGGGAGGAGCCAGCTGAGACCAGGAGGGCTTCCCATTTCACTGGGAAGTTAAACTCTTTGGCAGCCTTAGATACACCCCGAGCCAAGGACTTGGGATCCCAGGCAGCTGCAAGCTGGAATCAACGTTGTCAGAGCCATCGAACCCCTCTCACAGCACAGGCAACGTATTTCGTTACAGAAATGTTTCCAAAATGAAATGTCCTTAGAATTTTCTGTTAGCAAAACAATCTGAAATGAAAAAAGGAAAGAAGAAACATCTTGTTCTAACACGGCCCAAGACCACGTTTCAACAAGAACATTTCTCATAAGGGAGAGAGCGCGTGCGTTGTCAGCCAGCTGTATGGAGTGCACAAAACCTGAGCACGGGGGAAGCTCCCGTATCTAAGGGCAGATATCAGGGGGGAAAAAAACCACAAAACCAAAAAATAACCAGCAACATAGGTATGTGAAAAGTCAGTTTAGTTTTAGATGATTACTGCTTTGGTTTTTTTTTGTTTTGTGAACCACATTTATTGTGGTTCCTTTACACCGTGTGCAGTGTTGAGTACATTACAACAAATGTGTTGTTATATTAAATTCATTTTCCAAGATAGTTTCCAGAAACACAATATGCCTCGGTATCCACAATCTACAGACATTTTCTGTGTGCTGCCTTTTCCCTGTGCTGCTCAGCTGTACTGTTGCTTTCCACTTGCAGCATTTCTTAAATTCTTCCTGTTTTACTGGTATCTCAGGTTAGGTTCTTCAGGGTGCATCGGAATACCACTTCTGATAACAGATGTATCATCATTCAAAGGTAAATAATTCATATTTACTTGACAGACTTGAATATACTTCCTATAAACTAACTGGATGATAAACAATGCATTCTACGCTTTCAAAAATGTAAATAAACTTTAGGTTGAGCAAGCAAATATTGCAGACAGGTATTTCAATTCTTACTCATGTTTTCATTTTCTGAGGAAGAAGAGGAAGTGAAACCTTCATTTTTTCAAAGAAATTTGACATTCCTAATTATGACAGAGCAAAGGGAAATGAAAGTCTATTTCAAGAGATGATTCTTCCTGTAAATAGTGCCTGGGCATGTCTGCCTCATCTCATTGCATTTGGGCTGTCAGATGAGCACAACAAATAAGTCCTCCTGTAACTTCCCTTTTGTTGTTCTTTGTTTTATGTTGCAAATAGTTGTCAGTTCTAGTCTTTGCCTGCTTGTCACCGAAAGACTTCCTAAATGACAAGGACATGGGAGCCTTGATTTAGCTGGAGATAATTTTAGCCTCTCTCTTCCAACAAAAATTACATGGGCTAAACCTGGACACCATTTTCTTGCAGAACTAATAATGTTTGGTTTATCTTTTGTTGTCTTCTCATTTTTCATTTGTTCAACAGCCCCCGTTATTTACTTAAAAGTATTTATTTAAGAGAGACCATCAGTGTGTATTTTTTTTTTAACCAAAGTATCTAACTATTCTGCCAAAGAACATGATGAATGTTAGCAATTTCTAATGCGCTTGCTTGCTTTACAAGAACATTAAAAAAAAAAAAAATCACTTGCTGAAAAATGCAGACTATGAAAAAGTGAATTGGCTCTTTGGGAAAAACAAAATATATTTTTTTGTTTATTCAGAAAGACAGCATAGTGAACTTCTCTTTCCCAGTCTTCTAATTGTACTTAGAGCTCAGTGAAGCCACCTGAAACCCTGCATACATTTCATTCTTTTATTTGAATTCACTTGTATCTGCTGCGTTTCTTGACTTTTGGTCTGAATCATAAGAGTCGTCCTAGGCTCTGGGGTCCAACACAAGCCCTGAGGCAACTGAAAATGCATTTCTTGTCTAATTATTTTAATGGTTTCCCAGAGACAGACTGTACCAATAAAATCTGTGTTGTTTTTTACCTTCCTGATTTCAGGTGAGCTACATCTCCTGGATCAGGTAAATATAAGTGTAGTTTAAGAAACTAGACCAAGCTATCACTAGGACTGCAAAACATCAGGATAATGCATCAAAATCAGTATCATTAGCTATGCCATACAAAAATGATAGATCGGATGTTAAAATTCTGGTGGATGCTCTAGAGATCCCAAACTTATTTCATGTAACACTTTGTCGTTGTCATCATCAAACATCAACTGGAGGATGTAGTTGGTTTTTCAGGTGGAAAAAGCAAGCCCTAACTCCCCAACTGAAAACAAGGATGGGATGTGATTTTCGGTATGCTCTTTAAAAACCGCTTTTCAGTCGACCTCTCTTCCTTATATTCCATATGCTGTAAATGAAGGAACATTTGAATCGTATCAGCAGCTTCCACCAACGTCCTCTGGATTTGCCAAGTTGTGCCTGAAATTTCTCGTCTGTGAATTTGGGTTTGTAAGAGAGCCAGCCCCAAAACAGCAGAACCAGCAAGGTCCCTTTGCTAATGGACAAAGGAGAAACACCACAGGAGAAGGTAGGAAAGGGAAGAGTTAAAACCAGCCCTGCTTCCAAGTGAGTGAATAAAAATGGCCCTTTAATAGAGAGGCTTCCTCTGTTCTCTGGGTAATTCAGTGTGCATGACCTTGTGGTCTGTCATCACGAACAACACGTGGTCTTGTTATGGCAAAAAAAAATGCAGACTTTTTTTTTTTTTAGGGGGTAGTGGAGGTGTTGGGAAAGGGGACTGTAGTCTCTCTTTCCCAGTTTCTGATGGGAGGAAGGACTTCAGCTCTGACATCTCAGCTCTTACGATGACATTCTGAAGCGTCAACCTTCAAATTATGTGCACAGTCCTAGCTACCTGGGAGAGACCCTCTCCCCGGCTCCCTCACCACCCCTGGCTGATGCTTTGCCTGGGCTAGGGGGGAGTGTGGCTGGAGGGCATGGGCATCTGCCAGGAGGGCTATGATTTAGGCAGCTAGGCGGTGCCAGCTGCCAAAACGTCAGAGTGTGCTTATGGAGATCAAGTCCGTGGTCTCTCATGAGGCCCATTTTAAGCTATTTTTGACCACCCATTTATTTCTGCTGCCTCTGTTCTCAATATCATCCATTTAGAACTTCAGTATTGTTTTGCTTGAAGATCCTTAATGCAGAATCACTTCAGAAGGCCATGCCTTAAACCATGCAAGGCTGAGAATGGTTTCCTATTTCCATAATTTTTACTTTTTTTTTTTTTGGACAAAAAGGTGATTGTTGTAAATATTCTGTAAAGACTCCACACAGGCTTTCTGCCTCACTATAAATATCTCAAATTAGAAACCCTGTACCATTCAAATCTGACACAAGTCCCTCTCTGCTTCTTGTCTGAAGCAGTTACCAGCTGATGGTTGCACTGCTTTTAAAGACCATGGCTTTGAGCTGTAAGGGATGGTGGTTGTAGGACATGTCCATTCATTCTGGGCTCCATTTCATCTGTTTGTGTGATACAACCTGAAAATTTCAGGACAAATGGGCCAGTTTTATTCATTTATCAACAGCCTTGCTTGAGGGATGAGTTCAGGGATTTTGTGTAGCTGAATCTGCAGATTAATTAATCTCTATTGAGTGTGTAGTAATTGAATTCTAGTCCTTTTTTATAGATTAATGTTCAATCCTATAACCAAGATATATATGGGGGTGGGTGTGTCTTAAAAATCAGCAGTATAAATGAGGAATCAGTATTTCCTAATGTCATATTGCAGTTTGGCATACTATGAAAAGCAAAGAATGCACCTGATTTCTCATTATAAAACACAGAGAAAAAAAAAATACTTACTGTTTGAGTGAGATAAGGATTTTTGCTCAGTTTCACTTGGGACAGCATCAGCAGTATTTTTCTAGCTAGTGGGAAATTATGCAGCTTGACATTTTTGCTAAACTGCCAGTTTTTTAAAGGCACAGAATCGAAATCCTACGCCTACTCAAAATAAATTTGTATCAAAACATGGGATCACCTTTTTTCTGGCATTTTTGTAAGACTGTTGTTCAACACTTCAGACTACCAGGAGACGAGTTATTCTCTTGCATAAAAAGATCATTTGCCCTTATCCTCAGGGTATGCCAACAAAAGTAAAAGAGTAAAAGACAATCAGTTATGGTTTGTTGTTTGTTTTTTTAAACCATATATAACATTTTATCACTTCAACAACCTGCAGTTATCTTCAAGCATCTCTCTAACTTTTGTACTGTTCACATTGTGATTGCCCTTGAGTGACCATTAGAGTTGGCAGTAGCATTTCACTAAATCACTGAGAAATTAATTACTGCATCTGATTTTTAAATTTTTTTCTTCTCCTGGGAAAAAAAATAATCTGTAACTTCTTTTTTTATATACAATGATTTGCATATATACAGTGATCGATCTTCAAGTAAGATAAATTCCTAGATACCATTTTCTCACATACATCTACGTTTATGGAACCTCTTCTACCTTAGCACCAAGCAGAGTTGAATTTTAGTCTAAAGGGATTGTACTTAGCAGTCCATACTTTCCTTTGTGAAGATGAGTCATTTTGGCGTGGGCCTACTACAATCTATGTAATAACTGAATTCAGGGTGGTTTTTTTCTCTTTTTCATGAGATGAACATGGTTTGTTCTTTCTGCTATAAAATCCATGCATATGTTACTTCAAGCCTGTGTATTTTATCTGGTCTACTAAACATTCTCTACAGAGAAATGTCACTGCTAAATGTCTATACTGCTGATCTGCATCAAGACATTCATGTGATACCTCTCATCAGAGATACGTTGAAGTCAGCTGAATTCCCAACGCATTTCAGCTGTCGGACTCTTTCTGTTGTAGCATCAACTTGGGGCCATGGAGGTAGCAGGGGCAGTGACAAGTGGCAGGCTTGAGTCCAAATTTAGTCTCCTGATGACTTCCTCCTGCAAAAAAAACCCTGGGGAAAAACAGATGGATAATTTAAGATACTGTTTCATGTTCCTTTCTTAACACTTTCTTCAGCCACTCCCAAGCAGAGTTGATGTGTTTTCTTTCACAGTCAGAAAGCATTTCAGACCGTATCTTTGGTATCTTCATTTCCCTTGGTGACCAGCAATGTTTCTTCTCACTTTCTTTTGCTGTTTTTGCAGTAGCTGCAAGACAAGGCTTGTTGGGTGAAGAGCCTACTTCTAGGTCTGGCCTTCAATCAGACTTTCTGGAACAACCTCACTACTGCAATTTGAGGTAACTATTGTGGCATGAAAGATAATCTTTTGTTGCTCCATTGATAACTTGTATGTAACCACTTATGATATGTTTCCATTTTTCATTCGAGTTACCTGTGTCTTGGAAGCAATTCTTGAAGATATCTTATTGTTTTCCTAACTGGTGTATCAGTTTAATAGATTTTAAGGCTTGAAGGTGCAGGGATGATCAGCTTCTCTGATCCTCCTGCCCCAGACCACAGAATTTTTCATCAGTTTTTAGCCATTGGATCTTGCATGTATTTTTCTCTTAGATATAGACCCATAAAGAATGAGAAGTCATCACTGTGTTGGAATACTCTTGCTGCAATATTTTAATGTGTTTTTATTCTTCCAGCACCTTATGAGATAGAGAAGTTGGTACTCTGAACCTGGATTTAATATTCCAGTGATGATCTCCATGAATTGGCACACCAATGCAATTACCTCCCTATTTCCAAGAAGTAAAGGATCAACTCTAGATTTTTATAGGCAATTAGCTTTTAGAATTACTCTTTCATTACTTGGATGGTATAATGCATGTTTTCTTGGGACAGGCGTAATAAGATTTCAGAAGAAAATGGAATGAGACAATGCAATTATCACCCGTGATTACTCCTATTGTTCTTGTCTTAGTCAATTCTTGGGGGGAGGGAGGGCTTCTTGTTTAGTGTTTCATAAATTATCTCCTGTTGCAATGGTTTTAAGGCTAAATTTCATTATATGACGCAAAGTGGTGGAGATGCCAGCAGAAAATAATTGTATTCCTAAAATGATGTATCAAACACAGAGGACAATTAATATGAATTGGAATGTGCGAGCAAAAAGCTGGTACACAACGATAGCTAAAGAAATGTGAACGTTAAAAGTAATAATTATGTATTGAATGATGCAAATGAACACCAACTTTACAGCAGAAGAAAAACAAAATGAAGTACATGTGTCGGGTTTATAGCTATATTATACATGATGCTCTCATGAGACTCTTCAGTGTCTGCAGCACTTGACTCAAGGTACCAGAAAATGTACTCTCAGACATTAACAGTTTTACAAATGCTGCCAAAAAGTTGCAAAATGGAAACCGCTTGCGGTCATGGCTGGCCAGTGAGAACAGGTCCCAGATCACGCCATGACTTTTCAAGCCAGCAAGCTAATGCCAAAATCAGCAACACAGGAATAGGATTTTCTAATCCTTTTCAACGTCCCTGAGCCAGCTGGTCACCTCCCCATCTTTGCTTTCAGCAAAATGGGTCCCCAGAGTCAACACACAGCTCTTCCGGTCCCGCTAATGTTTTCTCCAGGAAAAACATTCTCATTTTTAAAAAATCCCAATGGATTTTATTTATAATTTACAGAAACATTTTAGTGTAAAATTTGTGTAATTGCTGGTCTCATATACCGAACTTTGAATGATACCACTTGTGTGGCTTGTTGTAACTGCTACTAAGTACTATTTACCAGAGTCTTATGTGCCTCAGTCATTTTTCTCCAGATGACTGAAGCTAGCAAGAGCTCATAAACCATAGGAAAGTGGGCTTGGAGAACATTTAATAATCCAAATTGCCTTTTTCAAGAATTGTTAGTGGAGAAAACACATTTTCTTGTTAGAAGCTTGCAAAGATACTGAAGGGCTTTGAATGAATCAACAGCCAACTATGAGTTGGCTGTGCAATAGAATAAACCCAAGACCAAAAAAAACATATCCAGTTCAAATTACTTGGCTATATTAATTACTGAAAGGGCAAAAGCACTGTAAGAAAATTTCATTTTTTTTTAACAAATGCATTAAGCCAGCTTTTCCAAATTATGTTAGTTCTTCCAAACCAAACACTGGGGAAAGTGAGGTGGTTGTTTTGTTTGTTTTGATTTTTTCATTTAAAGGAAAGAATTGATCCTCAGTGTCCCTGTCTAGGAGATATGAAACGTGAAGAAATTTCAAGAAGGTCATGACTCTCTTGCCTTTTACTCCTTCTGTTTAACAGCAATGACAGTTCACAGAACTATCGCTTTGATGGTTTCTGGGACATAGATTGAAAAAGACGGGAGATTATGTTAGGATGGGAAAAAATGGACTGATGTTAACTTCCACTCTGCTGTCAATTGCCAGATAATCTGTTTACATTCTCATTTGCAGTGTAAGGTAATTGGAGGAGACAACACTTCTCGATTTTTCCCTACAAAGCACTTACTGTGCAGTTCTGTTGCTGCACAGCCTTAGGAGGATGGGACATCCATATGGGGAGAGGTCAGCGTACATCTGAACTACACTTCCAGGCTGTCTGTAGGCTTCAGGTAGCCATGCCCAGGGGTTGGGATTTTAGGGTGACCAACCCAGTCCTACATCTGTGCCTCTTTCAGCATCCAAATGAGTAAGGAAGCAAGTAAAACCAGCAGCACCAGTACTGCTGACTACCCTCAGCTTTGGTGCTTACTCTTCCCCCTGTGAGAATGGTGATTCCTCAATAAAATGTTAAAAACTTTCAAACACAATTCTGTTTTAACTCACATCAACAGAATAGCACTGCACATTTGATTTTTTACTTTGCACCAATCATTGGAGTGTTTCAGCTGTTGCAGGGATAGTAGGTCTTTTGTTTGTAGGCAAGTGGATACTCCAGGATAAGACGTTTTCATGTTGGCATCTGTTGACAGTGGACTATTTTTGTAGAAGAAAGGATTTCTGTTGTTATGGCTTAGTTCTGAGGTGCAGTATGGACAGAAGAACCCTAGTTACAAGTAATTTGATGAAAACTGGACACTTCTGTAGGGGACTGCGCTGGGTGCAGCACACAGGGCAGTGTTGTGGTTGTCTGTACATGCAATGTGAGGGCTGCTGGAAGCAAATGTGTGGTGGGTTTTCAAAGTGACACAGAGGCTCCAAGCCTACCCAGCTACTTCAGGCTCTTCTGCCTAGCAGGGCTGTACCTTACCAAAGTACTCCCTGGCATTATATAGACTGCTGCAATCTCAATACATTCTAGAGAAAGTGTGATGACTAAAGAAAAAAAATCTGTCCTTAAGCTATAACATCTGTTAAGCAGATAGCAAATTCTATGTAATAGTGAGCTTTTAAGACAGTGAAACTGAAAATATTCTGTCCAGATTAAATTTGGGTAAAAGTAACACTTTGTGATTAACTTGGGAATAAACAAGGTTTACTTCATTGTATTTAATATGATTCAATATAATGTACTTCAGTATTTAATGTAATTAAATATTGTTGAGAAAGAATCTAAAGCTTGCCTCAGTTAAACAAGAATTGCAAAATAATTGTCAACTTTATTGCAAACGGAATAAAACAGTCTGTGATCTTATTTTAATATAACATTTTACCTACTGGTGCACTTCATGTAATACAACCTTCAGGTTCAGAAATCTTTCCTATCTTTGCCTAAACAAGGAGAAATCAAGTAAGTTTTGGAAGGTTTTTGGGGAGTTAAATCTGTACCACTTTCACCTGGGAGAAAGACGGGGCTTGAAAGTAGGAGCTGGGAAAGAGGCAAACAGGGTTGTGTCCTGTTTAGGAGAAGTGGTGAGAGGAAGAGGACACCTGTCTTCTAACAGAAAGCACCAAGCCTGAAAAAATTCCTGTTCTTGTTTCACTTGCAAGTTTTCAGTCACTTTCATAAACACATGGGGTTTGATCCCAGCAGAGCTGTAAGTTAGCCCTGGGGAAGAGCACAGGATGACTTGCCATGATGTTCCCATTCTCTACCTACTTCAAACTGAGCAAGCCAGCTACTCGCAGATCTCTGACTGAAGGGCAGCGGCTGCTCTGATTCAGAGTCTACACGCCTCCTGTCCATGTAAGGAGAGAATTGGTGCAAGTGCAGGCAAGCGTGTGTGCCTGCTCAGTCCATTCAGCAAACGATTCCATTAAGAGGGCAGCTGTTAAGGAAAAGTATGACTGTGGACTTGTTGGAGGAGGCATTAAGCATTGGCTGGACATACCCACACATAGACTTAGATAGCTGGTCCCCAAGCTGTGACAGCATCTAGTATTTACTAAATATTACAATTAATTAAAACATCATTTTCAGCTCGCCACGGAAAAGGGGAGAAAGTAGGTGGTGGTTTCTCTACAGAAACACTTCATTTTAATCAAACATGAGTTTTGCCCTAAGTTTAGCCTAGAATGGGAACGAACTTCCCACAAAGGGCTTGCTCACATCCTAAACTCTTCTTAAAGGAGAAAACAGGATTGCAGGTGGGTGCTAGCCATGCGCCAGCCATGGCCATCCACAGAATCCCAGAAGCAAAAATCCCTTGCTATGCATCCTGTTATCTTCTCACGGTTCCAGTTCCAATCCCATTCTTAGACGCCCAGGTAAAGATACCACGTCAAAACACTGCCAAGGTGACGGCAGGACCCACGGGCGGAGTAACACAACACTTGTTACTACACCTCGAGCAATAAGTGAAGACAAAGTTTAAGAGGTTTCCATTAGTCACCTCTGGACTCCTAAGGACTGTCTGGAAGAGACTTTAACCCTTACTGTTTGGAAGCGTAACGAGCGGTCAATACTCACGTAACCGTCTCTTTCAATGGTGGCACGGATCTGCTCTGAGCCTGGTGTGATTGTGAACTGAGATCTGCACTTCAATCCGTGCGCTAGTGCCTGTTTCGCCACTGCTGCAGAGCGTCCCATGTCCTCATAGCTGGAGTTGGTGCAGCTGCCAATCAAGCCTGTGGTGTTTGACACGAACAGGGAGGTGGTTACTGCAGCCCCTCGTTCTAGGAATCTCCTCCCCGATTCATCTTTCAGCAGAAAAAACAAGGGACAACCGTGTTTTCTGCTGACAAGGAATCTGAAACGGTTTCAGGTACTAACACTGCCAGGCCTCCCAGCAAGATACTGCGGTTACAAACAATCCCGTTTCCGCCTTTGGAAGTTGCACAGTCAGAACACACTACTGGTCACTAGTCTGGTGATTGTTTCACAAGGTCGGAGTGTCACCTACTTGCACTTTGGTTAAGCAAATCACCACAGAGAGGTACTGTTCCGTGAAGACAGAAAAGGCTTCAAATCAAGATGGCAAGAAATGGAGGAAACGATGAAAAGAAAGCATCCTTTGTCACAGTACAAAGACCACATGAGGACATACTATACTGTCCTGACAGCATTCTGGTGCTAATCAGCGAAAAATAAATTCTCTTTCAGTTCCTGCTGCTCTTGATCCTATTTGTAACACTATTGAATAATACATTTCCCACCTGGGATGTGGCCTTTACAACATCTTTGCATTCTTTTCACTCCCCCAGTGAGTAACCTTGCGAAGCCAGCCGACAGGTTACCATCCCACAAGTGAGTATAGAAGTAGCCAAGCCTGCTCTTTAGGACAGCAAGTACTAACTTTACTACATCCCAAGAGCTCAACAGCCAGCTGCTGGGAGGCCTGACAATCATGCTCCTGGCTCCTGACAGATCTTTGCAACAGAAAAATCCATGCAACAGACTTAAACATGCTCTTCAACAGGTAACATTCCTGTCAACCCAATCATTCAAAAGTTTTCAAGAAGGAAAAAAACTTGTCTGTCTCTGGTGATTAAACTCCCTTCAACTATCCCAGATCTCATCCCACACGCCTGGCCTACATGGGCACTACTCTTCCCAGCAAATTCCTATGGCCATGAAGAGATGACACTGCAGCAAAGTCAAAGGACGCACAGCAGTAATTAAAGGACTGGGATACCAAGCTATGTGACCATAATGTTTTCTTTCTGTAAGCCACTCGCCCCATGGCACGGCTGACCCGAGATCTTTGATGGAGGGCCATAGCTCAGGCGGGTGCCGTGAGCTGCCGGCGATGGGGACGGGTCTCAGCCACCCAGTCCCTGCACAGTGATACGCCGCCCCACGCCGCCCCATTTCCCCCAGCGCCACGGCACGCCCCGCTGCTGCTGTGCTGCGGACAGCGGAACCAAGCGGGGTGCCTGTCTCGCTGGAGCAGGGTTCAGGAGGATGAGCCAAGCACCCCCCCAGTCTCTCCCCGACCTCCTCCTGCTCTCAGCACCTGCTTCAGCCTGGGGCAGCTGGTGGGCCAGGGGGTAGGACTGGTTCCCCTGCTCCCCATGGTCTTGGGGGCAAGGAAGGGGACATGGGGCTGAGCTGCTCCTGGAGCCAGGGGATGGCACGGGAGGGGTCTGCTTCCCCTGTCCCCCTCAACACACAGTTACAAACACACACAGAGAAAGGAAATCATAACCTTATAAAAGACACTGAACGCAAACGCCTGCATGTTTGGGGGCAGCCCCAGCCCCATCGCCACCTTGGCTCCCCCTGTGCCCCCCATGACCGGCCGGGCAGGCTTGCACTGTGGGGCCGAGCGGCTGGTGGCAACCCCTGGGCGCCTAGGAGCCGATGATCTGGCCAGACCATGTCTCGTGCTTCGTGTGGGGCGCCAGGTTGGTGAGGACCACCTCCACGGCCTGGAACGTCTGGTTCTGGGGAGGGATGGGGCAGACCTTGTACGTCACCTCATCCCCTTCCACCGGGACGTACTCCCCCTCAGTGCTGTGGGAGAGGAGAGGCAGTGAGTCTGGGGCCAAGAGCTGGATGACCGCCGTGGACTACCCAGCACCAAGGAAGGCACCCAACCCACCAGCTGTGCCTTGGGAAAGAAAACCCACCTGTGATGGGGGGTAAAGGACAGGCAGAGTCCCATCCCCACCCCATGGAGACATCCCCATCCCGGCCCGTGGTTCTCCAGCCCCATGCTGATGGCACAGCTCCCTCAGGTTGTCCCAGCACCGCACAACCCCCCGACTTACTCAGACACGTGGACGAAAATGTCCTCTGTGCCATTCTCGGGGGTGATGAACCCGTGGCCCTGGGAGCGTGAGAACTGCTTGCAGACACCCTTGAAGATGGGGCCAGCGGAGGCACGTGCTGTCCTGCGGGAGGAAAAGGATGGAGAAACATCTCACTGGTGGCACTCACCCGGGGGGCAACGTGGGGGGAGGTTTGCTATGAGAATATGGCGCTCTCTGGGAGAGTACATGGCACCCACCCGCAGCACCCCGGGCAGGTGGGTGCGGTGATGCCGGGCACCGAGATGGCCGGAGATGAGCAACGTGCTCCAGGCAGAAAGGATTTTGCAGGCGCTGCTGGTGACCACCGTCCCTCTCGGCTCAGCCGGACAGTGCCAAGCCTGCTCGCTGCGTGCGGGTACTTACGCCGAGTAGGTCCTGGTCCTCTTGGTGGGGAGGGGGCTCGGCAGGTCCCGCAGCAGAAGGTTGCCCTGCTCCCAGATGCGGCTGCCCTCCCGCTGGAAGGGGAAGGTGGGCCACACGGGTGACTTGGGGGAGTGCAGGGGTGGCACCGCCGGCGGGGCGCTGGGGTCTGATGACATCGTGGGGCCGGAGGGCTCCTCCGTTTCGGGGACGGGCGGGCAGGTGGTGGGAGAAAGGGCGTCCGGATGCGCGGGTCTACTGCCTGCGACTTGGGGAGCAAAGGGGAGGTGGTTACAGACCCCCAGGGGGGCTTTGGGCAGGGCGTGGTTTGCTGTCAGAGATTGCCCCCCTCTGCTCCTGGTCCCACACCCGTGTGGGCAGACAGCGTGACACTGGCCTTGGGTACTGGGCACCAGCCCCCGGCACTGGGAATCGCCCCGGCAAGCCTGTCCTGGCTTGGAGCAACCAGGGATGTTCCAGGAAATCAGTCCCAAGGGAAGGAAAGAGCCCGGTTCTTTGCTTCATCTTTCATTCTCCAGGATGATCCCACATATTGGAGATGAAGTCACTAAAAAGCACGGCCTGGGAGAAGGAGCAGCTGAGCGCAGGGTGCCACGGGCAGGGACCATTTTGACAAGGATACCCATGCGGTGCCAGCACGCCTGGTCCCCCGGCCTCTGAGATGTCCCCCCAGCCCAAGCTTTCTGCAAAAGGGGTGAAGGAAAAAGGCTGAGACAACCAGTAGGTCAAGGTCTGAGGTCTCCCCACAGCTGGAGGCTGCCTCAGTGCTGTGGGATTTAGGACCCAACCCCAGCCCCAACCAGTGTCTCACTGCCCGCCTGGGCACATCCCTACAGGGAAGGGACACAGGGAGGCTATTGTGGGGCAACCAGCAGCATGCACAGCCCTCGGGCACCTCAGATGAGCCACGACACAAGCACGACCTCCTGGCGCTGCGGTCGTCGGGCTCCAGTTTTTGGTTGGCATCACACAGTTTGAAAGGAGTTCAAGTCCCAAGGGGCAGAAACCCCACAACCTTCGGCTGCCAGAGGATGTGCAGGACCTGGTGATGCACCCCGATGGCCAGGGCGCCTGCCAAAGAGTAGGAGCTGGAGCAAGTGTGGGCAAGGCTGGCCTCGTCAAACCACCCCCAGCATGAAATTCGGGGGGGGTTGTGCATTTTGAAGTCTCCCAGCAAGATGCTCTGGTGCGTGCTCAGCACCACAGCCACTTGCTCAGAAAGCCTTTGCTCTGCCCATTTCTTCTCCCATCAATTGCCGTGTTTGATGCTGGGTGCCTCTGTCTTGGGGTGCCCCATGCTAGTGGCTGCTTGGGGGCACTGCTCTTTGGGGGTGCTGGGTGGGGGCTCACCTGACTCCATCACCCCTCAGGCTTGGGGACTTCCCCATTGCCCTGAGCTGAGGAGTCCGACATCCTGCACAGTTACTGTCCCCTTCCCTGCCACCCCCTCCAGCCCTTCCTGCCCCACTGGGGTGTGAGGCGTCTTTGGGACTACACCTGCACACGCCGGGAAACCCAGAGAATATTTCATTTGGTTTCTGACTCCTCCACGGCACCTTGAGATGCAGAGGCCCTGGGGGTATGTGTGAAAGGGGGTCACCTCCGCTCCCAAATTAGCAGGCACGAAGAACGTGGGAAAAGGTTTCTAGAGCAGCTGAAGTTTCAGGGAGGGACCAGGCGACTCCTGTTCCCCTCACCCACCTCTGCTCGCTTCCCCTGCGAGGAGGTCTGCCTGTTGCTGAGCCCTGACAGCTGCCAGTCCCACTTGGGTGCCCATCCACTCCTTAGCTGTTTCCTAACAACTGCCCCCTCTCAGCCCTGCACAGCTTCACCCCAAGATCCAGGCAGCAGAGGTCACACTACGGTCCCACCCCAAGGCAGAAGCCACCATTTCCCTCCTGCCCTCCGAGATAACTTCCAGCCACAGCTGCAAACCCCTCCAAAACATCTCTCCCATCTGCCCCCGAAGCTTCAGTGGCTTCACTCTGCCATGAAGCAACTGGAGCACACGCGTCTGCCTTCTGCTCTATGGGCCACCTCGCACCAGGGCAGCTTGGCTCCTGGACCACCAGGCTCAGCATCTCCTGCCTCCATGCCCAGGCTCAGAATCTCCTGCCCCCATGCCCAGGCTCAGCTTCTCCTTCCCCCATGCCTCAGTAGCTCAGAGAGGCTCAGGAAGCTCCCAAGCAAGACACCCAAAACCCAGGGCAGCCACCGAGCTGCTTCTCCGCTCCCATCCCACGAGTGCAAGCTGGAACACAGAGGGTTCCACATAAATATGAGGAAAAACTTCTTTACGGTGAGGGTGACTGAACGCTGGCACAGGCTGCCCAGAGAGGTTGTGGAGTCTCCTTCTCTGGAGACATTCAAAACCCGCCTAGACACGTTCCTGTGTGACATGATCTAGGTAATCCTGCTCCGGCAGGGGGACTGGACTAGATGATCTTTCGAGGTCCCTTCCAATCCCTGACATTCTGTGATTCCGTGATCTGTGCCCCCCATCCAACCACCCTGCCTGCGCTGGCAAGCAGCCTGGCCGCTCTTGGGCAGCAAAAAGTGATGTGGTCCCCGAGCGTCACTGCAGGATCCGGCACCTTCCCAGGAGGTGTCAGGGCCGGACCAGCAGGATGATTTGGGAGAAGTGGCCCTCGGTTCTCTGCCATATCATGGAGCCACCACTATGAAAATGGCTTCACCATGGCGTGCCTCCTCCATGCGCGGCATGGAGGTTTCCCCACCAGGTTAGGGACAACGGAGGGTATTTAACCTGAATAACGATGCTTGGAGCAAACTGTTAGTATGCTGAGTGGGTTGGTTGGCACCAGGAGAAAGATCCTCCTCCGGCCGGTCCACAAGGGGCTGGAAAAATGGAAGCTTCTCAGAAGCAACAGAAAAACAAAATAGGAAGGGGTGTGCAAGAGAGGGAGCCTGCAGGGACACAGTGGCGTGGGTAGACAAAGTGGCAGCCAAGTGGGGGTTTGCCCCAGGTTCACCTGTGGGAGCAGCCCAGGCCGGGGTGCCCTGGAAGGCCCCCTGCTTTGGGGGACGAGCAGTGGTGGGGAGCAGGAGCATGTTGGGCATCGCTGGGGTAGAGGAGGCAGACAGCCTGCTCCTGAGGCCCAAGGGCAGCAGTGGAGGGTGCCCTCCCAGGGCTGCCGTTTACCCCCACTAGCTGAGCTTGCCCCACGTGGGAGAACAAGCTGGGCACGACCGCCCACAGGCACTTTGGGGGGCTCCAGCTGGCCCATGGGGACGTGGGGGAGAGTCCTGGCACAGGGCGGCAGCTCAGCGGGACGAGCACGGGGACAGGGCACACCAAGGCTGTGGGATCCCCATCCTCGGGGGTTTGAACCCCCCCAGGACACAGCCCTGAGCAGCCTGCTCTAACTGAGGCATTGCACCTAACTTCTGCTTGGAGCAGGGCCTGGAGCAGAGACCCCTCATCCATCCTGCGGCCCTGCCGGGGCTGGCTCCCATGGCCAGCAGTGCTCTGCCCCGCTCCAATGCCTGTCTTGAGCACCCCGAATTTGTGAGTCGGCCTTGGGGCACGCTGGCTGAATGCCCGGCTTTGCCATTGCCGGTGAAGCTGAGGCTGAGTTGGAGCTCTGGCACCACGGGGGGCTCCGGGGCGGTATCCTGCCTCCCATCGCATTTAAATCCCGCAGCAAACAAAGGGACTGAGGAAATTAAACTGGCGGCAAAAGCAGGCTGAGAGAAGAGGGCAGATGGGAACATGCCCTCGCTGGTGTCTCCTCCCCTCCCAGCCCAGCTGGAGAGCAGGGAAAGCCTCTCCCATCCTCCTGTCCTTCTCCTTCCCTCCCTCTGCTCCACCCCACCATCCTCTCCCCAGCCCTTTCTCCACACTGCAGCCCCAGGAGGCCATGAGGAGGGGGCACCTGGGGGACACGAGCCTTTTTCCCCCTCTCCTCCATCGCCAATGGTCATGCTAACCTCCGCCGGGGCCGAGAGCATCTCTTCCCAACCCAGGTCTCTCCTGGCCTGGCAGACGCCACCCACAACACCGTGTCCACCCCACACACGTATACGGTGCAGGGACGAAATCTGGGTCACTTGAGGAGGCGAGCAGAGGCTGCAGCAGCCCGGCTCTGCCACGGGGCCCGGCAAGCCCTCAATATCAGGATGAGGAGGGTGATGAGGCCTTCTACAGGCAGCTGAGAGCAGTCTCGCAATTACAGGGCCTGGTTGTTGTGGGGGATTTCAACTACCCTGATATTTGCTGGGAGGCCTACTCAGCCAGCCATCCCCAGTCCAGGAGGTTCCTCCAGTGCGTTGATGATAACTTTCTGATGCAAATGGTGGATGAGCCAACTAGGAGAGGAGCGCTGCTGGATCTGATCCTCACTAACAAGGAGGGTCTGGTTGAAGAGGTGAAGGTTGAGGGCAGCCTTGGTTGTAGCGACCATGAGATGGTAGAGTTCAGGATCTCATGTGGCAGGAACAGAATAGCTAGCAGAATCGCAACCCTGAACTTCAGGAGGGCCAACTTTGGCCTTTTCAAGCAATTGCTAGGGGAAATCCCATGGGACAGGGTACTAGAAGGTAAGGGGGCCCAAGATAGTTGGTTAGCATTCAAGGACTGCTTCTTCCGAGCTCAAGATCAGAGCATCCCAACAGGTAGGAAGTCAAGGAAGGGTACCAGGAGACCTGCATGGTTGAACAGGGAACTGCTGGGCAAACTCAAGTGGAAGAAGAGGGTGTACAGATCGTGGAAGGAGGGGCTGGCCACTTGGGAGGAATATAAGTCTGTTGTCAGAGGATGTAGGGAGGCAACTAGGAAAGCTAAGGCCTCCTTGGAATTAAACCTTGCAAGAGAGGTCAAGGACAACAGAAAGGGCTTCTTCAAATACATTGCAGGTAAAGCCAACACTAGAGGCAATGTAGGCCCACTGATGAATGAGGTGGGGGTCCTGGAGACAGAGGATAAAAAGAAGGCGGAGTTACTGAATGCCTTCTTTGCCTCTGTCTATACTGTTGGAGGCTGTCCTGAGGAGCCCCGGACCCCTGAGGCCTCAGAAGAAGTCAGGATAGAGGAGGAATCTGTCTTGGTTGATGAGGGCTGGGTCAGGGACCAATTAAGCAACCTGGACGTCCATAAATCCATGGGCCCTGATGGGATGCACCCGCGGGTGCTGAGGGAGCTGGCGGAAGTCATTGCTAGGCCACTCTCCATCATCTTTGCTAAGTCGTGGGCAACGGGAGAGGTGCCTGAGGACTGGAGGAAAGCGAATGTCACTCCAGTCTTCAAAAAGGGCAGGAAGGAGGACCCGGGTAACTATAGACCGGTCAGCCTCACCTCCATCCCCGGAAAGGTGATGGAGCAACTTGTGCTTGGTGCTGTCTCTAGGCACATCAAGGATAGGGGGATCATTAGGGGCACTCAGCATGGCTTCACCAACGGGAAGTCTTGCTCAACCAACTTGATAGCCTTTTATGAGGATGTTACCCGGTGGATAGATGATGGTAAAGCTGTGGATGTGGTCTATCTCGATTTCAGTAAAGCGTTTGACACGGTCTCCCACAGCATCCTCGCAGCTAAACTGGGGAAGTGTGGTCTGGATGATCGGGTAGTGAGGTGGATTGTGAACTGGCTGAAGGAAAGAAGCCAGAGAGTAGTGGTCAGCGGGACAGAGTCCAGTTGGAGGTCTGTGTCTAGCGGAGTTCCGCAAGGGTCGGTTCTGGGACCAGTTCTATTCAATGTATTCATTAATGACTTGGATGAGGGATTAGAGTGCGCTGTCAGCAAGTTCGCTGATGACACAAAACTGGGAGGAGTGGCTGATGTGCCGGAAGGCTGCGCAGCCATTCAGAGAGACCTGGAGAGGCTGGAGAGTTGGGCGGGGAGAAATTTAATGAAATATAACAAGGGCAAGTGTAGAGTCCTGCATCTGGGCAAGAACAACCCCATGTACCAGTACAAGTTGGGGGCAGAGCTGTTGGAGACCAGCGTAGGGGAAAGGGACCTGGGGGTCCTAGTGGACAACAGAATGACCATGAGCCAGCAGTGTGCCCTTGCGGCCAAGAAGGCCAATGGCATCCTGGGGTGTATTAGACGGAGTGTGGTCAGCAGGTCGAGAGAGGTTCTCCTCCCCCTCTACTCTGCCCTGGTGAGGCCGCATCTGGAGTATTGTGTCCAGTTCTGGGCCCCTCAGTTCAAGAAGGACAGGGAACTGCTAGAGAGAGTCCAGCGCAGAGCCACAAAGATGATTAAGGGAGTGGAACATCTCCCTTATGAGGAGAGGCTGAGGGAGCTGGGTCTCTTTAGCTTAGAGAAGAGGAGACTGAGGGGTGACCTCATTAATGTTTATAAATATGTAAAGGGCAAGTGTCAAGAGGATGGAGCCAGGCTCTTCTCAGTGACATCCCTTGACAGGACAAGGGGCAATGGGTGCAAGCTGGAGCACAGGAGGTTCCACTTAAATTTGAGGAAAAACTTCTTTACGGTGAGGGTGACTGAACACTGGCACAGGCTGCCCAGAGAGGTTGTGGAGTCTCCTTCTCTAGAGACATTCAAAACCCGCCTGGACGCGTTCCTGTGTGATATGGTCTAGGCAATCCTGCCTCGGCAGGGGGATTGGACTAGATGATCTTTCGAGGTCCCTTCCAATCCCTAACATTCTGTGATTCTGTGATTCTGTGTGAAGCCTTTCCAGTCTAACCCCCCTGACACCACTGTGGGACCTCCACCTTGCTCCTCCCCGTCTTCTACTTGCACAAGTAGTGCAGAATATCAGGAAGGTGTTGGCAATTACTTGGGATTTACATACACCCTGGAGGCCACAATCTAGTGGGCCAACTTACTCAGCGAAAGTGAGAGGCAGTAGACCTTGCTTCTTCAGATTGGTTTCTGCAGAGAACAAACCACCACACACGCTCGTAACCACACCCTGCAGGGTGTCAGGATTATCTTCTGGCTGCCCAGTGCTTCTCAGAGGAGTATTCCAGCAACAATTACTATCTCTGTAGTCAAATCAGCATATCCACTGTTCCTGGCATATCTAACTAGGGACGTAACACGATTCCTGACAAGAGGGTCCACATGAGCTGTCAAGCAGATAGGGTTTGTGCCTGTAGGTGTTGAGCCCTGGGGCAAGGTGAACACGGCTTCCACCCCAACCAAAACCATCCTGGTTACACACATCCCAGGGGAAGGGCGACTCACCGTGGATCCTGGCAAAGCTCTTGGTGGTGATGACCCTACCCCCCAAGTGACGTGGCTCCAATGCTGCGTGCTCCCGGCTTGAGCCCTCACCGTAGTTTTCATCCCCAATAACTGCCCATTTGACACCCATTTTCTGTGGCAAAAGAAACACATTTACATTTCTGCAGTCACTAAACTGAGGAATTAACAATAAATACCCACCCACACCCGTTAATTTTAGTGCTATGGAAGGACAGGAATAAAGGAACTAAGAGCTGCACAGCAGTTAGGCACTGCCATCCTTCGCTAACAAGGGCTGAGGAGGATTGTCGTCGGGACCCAGAGCAAATCTCTGCTGCCACCTTTCCTTCCATGGTCCTGTGCCAGAGCAGCATTCACACCAGCCATGATCCCTGCTCTACTTCTGGAAGCGATATGGAAAACTAACTTCTGTCTACTGGAAGAAGCAATCTAAGACCCCCGCCAGGCTGTCCAGAGGGTGAAAGGACATTTCTTGACGTTCTAAGCCAAGGTTTAAAGAATGAAGGGGACAAGACTACAATTTATTTAAACATTACACTAGTCACAGGTGAAACACTCCAGGAGGAGAGATTTAGTTGCAGTCTGATGACACCCATGTCTTGTAAGGTGTGCAATGCCTAATTCCCCTTTCTTCTGTCATGTCTGGTCCCCTCTGGGTCACAAGATCCTCCTCCCTTTTCCCCGTAGCAGTCAGGGAGACAATCTCCTCCAGGAACTGCCATCATCAGATTAAGTCCTAAGAAAAAGCCTCAACACTGAGTGACTTCACAGCTGCTGTTACTTGAGAGCAGGAGGGCGAGATCCTCAGTCTTGGCACAGACTGCCCAAAGTGTAAACATCCTCTTAAAATAGCTGTGTCAGGGGAAAGCCTCACCTTGTAGTAACGGGCTGTGTCGGGAACTGGCCCAAACTCCTGGGTTAATGCATTCCTCACAGAGTTGGCTTTGCCGTTTTCAACGTTGATGGCGGCACCGATGAGCAGGTTGTTGGAGATGTTGTCCAGATGGCCACGGAATCTGAGCCAGGGTCCAGCTGCAGAAATGTGGTCAGTGGTGCACTTCCCTTTCACCTAAAGGGTAGTAGAAGAGAAGAACGTCTCAGGATGGATCAGTAATTTGATCCTTCCTCAACACTTTTTATTCCTGAAGGATCCTCACAGCTCTTTTTAGGGGCACAAACCCAAGAGAATTCCATCTGTTACAGAAATCAAAGCGCTCTAAGGCAGAACACAATGGTCACCCTGCATGTGTTTGGTAGGAAGAACACCCCTGTTCCAAAGGGCAAATTACAAAACCGAGCTTAGCCGTGACACCTCCTGCCATGTCCTCGCTTCCCTCAGTAGCAAGTTCTTCAGGTACAAAAAGCAATTAAGTCCTTCCTGCTACAGCTCAGCCTCCCTGCTGGGGGGAGTTCAGCAAGATGCCAGGCAGTTTCCTCTAAGTTTGCAATCTGCACATAAGCCTCCTCAGCTTGTAAGAAAAGAATTCCCAGCCAGAGATAATGGCCTTCCAACTGCTACGTCCCAAAGTGCTTGCAAAGGAATTGTCTGTGTCAAACACAAGCACAGCTCAGTATGGCCCTTGGGAGCACCTGCAACTCTCTGCCACTGAGAATCAGCAATGTTCCTGAAGGTCAGTTCCTAAGGCATTGCATTTCAGAAGCCATCACTGTATTAACTCAAGTTTTCATCCCGTTAACTCACCACAGGCAGTGAGGAGAAACCCGTGTCTTCATTAAGAGACTGAAATGCAACATTTAACTATTGTCAAGTAATTTCTCTTTCTATAAAATGGGAAGAGAACACACACACTGATGGATGAGAAGTTCCTAACGACCTCAGTTCAGACAAAAGGCATCTCAGAACAGTCAGGTATTAGAGACACTAATTAAAGAACCCACCCACCTTTTCGCTGCAGGTTGTAACCGGGACAAATTCCGCAGACTGCACGGTATGGGTAGGATCGAATTACATGGTAGAACAAGCTTTATTTTTCATGGTATTAGCTAACCACTAGCCCAAAGGAGAAAAGTCTCTTAGTTATAACAGAAAGAAGTATCAGAAGGAAACACCTGGAAGGAAGGAAGGTTCTTGCTTCCCTTTCCGTAACAACGTGGTCGTAAGGGAGGGAATCACAGATAGCTCAAAGGCACATCTGAAGCTTCTAGCAATTGAAGTGCAAAGCCCTGTTTGAGCAGTCCTGTCATAGCTGGTCTTCCCCCACTTCACTCCTGACCTTGATGAGGATCAGCATGTCTTCTAGATCCTTGCCGTCCCACTTATCGAAGGGCTCAAGAAGCTGGAGGCGCTGGCTGCTGGGGCTCACATCCACATGCTGCCCACTGCCATCCTTGGGAGGATACTGATAGGTGTCCTGGCCTGGGTCAAACTCCTTCCAGAGAAGAAAGGAAAGTCATCAGCCTCAGCCATCCCCAAGAGCACACAAAGAAAACAAGCCAATACAGGCAACTGCACCCGATGCAGCTTTCACACTAAGGAAGAGGTCAGTGCATGAAAGTTCCCTTACTACACATAAAACACTACTAGTGACAGGCTTTCCCTCCCTCTGTCTCCAGACCAGGGGGTTGCCAGCTTGGGCAGCTCGTCTGCATCAGGTGCTTCTAATTTAAACTTCTTTCCATCTGCTCCTGTCAGGAAATCGGCCTCAGGGTTAAATTTTAGAGTGCCGGCAATGGACAGGGCTGTAACAATCTGAAAGAAAATAGAAAAGACAAATTTAAAGGCACATTCTAACCCCCATCTCTTCATTTGAAAGTCCTGCACCTAACAGTCTCAAAGCCAGCAGCCAAGATACAAACCAAGCTACACTGGGTCTCTTCTGCAGGCAGAGGAATTAGCTCCCAGGACACCCTCAACTATTCCATGCCCCTCCTCTGGCTGTTTCTTACCTCCGGAGAGGTCACAAATGCATGAGTCTCTGGATTGGCGTCATTGCGACCCGTGAAATTCCGGTTGTAGGACGTAACTATTGTGTTTTTCTCTCCTTTCTTGATGTCCTTCCTGTGAAAGAAACAAACATGCTCATCAAATCGAAAGGGAATACTGCTTCTAGATGTCTCGCTGCTAAAATCCTCCAGCTTGGCTTTGGTAGCAATCACTGTCTCTTGCAAAGGGCGACAGAGCACTGGCACAGGCTGCCCAGGGAGGCTGTGGAGTCTCCTTCTCTGGAGGTATTCAAAACCCACCTGGACACAACCCTGTGCAATGTGCTCTCGGGGAACCTGCTTTGGCAGGGGGTTGGACTAGATGGTCTCTAGAGGTCCCTCCCAATCCCAACCGTTCTGTGATTCTGTGAAACATGAATCGGTGCCTGGACATGTTTTCCTCATCCAGGCAGCAGAGGTCACACTACGGTCCCACCCCAAGGCAGAAGCCACCATTTCCCTCCTGCCCTCCGAGATAACTTCCAGCCACAGCTGCAAACCCCTCCAAAACATCTCTCCCATCTGCCCCCGAAGCTTCAGGGGCTTCACTCTGCCATGAAGCAACTGGAGCACACGCATCTGCCTTCTGCTCTATGGGCCACCTCGCACATCTCTGACTGAAGGGCAGCGGCTGGTCTGATTCAGAGTCTACACGCCTCCTGTCCATGTAAGGAGAGAATTGGTGCAAGTGCAGGCAAGCGTGTGTGCCTGCTCAGTCCATTCAGCAAACAAGTCCATTAAGAGGGC
This sequence comes from Nyctibius grandis, assembly GCF_013368605.1. Taxonomy (NCBI): domain Eukaryota; kingdom Metazoa; phylum Chordata; class Aves; order Nyctibiiformes; family Nyctibiidae; genus Nyctibius; species Nyctibius grandis. The sequence goes on along the minus strand of NC_090659.1, from coordinate 4,535,598 downwards.
AGCTGTTAAGGAAAAGTATGACTGTGGGCTTGTTGGAGGAGGCATTAAGCATTGGCTGGACATACCCACACATAGACTTAGATAGTTGGTCCCCAAGCTGTGACAGCATCTACTATTTACTAAATATTACAATTAATTAAAACATCATTTTCAGCTCGCCACGGAAAAGGGGAGAAAGTAGGTGGTGGTTTCTCTACAGAAACACTTCATTTTAATCAAACATGAGTTTTGCCCTAAGTTTAGCCTAGAATGGGAACGAACTTCCCACAAAGGGCTTGCTCACATCCTAAACTCTTCTTAAAGGAGAAAACTGGATTGCAGGTGGGTGCTAGCCATGCGTCAGCCATGGCCATCCACAGAATCCCAGAAGCAAAAATCCCTTGCTATGCATACTGTTATCTTCTCAGGGTTCCAGTTCCAATCCCATTCTTAGACGCCCAGGTAAAGATACCACGTCAAAACACTGTCAAGGTGACGGCAGGACCCACGGGCGTAGTAACACAACACTTGTTACTACACCTCGAGCAATAAGTGAAGACAAAGTTTAAGAGGTTTCCATTAGTCACCTCTGGACTCCTAAGTACCGTCTGGAAGAGAGTTTAACCCTTACTGTTTGGAAGCGTAAAGAGCGGTCAATACTCACGTAACCGTCTCTTTCAATGGTGGCACGGATCTGCTCTGAGCCTGGTGTGATTGTGAACTGAGATCTGCACTTCAATCCGTGCGCTAGTGCCTGTTTCGCCACTGCTGCAGAGCGTCCCATGTCCTCATAGCTGGAGTTGGTGCAGCTGCCAATCAAGCCTGTGGTGTTTGACACGAACAGGGAGGTGGTTACTGCAGCCCCTCGTTCTAGGAATCTCCTCCCCGATTCATCTTTCAGCAGAAAAAACAAGGGACAACCATGTTTTCTGCTGACAAGGAATCTGAAACGGTTTCAGGTACTAACACTGCCAGGCCTCCCAGCAAGATACTGCGGTTACAAACAATCCCTTTTCTACCTTTGGAAGTTGCACAGTCAGAACACACTACTGGTCACTAGTCTGGTTATTGTTTTACAAGGTCAGAGTGTCACCTACTTGCACTTTGGTTAAGCAAATCACCACAGAGAGGTACTGTTCCATGAAGACAGAAAAGGCTTCAAATCAAGATGGCAAGAAATGGAGGAAACGATGAAAAGAAAGCATCCTTTGTTACAGTACAAAGACCACATGAGGACATACTATACTGTCCTGACAGCATTCTGGTGCTAATCAGCGGAAAATAAATTCTCTTTCAGTTCCAGCTGCTCTTGATCCTATTTGTAACACTATTGAATAATACATTTCCCACCTGGGATGTGGCCTTTACAACATCTTTGCATTCTTTTCACTCCCCCAGTGAGTAACCTTGCGAAGCCAGCCGACAGGTTCCCATCCCACAAGTGAGTATAGAAGTAGCCAAGCCTGCTCTTTAGGACAGCAAGTACTAACTTTACTACATCCCAAGAGCTCAACAGCCAGCTGCTGGGAGGCCTGACAATCATGCTCCTGGCTCCTGACAGATCTTTGCAACAGAAAAATCCATGCAACAGACTTAAAGGTGCTCTTCAACAGGTAACATTCCTGTCAACCCAATCATTCAAAAGTTTTCAAGAAGGAAAATCAACTTGTCTGTCTCTGGAGATTAAACTCCTTTCAACTATCCCAGATCTCATCCCACACACCTGGCCCACGTGGGCACTACTCTTCCCAGCAAATTCCTATGGCCATGAAGAGATGACACTGCAGCAAAGTCAAAGGACGCACAGCAGTAATTAAAGGACTGGGATACCAAGCTATGTGACCATAATGTTTTCTTTCTGTAAGCCACTCGCCCCATGGCACGGCTGACCCGAGATCTTTGATGGAGGGCCATAGCTCAGGCGGGTGCCGTGAGCTGCCGGCGATGGGGATGGGTCTCAGCCACCCAGTCCCTGCACAGTGATACGCCGCCCCACGCCGCCCCATTTCCCCCAGCCCCACGGCACGCCCCGCTGCTGCTGTGCTGCGGACAGCGGAACCAAGCGGGGTGCCTGTCTCGCTGGAGCAGGGTTCAGGAGGATGAGCCAAGCACCCCCCCAGTCTCTCCCCGACCCCCTCCTGCTCTCAGCACCTGCTTCAGCCTGGGGCAGCTGGTGGGCCAGGGGGTAGGACTGGTTCCCCTGCTCCCCATGGTCTTGGGGGCAAGGAAGGGGACATGGGGCTGAGCTGCTCCTGGAGCCAGGGGATGGCACGGGAGGGGTCTGCTTCCCCTGTCCCCCTCAACACACAGTTACAAACACACACAGAGAAAGGAAATCATAACCTTATAAAAGACACTGAACGCAAACGCCTGCATGTTTGGGGGCAGCCCCAGCCCCATCGCCACCTTGGCTCCCCCTGTGCCCCCCATGACCGGCTGGGCAGGCTTGCACTGTGGGGCCGAGCGGCCGGTGGCAACCCCTGGGCGCCTAGGAGCCGATGATCTGGCCAGACCATGTCTCGTGCTTCGTGTGGGGCGCCAGGTTGGTGAGGACCACCTCCATGGCCTGGAACTTCTGGTTCTGGGGAGGGATGGAGCAGACCTTGTACGTCACCTCATCCCCTTCCACCGGGACGTACTCCGCCTCTGAGGAGAAGGAACACACCTCCACACAATCCAATGTGAATCAAAGTGAAGACGCTTTATTAAGCATAAGCTGTCCCTTTTATACATTTTGTACTTTCCCTGGCTGTAAGCATGTGCATTGCTACTGGTTAGTATTACTAAACATACTCTTCTTTGATGTGTTGATTGGTCTTTTCTTAATTGGCTCCATCAGTTCTTGTTTCTTCTCCTCCGTGTTCGGCTCCCACCGGCTACTCCCTCAATTCTTGTTTGCTCAGCTACTGTTTTTCCTCATCTCTCCAAGGTCGGCTTGTTGACACTAGCTACATGAATCTTGTCACGCAGCTAGGCCCTCACTCCATACTCTCCTACTTCTGGCTCATTACATGACCATTCTCCTCCAAAAACCCCTCTACAATTCCCCCTTTCTTTTCTTGAGCCAGAAGGGCCGTGTTTATCATCCGCTGCAGGGCCCTTTGCAAGCAGGAGAATAAACACGGTAATGCAAGCATGATAATACAAATCACGAACAATCCCATCAATAGCATTTTAATCAATCCCACCAGCCATCCAGGAACCCACGCTGTTCCCGTATTTTCTGCGTGGTATCCATGAGCTCTTTGATCTGCTTATGAATTGACTTGGAGTGATCATTCAGATCCATGCAACACATCCCATCAAAATCCTGACATCCATGACCGTGCACTAATAATAAAAAGTCTAGAGCAGCTCTATTTTGTAAGGTAGCATGTCAGATACTATCTACATCATTGGCTAATGTTCCTAAAATTCTAGAAGTTTGGTTAGCTCTTTTTGCAACCTAGCAAGCTAAATTTCACAATTGTGTTAACCCTTGGTCAGCATCGTTACATTCTATCCCTATGTTAGTGACACTTCTTTTTTACCTGGCCTTATGTAGGTTAGTATGGTTAGCATGACTTTTCACATAGGCATTAGTAGTCTTAATTTACCTATGGTACACGGACCTCCCAGTTTCTTACTGGGCAACTTTGGCCAAGCCCTATCCCCACAAATTAGGAATAGACCCTTTGGTAATTTTTGCTTTCAGATCCCTTTAAGGGGACCCCCACTAGACATGTATGAAAGGGTTGTTCAGGCTGAGCTAAGGAGGCACAAAACTGTGTCGGGTTCAGGCTCCGCATCAGAGTCACACAAACGTTGTGACTCCCCTTCCACGGTGTCAGCGGAAGGACTATCGGTTGATGACCTTTTGTCAGGTCCAGGATCCAAAGCAGGCTTAACACAGAAAAAACAACCCCTTGCTTCATCATGACTGCGCCTTTTGCTCCCTTTTCTATACCTCCCACGCAAGCCTTTTTTCACACTTCCCGCAGTCAGGGCACTGGATCTCTCGAGAGGTCAGTGTTCCGAGGCAGATCCTGAGTTGGCTCCTGTAGTTCAGGTTGGTTTTGTAGCCACGGCTTCACCCACTTAGCTGGTACCCATTTGGCTCCTGTATCTGTAATGACACATGCATACCCTCGACCCAACGTTATTAATTTCATTGGACCTTCCCACACACCAGTCACCCCATTTTTTACCATCACTTTGGCTTGTTCCTGTTCTTTCTGAAAAGCCTCCATACCTCCCTTTAACCCTGCACCATGTTTTACCGCTGGGGGTACAGAGTAGTCCTGTGGCAAGCATAAAAGGTTTAGTACATAAAGCGCTTTACACAACCTGTCAGGAGGAGATAGCCCTGGCTCTCCCCCTTTTTGTTTTTGGAAAAGGTGTTTCAGAGTTTGATTCATGCGCTCCACAATAGCTTGTCCCGTTGGTGAATGTGGGACGCCCGTTACATGTGTTATACCCCACAGCTGGAAAAAGTCCTGTGTGGCGCGTGCCACATAGCCTGGGCCATTGTCCGTTTTAGTCGTCTGTGGAATGCCCAGGGCCGCAATAGCAGAACGCCTGTGTCGCTGAACGTGTTTGCTGGATTCGCCTGTTTGCGCTGTAGCTATAATCAAAGAAGAAAAAGTGTCAATTGTTACAGGAACATATTTTAACCTGCCAAATTCAGCAATGTGAGTTACATCTGTTTGCCAAATGTCCAAGGCCTGCAGTCCTCGAGGATTGGTTCCTTGTACCTGCGTAGGTTGCGGCAGTTGCTGACAATCAGGACACATGGCCACGATATTCCGAGCATCACTGTGTGACAAATGAAATTGTCGTCGCAGTGCCCGATGTCCTTGATGAAAAAACTCATGTGACATACGTGCCTGCTGTTTAATGTCCGGCACCTGTACAGTCATTGCAGTAGAATTTGTGGGGTCAGAAACCAAAGAGTCCACTCGAGCATTGCCTTCTGCAATAAACCCAGGCGAATTAGTATGACTTCTTACATGTAAAACATAAAACAATGCAGTTTGGATTTGAATTTCTTGCCACAGAGCTCGCAGCAATTCAAAAACACACTGATTACGTGTATGCTCTATAACAGATCTATCCAATTGCTTTACAATGCCAGCTACATATGCTGAATCAGTAACCAAATTAAAGGGAGTTGGAAAATTCTGAAATACTTCTAATACAGCTCGTAATTCTACCACCTGAGGTGAACCCTGTTGTTGTACTACCATAGATTCCCACTTGCCGTCAGAATACCAGACAAGGCCCACCTCGCCTGTTTTTCCAGATCCATCCATAAAAATGGTAATTCCCTCCGCAGGAGTGTCTGCGCACCACACTCCTGTGGCAATTGGAAGTTCCGCACTCAATTTTATAACAGGATGGGAGGGCAAGTGGTAAACAACCTGTCCCGAGAAATTCTCCATGGCTGTTTGCAAAGCAAAGCTATTGGCCATACTCCACTCAAAGTACTGAGCTGCAATAGGAACGGTCAGTGATGCAGCATCTCTGGCCACAAGCTCCCGACATCGCATCCGTCCTTTGATGATAATCTGTGCCAATTGCTCTGCAATCATGGGGACAGTTTTCTTTGTTCTTGAAGGTAGAAACAACCAGTTCCAAAACATGTAACAAATCTGACCATTCTGAATTCCATTGACCAATTATTGCATACGGAATTTGCCTATCAAACAAAGTGATAATTTGTATTTCCTGATTCAAATCAATACGATGTACAAATTCGGAATGTAGCCTGCTTTCTACTTCTGTAATCAGTTGCTGTACCTCTGCGCTTTAGTGTGTCCCTTCTTTCCACATCCAAAGCATTGCATCTCCTGAGTCTTATGTTCCACAGTACCCACTTTTGCACAAACCTTTATCATAGCATTCAAATCTGGTTTTCCAGGTAAAGCTTCAATGATCTTTTGACAATCAGCATTAGCATTATCCCTAGCTAATTGCGTAACTAGAGTATCTCGTAAACCAACATCAAAAACTTGCTTTTCAACTGCTTCTTGTAGCCTCTCAACAAAGGATAAAAAGAGCTCCTTGGGTCCTTGTCTTACAGTAGTATATAACTGCATTCATACCCAGCGCGCTTTTTTTTTTTTTTTTTGGTGATTGAACGGATAAAAACAGCCACTCCACAACGTGTAGCGGATCCTGCCAGCGCTCCTTCCACTGGCCCAGTAATCCCATGGGATGACAGCTGGCAATGGCTACATATAAACTTACTGGTGTCTCTAAATCCACACGATGTACCTTTTTCTGTTGCATACCATTGACATATTGTGGGACTGTTTTTCATGCCTTGCGGTAATACCGTCCACTGGTATCGTTGACAAGGCGCCATGTTGTTCCTACTAGGTATTGAAAAAGCAAATTAGCATTTGTCAGTTTCATGTAAAGGGATGGTGAAAAAACAATCTTTCAGATCAATAACCAAAACGTATAGTCTGCATCAATAACTCCTGGTAAAACAAATAGACCTTGCAAGGTTACACTAGGACGTCCGAGTAACAGTGCACTTAGCCCATTTCCAGTGGGTCCCACGGCATTCAGTGGTACCTTATGCACTCTGCTGTTCTCTGTTGTGATTGCAGTTGCTGTGGTAACATCCAGCCCGGCGCTTCCTGTGGTTCGGGCTGCGAGTTGACTGCTTAGGCCTGGAACTGGTTCGGAAGATTCATTTGTGTCAGCACACGGTTCCTCCCCGCGTTCTTTCTCCAGTTTCCCTGCACTCTGCAGCTGGTTGTTATCAGCTGACCTTGAGCATCATACTTAGACCTGCACAGCTTCACAAGATGCCCCAGCTTCCCACAGCACTGACACATCAAAACAGAGTTCTCTCTCCCACTCAGCTTCGACTTCTTAAGGCAGTTTTTCTTAAAGTGACCTTCTTGCCCGCATGTATAACAACGATGAACTACCTTAACTGCTGCTGCAAAAGTTTTTGCTAAATGCTCCATCTGAAATGTGGTGGTTCCCACTTTCCCGCAAGCATCCATTAGTTCAGTTAAGGTGGGGTTACGATTTGCCATCCCTGCAATAACTTTCCTGCAGTCCTCGTTTGCGTTGTCCTTCGCTAACTGTAACAACAACGCTGCTTTAGCAGCCCCGTTTTGTATTTGTTTGTCTAAGGCAAATCACTCCCCAACTGAATGGCTCCCATTCGGGTGGGCCGCTTCCGTCCCCTCGATATACCGAGCAAGCCAATACCCCGCCACCCATAGCAGACGCGGCCCCGAAATCACCGTCCCCAAGTATGTGCTCTCTTAATTTTCTCCAGAACCTGGCCAGGTCCAGGCCAGACACAGTAACCTGGACTGGCTGCAGCGCGAATAACTCCTCCACGCTACCGCCTGACTTTCCCGACCCTCGGGCTCTGCAGCAATTATGTCCCGCTTCCACCTCTTCAGAAAGGTCTATCAAGGGTGGCTCAGTCTCAGATTCGGGTAACAGGACGGTAGAAGGATCAATGTTCCGCCGCTGTTCCCTGGGCGGTGGGGGGGGGCTCTGGCGGCACAGAGGGTGAAGGGGGGGGGCTCTGGCGACGCAGTGGGGGGGGAGCTCTGGCAGCGCGGTGGGCGAAGTCACTGTGAAAGGAGCTGTAGCCGCCTCAGCCGCCGCCTTTGCCTCTCTGTCCTCCTTCAATTGCTCCAGTGAGTCTTTAACTAATCTCCACGTCATCAAACGACACAGTGGCGATCTTGTCCCCCCTTGAGGCAGCCTCAAACAGAGAAGTTCCAGCGCTTTGCCACGTACTAACTTCGAAAGCAGTCTGCGCTGTAGCTGGCAAATTATTCTTTTTACACCATTATTTACAATAATTTACACCAATTATTTACATCAATAGTCTGTGGAGCAAATGCTCATCGTATTTTACCCCTCTCTTAGAGAGGATATGTAGGAGAAGCCTTACTATCGCACTTTCTTCTTTACAAATATTTTGGCCCATCTCCTTTTTCCCCTCTGCTCACCTCACTGCGTGTCCCGTTGCAACGTACTATTCTTTTCTTGCGAGTCGTCCTCCGGCTCGCCCCGGTCTTCAGTCCCGTTGAGCCGTGCTCCAGCCGGTGTACCTCCTTCTGGGCTATTCCCCGAACTTGCTGTCGATCAGCGTCTCATCGGGGTCACCATCTGAGGAGAAGGAACACGCTTCCACACAATCCAATGTGAATCAAAGTGAAGACGCTTTATTAAGCATAAGCTGTCCCTTTTATACATTTTGTACTGTCCCTGGCTGTAAGCATGTGCATTGCTATTGGTTAATATTACTAAACATACTCTTCTTTGATGTGTTGATCGGTCACTGCTCTGCCACTGGTCTTTTCTTAATTGGCTCCATCAGTTCTTGTTTCTTCTCCTCCGTGTTTGGCTCCCACTGGCTACTCCCTCAATTCTTGTTTGCTCAGCTACTGTTTTTCCTCATCTCTCCAAGGTCGGCTTGTTGACACTAGCTACATGAATCTTGTCACGCAGCTAGGCCCTCACTCCATACTCTGCTACTTCTGGCTCATTACATGACCATTCTCCTCCAAAAACCCCTCTACACCCCTCGATGCTGTGGGAGAGGAGAGGCGGTGGGTCTGGGGCCAAGAGCTGGATGACCGCCCTGGACCACCCAGCACCAAGGAAGGCACCCAACCCACCAGCTGTGCCTTGGGAAAGAAAACCCACCTGTGATGGGGGGTAAAGGACAGGCAGAGTCCCATCCCCACCCCATGGAGACATCCCCATCCCGGCCCGTGGTTCTCCAGCCCCATGCTGATGGCACAGCTCCCTCAGGTTGTCCCAGCACCGCACAACCCCCCGACTTACTCAGACACGTGGACGAAAATGTCCTCTGTGCCATTCTCGGGGGTGATGAACCCGTGGCCCTGGGAGGCGTGAGAACTGCTTGCAGACACCCTTGAAGATGGGGCCAGCGGAGGCACGTGCTGTCCTGCGGGAGGAAAAGGATGGAGAAACATCTCACTGGTGGCACTCACCCGGGGGGCAACGTGGGGGGAGGTTTGCTATGAGAATATGGCGCTCTCTGGGAGAGTACATGGCACCCACCCGCAGCACCCCGGGCAGGTGGGTGTGGTGATGCCGGGCACCGAGATGGCCGGAGATGAGCAACGTGCTTCAGGCATAAAGGATTTTGCAGGCGCTGCTGGTGACCACCGTCCCTGCTCGGCTCAGTCGGACAGTGCCAAGCCTGCTCGCTGCATGCGGGTACTTACGCCGAGTAGGTCCTGGTCCTCTTGGTGGGGAGGGGGCTCGGCAGGTCCCGCAGCAGAAGGTTGCCCCGCTCCCAGATGCGGCTGCCCTCCCGCTGGAAGGGGAAGGTGGGCCACACGGGTGACTTGGGGGAGTGCAGGGGTGGCACCGCCGGCGGGGCGCTGGGGTCTGACGACATCGTGGGGCCGGAGGGCTCCTCCGTTTCGGGGACGGGCGGGCAGGCGGTGGGAGAAAGGGCGTCCGGATGCGCGGGTCTACTGCCTGCGACTTGGGGAGCAAAGGGGAGGTGGTTACAGACCCCCAGGGGGGCTTTGGACAGGGCGTGGTTTGCTGTCAGAGATTGCCCCCTCTGCTCCTGGTCCCACACCTGTGTGGGCAGACAGCGTGACACTGGCCTTCAGTACTGGGCACCAGCCCCCGGCACTGGGAATCGCCCCGGCAAGCCTGTCGTGGCTTGGAGCAACCAGGGGTGTTCCAGGAAATCAGTCCCAAGGGAAGGAAAGAGCCCGGTTCTTTGCTTCATCTTTCATTCTCCAGGATGATCCCACATATTGGAGATGAAGTCACTAAAAAGCACGCCCTGGGAGAAGGAGCAGCTGAGCGCAGGGTGCCACGGGCAGGGACCATTTTGACAAGGATACCCATGCGGTGCCAGCACGCCTGGTCCCCCGGCCTCTGAGATGTCCCCCCAGCCCAAGATTTCTGCAAAAGGGGTGAAGGAAAAAGGCTGAGACAACCAGTAGGTCAAGGTCTGAGGTCTCCCCACAGCTGGAGGCTGCCTCAGCGCTGTGGGATTTAGGACCCAACCCCAGCCCCAACCAGTGTCTCACTGCCCGCCTGGGCACATCCCTACAGGGAAGGGACACAGGGAGGCTATTGTGGGGCAACCAGCAGCATGCACAGCCCTCGGGCACCTCAGATGAGCCACGACACAAGCACGACCTCCTGGCGCTGCGGTCATCGGGCTCCAGTTTTTGGTTGGCATCACACAGTTTGAAAAGAGTTAAAGTCCCAAGGGGCAGAAACCCCACAACCTTCGGCTGCCAGAGGATGTGCAGGACCTGGTGATGGACCCTGATGGCCAGGGCGCCTGCCAAAGAGTAGGAGCTGGAGCAAGTGTGGGCAAGGCTGTCCTCGTCAAACCACCCCCAGCATGAAATTCGGGGGGTTGTGCATTTTGAAGTCTCCCAGCAAGATGCTCTGGTGCCTGGTCAGCACCACAGCCACTTGCTCAGAAAGCCTTTGCTCTGCCCATGTCTTCTCCCATCAATCGTCGTGTTTGATGCTGGGTGCCTCTGTCTTGGGGTGCCCCATGCTAGTGGCTGCTTGGGGGCACTGCTCTTTGGGGGTGCTGGGCGGGGGCTCACCTGACTCCATCACCCCTCAGGCTTGGGGACTTCCCCATTGCCCTGAGCTGAGGAGTCCGACATCCCGCACAGTTACTGTCCCCTTCCCTGCCACCCCCTCCAGCCCTTCCTGCCCCACTGGGGTGTGAGGCGTCTTTGGGACTACACCTGCACACGCCGGGAAACCCAGAGAATATTTCATTTGGTTTCTGACTCGTCCACGGCACCTTGAGATGCAGAGGCCTTGGGGGTATGTGTGAAAGGGGGTCACCTCCGCTCCCAAATGAGCAGGCACGAAGGACATGGGAAAAGGTTTCTAGAGCAGCTGAAGTTTCAGGGAGGGACCAGGCGACTCCTGTTCCCCTCACCCACCTCTGCTTGCTTCCCCTGCGAGGAGGTCTGCCTGTTGCTGAGCCCTGACAGCTGCCAGTCCCACTTGGGTGCCCATCCACTCCTTAGCTGTTTCCTAACAACTGCCCACTCTCAGCCCTGCAAAGCTTCACCCCAAGATCCAGGCAGCAGAGGTCACACTACAGTCCCACCCAAGGCAGAAGCCACCATTTCCCTCCTGCCCTCCGAGATAACTTCCAGCCACAGCTGCAAACCCCTCCAAAACATCTCTCCCATCTGCCCCCGAAGCTTCAGTGGCTTCACTCTGCCATGAAGCAACTGGAGCACACGCGTCTGCCTTCTGCTCTATGGGCCACCTCGCACCAGGGCTGCTTGGCTCCTGGACCACCAGGCTCAGCATCTCCTGCCTCCATGCCCAGGCTCAGAATCTCCTGCCTCCATGCCCAGGCTCAGCTTCTCCTTCCCCCATGCCTGACTAGCTCAGAGAGGCTCAGGAAGCTCCAAGGCAAGACACCCAAAACCCAGGGCAGCCACCGAGCTGCTTCTCCGCTCCCATCCCATGAGTGCAAGCTGGAACACAGAGGGTTCCACATAAATATGAGGAAAAACTTCTTCACAGTGAGGGTGACTGAACGCTGGCACAGGCTGCCCAGAGAGGTTGTGGAGTCTCCCTTCTCTGGAGACATTCAAAACCCGCCTGGAGGCGTTCCTGTGTGACATGATCTAGGTAATCCTGTGTGACATGATCTAGGTAATCCTGCTCCAGCAGGGGGATTGGACTAGATGATCTTTCGAGGTCCCTTCCAATCCCTGACATTCTGTGATTCTGTGATCTGTGCCCCCCATCCAACCACCCTGCCTGCGCTGGCAAGCAGTCTGGCCGCTCTTGGGCAGCAAAAAGTGATGTGGTCCCCGAGCGTCACTGCAGGATCCGGCACCTTCCCAGGAGGTGTCAGGGCTGGACCAGCAGGATGATTTGGGAGAAGTGGCCCTCGGTTCTCTGCCATATCATGGAGCCACCACTATGAAAATGGCTTCACCATGGCGTGCCTCCTCCATGCGCGGCATGGAGGTTTCCCCACCAGATTAGGGACAACGGAGGGTATTTAACCTGAATAACGATGCTTGGAGCAACTATTAGTATGCTGAGTGGGTTGGTTGGCACCAGGAGAAAGATCCTCCTCCGGCCGGTCCACAAGGGGCTGGAAAAATGGAAGCTTCTCAGAAGCAAAAGAAAAACAAAATAGGAAGGGGTGTGCAAGAGAGGGAGCCCGCAGGGACACAGTGGCGTGGGTAGACAAAGTGGCAGCCAAGTGGGGGTTTGCCCCAGGTTCACCTGTGGGAGCAGCCCAGGCCGGGGTGCCCTGGAAGGCCCCCTGCTTTGGGGGACGAGCAGTGGTGGGGAGCAGAAGCATGTTGGGCATCGCTGGGGTAGAGGAGGCAGACAGCCTGCCCCTGAGGCCCAAGGGCAGCAGTGGAGGGTGCCCTCCCAGGGCTGCTGTTTACCCCCACTAGCTGAGCTTGCACCACCTGGGAGAACAAGCTGGGCACGACCACCCACAGGCACTTTGGGGGGCTCCAGCTGGCCCATGGGGACGTGGGGGAGAGTACTGGCATGGGGCGGCAGCTCAGCGGGACGAGCACGGGGACAGGGCACACCAAGGCTGTGGGATCCCCATCCTCGGGGGTTTGAACCCCCCCAGGACACAGCCCTGAGCAGCCTGCTCTAACTGAGGCATTGCACCTAACTTCTGCTTGGAGCAGGGCCTGGAGCAGAGACCCCTCATCCATCCTGCGGCCCTGCCGGGGCTGGCTCCCATGGCCAGCAGTGCTCTGCCCCGCTCCAATGCCTGTCTTGAGCACCCCGAATTTGTGAGGCGGCCTTGGGGCACGCTGGCTGAATGCCCGGCTTTGCCATTGCCGGTGAAGCTGAGGCTGAGTTGGAGCTCTGGCACCACGGGGGGCTCCGGGGCGGTATCCTGCCTCCCATCGCATTTAAATCCCGCAGCAAACAAAGGGACTGAGGAAATTAAACTGGCGGCAAAAGCAGGCTGAGAGAAGAGGGCAGATGGGAACATGCCCTCGCTGGTGTCTCCTCCCCTCCCAGCCCAGCTGCAGAGCAGGGAAAGCCTCTCCCATCCTCCTGTCCTTCTCCTTCCCTCCCTCTGCTCCACCCCACCATCCTCTCCCCAGCCCTTTCTCCACACTGCAGCCCCAGGAGGCCATGAGGAGGGGGCACCTGGGGGACACGAGCCTTTTTCCCCCTCTCCTCCATCGCCAAGGGTCATGCTAACCTCCGCCGGGGCCGAGAGCATCTCTTCCCAACCCAGGTCTCTCCTGGCCTGGCAGACGCCACCCACAACACCGTGTCCACCCCACACACGTATACGGTGCAGGGACGAAATCTGGGTCACTTGAGGAGGCGAGCAGAGGCTGCAGCAGCCCGGCTCTGCCACGGGGCCCGGCAAGCCTTTCCAGTCTAACCCCCCTGACACCACTGTGGGACCTCCACCTTGCTCCTCCCCGTCTTCTACTTGCACAAGTAGTGCAGAATATCAGGAAGGTGTTGGCAATTACTTGGCATTTACATACACCCCGGAGGCCACAATCTAGTGGGCCAATTTGAAGTGGCCTCAGGCTCTTCCATTAGCCCTGTTACGGATACGTGTCCAACCAAAACGTGAAACATCAATCAGTCCTTAGGAACTGTTGTATGCAAAACCTTAGGAATCTCCTGAACCGAATGTAGACATGCATTTAAAAGGGAAACAGGATGGGTATAACTATCTGCTTTCTTTAGGAAAAACTCTAACTGTGCTTCGGAGTGGGATTGTGTGGAACAGACCTCTGTCTTTAGAAAATCCTGTTCATGATTTTCAGCCGGGAGATTATGTTTATAGAAAGACCTGGACCTCTGAATCTCTTCAGAAACGTTGGAAAGGACCCTTCCAGGTGTTGCTGACCACATTCACTGCCATAAAGATCGCTGAATCGGATGCATGGATACATTACACCAGAGTAAAGAAAGCTCCGCCAGTTTGGAGAGTTGCTAACAGGGATGCTGAAACGTCAAAATTGACTCTGAGACATGTCTGACTTTAGAGATCAGTCTGTAATACTTGCGGAACTAATATTGATTTAGGAAGTTTTGTTAGTGGGAGCCGGGTTAGAGACAAAAATTGAACAACATGGGATAACCAAAGAATATGGGAACACAGACCCTCCAATAAAAACACATCAGTTAATGTATCTCCCAAGGAAAACTCCTGAAGAAAATTTAATGTTAGGATTAATCAAGGAGTTTGCCAGCTTGCAAAATGTGTCACCAATTACAGCTTGTTTACCAATACCAAGGGCAGTGGGTGAACCAATTCCATGGGGAATTTTAACTATGAATTTAACTAACTTAGAATACAAAAATGGGACAATGCAAAAGATTTAATTGTGGAAAAGATACAATTCAGAGTCCAGGATTAGCACTGTATTAATCTTGCTACTAATATTTATGACTATTTTTTGATTTATTATCGCCTAAAGAAACAAATAAACACCCAAACTGCCTTCGATCGAATGATTATTCAGGCAGTAACCAGACCACAAGATGAAAGTTACAAAAATGTTTAAGGCTCCCACTAACAACATTCAACAAATCATATTAATAGATAAACTTTAGAAATAGATGTGAAAGTCTTGAAGTGATTTTCAAAACTTTCAAACCGGGGAAATGTTACAAATATTCGAAATTAAATGGAATTCAGTTGAATCACAAAATGACAGGTTTAGTAGGTTAGGTATAATGGGGAAGGGACGCTGTATTCTATTTTTTTTTTTTCTTCTCTTTTACTTGCTATTTGATTTGCCCGTAAACTGCCGTGGGGATGGAGAAATTCTTCAAATTCTCTATCTTATCAACCTAAAGCTACATTAACTCCCTAAGCATATCCTTAGAATAGTACAGAACATTACGGTTGTGCCAAACCCAGCGAGAACTGGTACGGAGGTTTGACCAAGAGCCAAGGGACTACTACACCTGCCAAGGAGGAGAGGTGAAAAGTGCACAGCGAGGAAGACATACAGCCTTCATCCCTGAGAGCCCGGCCCACGACCACCAGAAGAAACTGCGCCTGCGCAACCAGGAGGAGTTAAAGGCGGAGGCCATGGAAATGATTTCTCGGAACTCATGATAACAAAGACCGCCTTTTCGGGGGAAAGTTATGAATATGTATAGGAATCCTTGAAATCATAATGCATACGTAACATTTTACTACATAAATTCAAGATGAATTATCAAGGGGGTGCGCACGGGTTTGGAGGGTTACCCCCGCGCTGCCCAGCGCTGCAATAAAGATGTGCCTGCTGCTTAACGCTACGTTGGGGTTAAGAGGTTTTATTCACAATTTCGGTGACGCTGGGGGCACCGTACGCACTTAGCTTCATCTCTGCTGCAGCTCCTTCATTCTGTTCAGGGCACTGCCAGCTTGAAACCACTCTATCTGTGACTCGTTGAACGTGTGGTTCAGCACGATTGTCTCTTGGCTCCCATTGGGATGCTTGATGATGCATTTCAGAGGCTAAAAGGAAGAAGACAGCTTTTATTCCCCCCCCTTCTCTTTCAAGGGAGCAAGTTAACTGAAGCTTCTCACAGGAAAATTCCTACATGTTTAAAGGGTTGAAAATGGAATATTCGAGCTTGGGGGGTCTTAACATAGCCGTGTGGATGCAGTTCCTTCTAGGGAGCATTCATGCTTAAGGCAGGAAGAGTGTGGCCAACAGCTCAAGGGAGGTTATCCTGCCCCTCTACACGGCCCTGGTGAGGCCACATCTGGAGTACTGTGTCCAGCTGTGGGCCCCCCAGCTCAAGAAAGACAAGGAATTACTGGAGAGAGTCCAGGGGAGGGCTACAAAGATGATCAGAGGACTGGAGCATCTCTCCTACGAGGAGAGCCTGAGAGAGATGGGTCTGTTGAGCTTGGAGAAGAGAAGGCTTGAAAGGGGACCTTATCAACACTTACTAATACCTTAGGGGTGGGTGTCAAGAGGAGGGGACCAGACTCTTCTCAGTGGTGCCCAGTGACAGGACAAGGGGCAATGGGCACAGACTGAAACATGGGAAGTTCCATTTCAGTATGAGGAAAAACTTCTTTACTTTGAGGGTGACAGAGCACTGGCACAGGCTGCCCAGGGAGGTTGTGGAGTCTCCTTCTCTGGAGATATTCAAAACCCGCCTGGACACAACCCTGTGCAACGTGCTCTAGGGGAACCTGCTTTGGCAGGGGGTTGGACTAGATGATCTCGAGGTCCCTTCCAACCCTTAACCGTTCTGTGGCTCTCTGAGGAGTTCAGAATGTCGTACCAGGGTTTCTCGTAACCGTTCAGAATAATGCGATCCGATTCTGACTTGCTCTCTAGCCCCCCGCCCCACTGGTGCAGAGTGTCTCATGTGGCTGGCAGCCCGCACTGCCGATCGGCGCCTGAGCTGCTTCAGGCCCCGAGCACGCAGCTCAACACTGCTCCTGCTCAGTGGCACATCCCTGCCCGCCCCGAGCGCCCTGACAAGACGCCCAGTTACCTTTCCAGGCGCGAAGTCTGCCAGCCCCACAATGCTCAGCTTGTCCACAGGATGAATCTTGTTGTAGTCCGCGGGATCAGCGAAAGTGAGAGGCAGTAGACCTTGCTTCTTCAGATTGGTTTCTGCAGAGAACAAACCACCACACACGCTCGTAACCACACCCTGCAGGGTGTCAGGATTATCTTCTGGCTGCCCAGTGCTTCTCAGAGCAGTATTCCAGCAACAATTACTATCTCTGTAGCCAAATCAGCATATCCACTGTTCCTGGCATATCTAACTAGGGACGTAACACGATTCCTGACAAGAGGGTCCACATGAGCTGTCAAGCAGATAGGGTTTGTGCCTGTAGGTGTTGAGCCCTGGGGCAAGGTGAACACGGCTTCCACCCCAACCAAAAACATCCTGGTTACACACATCCCAGGGGAAGGGTGACTCACCGTGGATCCTGGCAAAGCTCTTGGTGATGATGACCCTACCCCCCAAGTGACGTGGCTCCAATGCTGCGTGCTCCCGGCTTGAGCCCTCACCGTAGTTTTCATCCCCAATAACTGCCCATTTGACACCCATTTTCTGTGGCAAAAGAAACACATTTACATTTCTGCAGTCACTAAACTGAGGAATTAACAATAAATACCCACCCACACCTGTTAATTTTAGTGCTATGGAAGGACAGGAATAAAGGAACTAAGAGCTGCACAGCAGTTAGGCACTGCCATCCTTCGCTAACAAGGGCTGAGGAGGATTGTCCTCGGGACCCAGAGCAAATCTCTGCTGCCACCTTTCCTTCCATGGTCCTGTGCCAGAGCAGCATTCAAACCAGCCATGACCTCTGCTCTACTTCTGGAAGCAATATGGAAAACTAACTTCTGTCTACTGGAAGAAGCAATCTAAGACCCCCGCCAGGCTGTCCAGAGGGTGAAAGGACATTTCTTGACGTTCTAAGCCAAGGTTTAAAGAATGAAGGGGACAAGACTACAATTTATTTAAACATTACACGAGTCACAGGTGAAACACTCCAGGAGGAGAGATTTAGTTGCAGTCTGATGACACCCATGTCTTGTAAGGTGTGCAATGCCTAATTCCCCTTTCTTCTGTCATGTCTGGTCCCCTCTGGGTCACAAGATCCTCCTCCCTTTTCCCCGTAGCAGTCAGGGAGACAATCTCCTCCAGGAACTGCCATCATCAGATTAAGTCCTAAGAAAAAGCCTCAACACTGAGTGACTTCACAGCTGCTGTTACTTGAGAGCAGGAGGGCGAGATCCTCAGTCTTGGCACAGACTGCCCAAAGTGTAAACATCCTCTTAAAATAGCTGTGTCAGGGGAAAGTCTCACCTTGTAGTAACGGGCTGTGTCGGGAACTGGCTCAAACTTCTGGGTTAATGCATTTCTCACAGAGTTGGCTTTGCCGTTTTCAGTGTTGATGGCACCGATGAGCAGGTTGTTGGAGATGTTGTCCAGATGGCCACGGAATTTGAGCCAGGGTCCAGCTGCAGAAATGTGGTCAGTGGTGCACTTCCCTTTCACCTAAAGGGTAGTAGAAGAGAAGAACTTCTCACGATGGATCAGTAATTTGATCCTTCCTCAACACTTTTTATTCCTGAAGGATCCTCACAGCTCTTTTTAGGGGCACAAACCCAAGAGAATTCCATCTGTTACAGAAATCAAAGCGCTCTAAGGTAGAACACAATGGTCACCCTGCATGTGTTTGGTAGGAAGAACACCCCTGTTCCAAAGGGCAAATTACAAAAACGAGCTTAGCCGTGACACCTCTGCCATGTCCTCACTTCCCTCAGTAGCAAGTTCTATCACAGATAGCTCAAAGGCACATCTGAGGCTTCTAGCAACTGATGTGCAAACCCCTGTGTGAGCAGTCCTGTCATAGCTGGTGTTCCCCCTCTTCACTCCTGACCTTGATGAGGATCAGCATGTCTTCTAGATCCTTGCCGTCCCACTTATCGAAGGGCTCAAGAAGCTGGAGGCGCTGGCTGCTGGGGCTCACATCCACATGCTGCCCACTGCCATCCTTGGGAGGGTACTGATAGGTGTCCTGGCCTGGGTCAAACTCCTTTCAGAGAAGAAAGGAAAATCATCAGCCTCAGCCATCCCCAACAGCACACAAAGAGAACAAGCCAATACAGGCAACTGCACCCGATGCAGCTTTCACACTAAGGAAGAGGTCAGTGCATGAAAGTTCCCTTACTACACATAAAACACTACTAGTGACAGGCTTTCCCTCCCTCTGTCTCCAGACCAGGGGGTTACCAGCTTGGGCAGCTCGTCTGCATCAGGTGCTTCTAGCTTAAACTTCTTTCCATCTGCTCCTGTCAGGAAATCGGTCTCAGGGTTAAATTTTAGAGTGCCGGCAATGGACAGGGCTGTAACAATCTGAAAGAAAATAGAAAAGACAAATTTAAAGGCATATTCTAACCCCCATCTCTTCATTTGAAAGTCCTGCACCTAACAGTCTCAAAGCCAGCAGCCAAGATACAAACCAAGCTACACTGGGTCTCTTCTGCAGGCAGAGGAATTAGCTCCCAGGACACCCTCAA